>NC_061119.1:5316697-5449743 GCF_002878395.1 Capsicum annuum
TACCAGAACAGGTATATTTATTCAGTATTATGAATAGCTAAATTCATAATTCCTAAAAATCATGATATAATAAGATAAGTTCATGTTAGTTACTTTATAGTAGAAGTATTCGAAAAATAGCATATTAAGAAGTTTATTAGCAAAGTGGAAATGGAGAAAAATCCCTAAGAACTATGTCATCCTAAAGGTGAAACCAATAAGGCAAGAAGCCGTGGTGGGGAGTAGCCAGAGTTGAGGCGCTATTTAAGGGAAAAATATCCGGATTACCATGCTAATAGTGACCGACGAACATGTTATTTAAGAATGATCTAGTATATAGTAATCTAATATGATCATATTTTGTTATGTGTATGATTGAAGGGAATATTTTGAAAATAGCAATTTTATGAAAAATGAATAATTATTTATCTGACGAAATGGTAGATAAATTTAAAATAGTTATTTTGTATTCACTTAAGGATATAAAAGTAGTAGATATACGAAAAATCATATTAGAAAAAGCATTTGGTAAATGTTATATGACTAGAATAAATTACATACCATGCCTACCTAACTACTTTTACAAATACTTACCATGATAAATTACATATACCTAGAATTTTGGGAAAAAAATATGAGAAACATACAGTTAGTAGAAAAACAGATGAAAGTAAATTTAGACAAATACATGGAAACTAAATATATAAAAAAATACAGAATTTCTTAATGAAAATAGGCAAGAACTACTTAGACTAAAACAAACAACTGAAAAATATTATGAAAAAGCGTTTAATCAAGCTTAAATGACAGATGATATTAAAATACTTGTTTTATATATACTTAAAGATATAGAAATCATAGACATAAAGAAAATAATATGGGAAAAATTAGAAGATTATGAAGAGGAAGAATTATTAAACAGTATAGAAACTTACACATATATTATGAACATCAATACTATTTAGATTTAGATGGATATTATATAGACTAAAAATGTCAGAATATATTAAGAAAATTAGAGAAAACCAAGAAGACCTACATAAAGAAATTGATTATAGAAAACAAATTAGAGAAATAATGGAAAATATAATAGAAAAATTAAAATGGATAGATGAAACCTTGAAAAATTAAGAAAAAAGCAAAGATAAAAGTCTAGATAGTTTTAAAAATTCATTAAGAAGAGAACAAGAAAAAATAGTCAGTAGTATTAATAACCTCAAACAAGATATTGAATATAGTACAAGTACAATAGATTATTAGACATTTACTTTAGAAGAATAGAATGATAAACTACGAATATCTAAAATACTGAGAACAAAAAATGGAAGAAATAAGATAAACAGAAAACCTAATAAAAACGAATTTAATTGAATATTTTAAAACAAAAGATTGGAAAATATTTAGAATATCTTAAAAATAATATAGAAGACTTAGAAAAACTAAGAGAAAAAGCTAAAGAATATTATAGCAAAGCATTTAATCAACTACCATTTAATCAACCCTCAAAATATAAATATCAGTAAAATTGAATATATTAATAAAATATATGAAAATAAAAAATACAAGAACGAAGAAAAATAGTCAATGAATATTACTACAAAGCATTTAACAATTACATAAATTAATGGATACATCATACGAATAGAATAAATCATTAAAAAAAATCGAAACCCAACTATATAGTTTATACCAAGAATACAAAATATTACATAGTACTAATGAGGATCCTAGAACACTAGATAATTTAATTACGATAATCTCTAATTTACAATATGAATTAATAAAACATCTTGAGTCAAGAAGATAAAAATAAAAAATATTTCAATCGCTAATATTCAAAAAATAATAACTATTTATTTCTTAGGAAAGTTACCATGCCTAATTCGCACCCCCCTACAATTGGTATTGGGTGTTTTATCCTCGTTGGAAGCTTGGATTAAAAATGTCAAAGTTGTTGGCAAGATGTGAAGTGTTGGGTGAGGAATTTGGGAAAATGACATTTGGAATGAGTTTACTAATGTTGAAAAGTAGGTACATTCAAATTTTAACTCATTCCGAGCTTTAAAGAAATAGTTAGATTGATGTTTTTGGTGTTCTTGGCGTGTTCTAGAAGAAAGAGCTATCTTCAAATAGATTTTTTCAGCAAATTTCATTGTTTCATCAAAAAATAAGGAAGAAAATTAGTGAAAAAGTGTTTATACTTGGTAATCTAAGGATATTCCAACAAAATAGGACAAAAAGGGGCATTCACAGGGCAAATCGGCCAATTCAAGGCCAAGGGGCAGGTGATCTACGCTCAAGGTGCTCAGGGTTTGATTCTTTAATTTCATTTTCTTGATTCCTAATCTTATCTTTTGATTCTTAAACACATCATCAACTAGTAACTAGTCTACTAAGTTGATCGATTAGTTCTTAAGTCTGTAGTCTTTCATCATCTTATTTCTTTTGAGGTTTTCTAGTTTTTATTTCATTATAACGTTTTGATTCAAGTCTATAAATAGTTATTATTTATTTGAGTAATTTAATCAAGAATCCACTCCAGTGACAAGTAGGTATTGACACCTTACGAACCATTAGAGTATAAGCAACTTTGAATATTCGCCGCTACAATTGTGACGATTACAAAGGTGAGATTCTTAGAGTGTTGGTGAGGAGCTTTACACTAATCTTTTTTGTTCATTTTTTAGATAAAAGTTGATATAAGGAAGTATGTCTTCGATAGCCTTGAATAATTTTGATTTCGACATAGAAGACTATGATTGTGGTGAAAATTGTTATGGCTACAAAGAATATGGAGCTTATGGGGGTTGTGAATATATCCATGATCAAGATATGGATGAGAATGAGGGATATTATTCCGTAGGAGAATGTGAGATGAATGATTATCCTAGTTCTTATAGTGAGTTTGGATATGATGAAGAGCCATGTGAGGATTCTTATAAGAAAGATGGGTATGTGAGGAGTATTATACTTCCCACTCCGAGCATAGAGGTTATATAATGTATAACCCATTCATTTACAAATTTTATGAGGTTCATAGTGAAAAAGTATGTGAGGATTGTGAAGTTTTGTATTCCTTGTCTTGTAGTACTTCCTATCAAGGTTGAAACGATGTGAACAGTTAAACTAACTATAGTAGAGTTTTATCCATGGGAATGAAGAGTCTACTTCTCTAAAGCCTAGGTGTACTACATATTATTCTTCTTATCCTAGTGCCCAAACACATGAAAATGGGAACCAAGGTAGCAATAGAAGGTATAGTAGGAGTCAAGATCTTCCTACTCATATTATCTTCAAAGGAGAGCAGAATCTCAAAATTTATCTTGTTTTGGAATGGCAATGTGTCACGACCTGAGGCTACTTCCTAGTCACGACAACGGTGCTTATGGTCATAAGTGACCACAAGCTAACCATTGAGCTGGTACCTGTTGTGAGCCTTGAATAATATACTGATAATGAACATGTGCAAAAACAACTAAATAAAGCCATAAGGTTTTAAATACTGTTAAATTAATTAAATAATATATCTGAACATCTAATGACATACTGGAAAGTCTAATAAAACAACTAAAATGATATTTGACTACTGTATGAATGACTGAAAAAGTCTGAAAGCCTCTAAACTGATTGAAGAGTTTATGGGATAGGCCCCAACTAACTCCAAACTGAATGAATTGAAAGCAAATACAGAAAATACTGAAATAACATAAGAGGTCCATGACATATGAGTACTCACCACAACTTCTGCTACTGATAAGCTGAACTATCTAAGTGCAGTCAGGAAACTGAGCATCCGAGCCTATGATATAAGACATCATAGAGCGAAGAAAAGTATACGGTTAGTACTTTGAATTTACTAGTATATGAGATGAGGTTAGGCTGAAGTTTTTAGGTTCATATGCATGAAATACTGACTTATTGAATATCATAAGATGATGAATGACTAAATAACATGAGATAATAGATGCATAAATGCGTAAAACCTATAAAATCTAAGAATGCATGACTAAGCATATAACATGATACCAAAATAGTCTGTAAACAAAAATATTGAAATCTCATAACTGAATATCTGATGTATTGTATGCTATGGTAAAGAAAACCTGTACTCAGTATATACTAAGTACTGTACTGAGACTGTGGGAGGTATAATCTAATCGACATGCCTCAATATGAGCTGCTAAGAGTCCAACATGTAACCCCCAGTTGGAAGGGTGTCAGTACTATGCCACGGGTACTAACACAGGCTATGTTGATCTACTCAACTGGTGTCCCGAAGGATTAGGCAGTCATTCCTAAACTGGTGGGTGGCCCCTAAGAGAATATTAGTCCTAAACTGGCGAGTGACATCTCATAATCTTACACTGTCTATGTAGTTCTAGAACTTAGGGACTGCTTTTAAGGACCCAGTCCTAACTGACGGGTGAGCCCCCATCCCTAGGTTTGCTAGGTGATAAATCCTAATCGTAACTGAACTAACACTGATTACTAAACTGAGCTATGCTTAACCGAGCAATACAACTGATCATGGTAACTGGATGACAATGTTCATGGTTTATCTGAAACCATTCTAAAAAATACTAAAACTATGGATACAACTAAGTATCGGGTATTCATAACCCCCAGCACTAAATGTAAATAACAACAAATGCATGTAAAATCATCTATAAACCATGATGGGGAATGATTCTACAAAATCATTCTCTTTGGCATTTCATCAAATACATGGCGATTTAGACTTTAACATAGGGATGCTTTTAAACATGATGAGATAGCATGATTACCCGAGAAAAACCATAAATTGAGGGTTCATCCTGAATTGCATGAACATAAAATGGAATCTTAAACACCCAAAATATACTATTATCCATCCCACTTGAAAACAATTGTAATCTTACTTGAAATTAAAATAATGAGGAATTCAAGGAGATAACACATTTAAAACATGGAAAACTCATAAATTAACATTTAAAAAGGGATTCTTGGACTCCATGGTGAAAGAAAACAATGGATGAACATCACACATACCTTGAATCCTTAAACTTGAAAGGGAAACACAAGCTTGAAAGTTTTCTTGAAGTTCTTAGATTGGGAGACTTGAATTTTTGTTTTTTCTTGAAGAGAATGTAATTGAATTTGATGTTCTTGGAAGAGGGTTAGGGTTTCTTTGATAAAAAATTGGAGAAGAATGGGTAAATAACTCCCAAATTGCTAATATAAGTCGGAATATGACGACTTGGATTGAGGGAAAAGGCGCCACTGCTCTATAGATATTTAAGTTTATAACTGGAACACATTTTGAAGGAGCACCATGATGGGCCAAGGTCCTCATCGCTATATCCACTGCAATGCACCACTATTGCGGTGAGGTGCTGGAAACAAATTCCAAACACGACCCAATCCTCGTCCAAAAAATTCAAAACATGAACTAACTCAAAAAAAAATGTCTCAAGGCTAGGAATACCAATTTAAAAATCCTCAAAGTAAGAGGCCCAAACTAAGACTAAGTCCCAACACTTGGTGAAGTTTTCAGGCTTTAAACCCCTTATGCATGCAACTAGGAGCCAAACTAAGCTAAGTAAAATACGGGGTATTACATAATGAGAAAGGATCTTCAAGTATTAAGATATTAGCAAAGTCGAATAAGATACATATGCCCTTAAATACATTCAAGGTGCGACATCGAGAAGGTGGAAACTTTCAAGAAAGCCCGATAAAATATGGAGTGACATAAAATAATTCATGAGGTCTATTTTTATACCAAAAGGGTATACGAAGCTCTACAACTTTGATCAAAAAATACAAGTACGCAAAAGGAATGGGGATATTTTTGGGGTAGCTGGATGCATTCTTATCCTTGATGATTGGTGTTAATTAAATTACATCACTTCTTCTATGGTTGACTATGTAGTGATACCTCGAGAGTCCTTGTTCTTCACATACTTCTTGGAAGGATACTGAATTTCTTAGAGTGTGAACGTATCCTTAACACGAGATGGGTACTATGAGGAGGTTTGGTATGGCATATTCCCCTTAGAATGTTTAAATTTATGCTTGGGTGTCAATTGGTTTACAAGACATAGAGTTCCAAAAGAGAAAAGTTGGCATAAGATTGTAGTCGACCAAAATATAAATAATCTCTTTCCAACCATTCTTCCCAAATCAAAAAGAGATGTCACCGCTTACTCCAAAGCCTAAGGAAAATAAAAGACGAAATATTGAGAAGAGTAGGGGAGTGCAAGGTAGAAAACTAAGAGAGGAAAAAAGAGAGGTTGAGAGGAGTGAAATAATGGATTTCAACCAAATCAATCTAACATAGATTGTCCTTCTTTTAGTAAGAACATTTTTGTAGGTACCAATGTGGAAAATGGAGGAGAACAAGTGCCAAAAGAAAAGGTTCCCTTTGAATATTTGACGAGGGAAATCTTTGATATTTTCAAAGTTTGTGGATTACCTTCATACCAAGGTAAAGAATAATATTCTCAAGAGCATCGAGGTAACATATCTAAATCTTGCGCTTTTGTACATTTGATGAATGTGTTGCTAGTAGCCCATCGAATGTGAGTAGTAGTTTTCCTACATATGAGTCTCATAATTCTTTACCTCTAACTGAGGATGTACTAGTTGAGAGTATGGATACACTAGTTGATCAAATAGATGACTGAATTAAATCTTCTTGTAAGATCAATTTGAATCCATCTACTATTAAAGCCCATGGGATGAATGATGAAACATTGTCTTGTGAAAATCGTGTTGATCAACTTGAGTATGAAAATAGTTCACCACTTGATAATGTTTGTGATATGATTAATGAGTTTCTAGGGAGTGATGTTGCTAAAAATATTGGTCAATTAAATATTTGTAATAATTTTAAAATGTCTGTTAATAAAGATCCTATTGTTTGTTTTGCTCATAAGGATGATTATGTGTTTGAGACATGATATTTTTCTTAATGAGAGTGAACGTATGTGTTCTAATTATTCTTTAAGGTCTGATACATCTCTCTTTAAGTACAATATCTTATTTGAAGATGATGAAATCACTCCTAATGAATTACCTAGTGGTGTGGATAATGTTGATGATGTAGCTCATATTGAGGGCTATATTCTATATAACAGCCCACTATGGTATGATAACATTCCTCCTAAAGATGGAAATCTTTTCTTCAAAGATTAGAGTACTGTTAAGGGAAAGGAATGTGAAGGACTAAAAGGTGAACTTTGTGTACCCATTGCCTTCTCTTCCTTGAGTGTTCCAATTCTTTAAAATTTCCTTGATAATTTTCTTGGGCATCATATTGAGCATATTTTGGGGGGGTACCTTAGATAAAATAAATTTGCATGATACCTTTCTTTACTCTCTACTTTCTTTTGAAGATGCTTATGTTTGTATAGAGAGTATGTTCTTTTGTTTTGGTGATATACCGTGGGGTAAAAGAGTGCAGTTTTGGTGATATACCGTGGGGTAAAAGAGTGCAGTCTAGACGCTTATATATTGCCACTGTATCCATTTGACCTTGGTGACAAATTTGGATGTGCTGATTACTATACAACTGATTTGGTACTTGGTCAAGATGACAAGCAAAGTTTAAATAAGTATGTTGGTATCCTTCCATATGAGAGAAAGTCTTTCTTGGGGATTCATAATCCACTTAGTAGACCCATATTGTGTAAGGGAAAGATCTCCAACAAAGATGAGAGCTCTTTAAAGAAGCGTAGCAATGAAAAGATCTAAGAGAGTTAACCATTGTGTTTTTCCATTCTTGACCAATGTTTATTACTTGTAGGTCAAAGAGTGAGTATTCTCTTTAAATCACACTTGTTGAACCCCATTTATGTGATACCTTCTTCATCACATGATGAATTTATGCTTGATTCCTTTTTATACTACCTTCTTGCCAATGATGATGTCTATACTAGTCTTGGAATTGTCTTATTGGGGGGTAGAAAACTAGTTGGTTGGTCCACTTCATTTAATAAAAATACTTTATGGGTCATTCATATCTTTCACCCTAGAAAGCCCTTATGGATTGATGAACCATTGGTGGCATCATTCTTGATGTGGTCTCTAGAAGAGTAAATGAAGCAATTGTATCTTATAGTTTCTAAGATGAATGTAGTCTTACCTTCTTGGTGTGTTGATGCCATTATGAACTTTGTGGTTTTCTTATCTCTTAATATTTGTCATAGAAAATTCATATGTAACTTTTTCCATAAGTTTTACATGATTAAAACAAAGGACCCTTGGTTATATCTAAAGTGTGTGAAACTTTGGCATGATTATATGATTATTAGTTCTAACACTAACCCTCATGTAAAGAGGATTTTGTATTTGTTTGTCCTTCCTTGGGTTTTTCAAGGTTTGGATTCGAGATCAAATCCTTTTAAAGAAAGAGAGGATGATACAAGTCAAGGTGCCTTTGAACCTTTGGATTAGATATGTATCATGCTCGAGGTGCTTGTTGACTCCATAGTGTAATTAAAATATGTTATGAGGTTGAAGGAGTGAAAAATGGGGCTCAAAAGCCCCTTGGAAGGGACTACACCCAAGGCCTTTTAGATCTACCTTAGATCCTCTCTAGTGTTTCAAGAGCAGGACAAAATATCCCCTAGTAGGTCTTTTCTTGCATTTGGGTCACTTTTGGGCCATAATTATGCAATATTTAGCCAAACTATAAATAGTTGGTAGCTAGGCTTATTTCCTTAGTTTTGTTTAATGATGATGATGAATTCATGAAAACTGCATTGGGAGTGTTAAGTGTTTGGAAAAGCCAATGTTGAAACTTGTCTAGAAATGGTTGTTGTAAGGGAGATTTGATCCCTCTTTAGGTAAATGTAAGACCTAGGTGCTTATATGTAATCAATAAGGGAAATCTTTGGATTTGATACACCTGGTTGTTGCCTTTTTGTTATCTTGTTTTGTCTATCTTTCTATCATCTATCCTTTTTATCCTTTAACCTTTTTTTTTTCAATTTCATTGTTTCTTTAATGTTTATGTTTGTTCTCGGGGTCGTAGATCACTCACGTATCATAATACTTTACATCCCCTTAAGAATATCTCTCCATCTTATCACAATGATCAAGGAACCTCAAGTATTAATTAAGGAGTACTAGCCACATAGCAGAACAGTTTGTGTATCTATCAATCACAACATTCTATCCTAACTTTACTACACCCACTTTAATGATCTCCCCACCAAAAACCAGCTACCTTAATCACTTTCACAAAGATTTTCACCACATATTACCATCCTAACTATTTCAGATAATGAAAGTTAATCTCACTCTTCCCTCTTCATCTATAACCTTAGTTCGAGTAGCCACACCTAAACTTTTCACAATTAAGGAATATCTACTCCCTTATCTAAAAATTACTTTCCATAGCCACTACCAACCTAACATAAGGAGGGTCATAGAGGGACTAGAGTACAAGCATCTAGGATGGGAGTAACATTACTCAATTTTGACTCCTATTTGTTGCACTAGTCAAGGTGAGACCTGCGAAGTGAGATACAGTAGAATAAGAATAAATAGCTCTTAGCAAACACCTAAATCATAAATCGAGGGTCGTTCAGGCAAAGACACAACACAACATAAGTTCTTCGGGCTGGGCACGGTGAGAAACATGAGTACATATATCATGGGTCATATAACATAAAGTCGAGATTCATATATTCAAGGAATAAAACAAGGATTTCTATTTGATGCTATTGCTTCTCATTCTTAAAGTTGAGAATGGTCATAAGTTTTCATAAACCTTATTGCCTTGGGATAGACCTAACATAAATTTAATTGGAAACTTATAGAGAGTATAGCTCCTTAGAATTAAGCACAAAGTGAGACATGAGTTTATGGATCACGTGCGTCATAATATAGAGCTTGAATACTTGGAAGCATGGATTGTTGAGAGACAGTACTGTGCCTATTTTAGGGGTTGGAGCACGCACATAAGTTGCATAGAGAACTCAAACCTTAGGAATAGGAATAATTTTAATACACAATACATTGGTCGAATGTTCACTTAAACTTAAGTAGGAGGAATTTGTTAGGATAAAAATAAATTTATCATGGCCCTTACTGAAACTCACCACTTGGAAAAAGATTCAAGATCACCTTAGTTCACAATCTCCCTATTATCTCAAAGGTCATTATACTATACTTGAGGATAAATCCTCTCATTAAATCTACCAGCACAACACTCAGCAAAATGGGGGTATCACCATACACATGAATGGCAAACTCCGCTAATAACTATAATATGAAGACACTACCCTTCAGGGATACTAATATTAACATTTGAAAGGTTCCATAGGCACCGCCATATAACTCACACTCTCATAAGCATACACATCCACACTTTTTAACACATAATAATCCATTCTCCACTACTTAGTATACTAGAATTACACCCCTAATTGCATATCATTACAACTACAAAATATTTCTTAAAAAACTATACCAAGACCTCATATCATCTATCTATATTTCCTTCAATTCAGCTCTAAAGAACACCATATATGTAACCCCTTAAGTCTGTACCCCAGATTCTACATGGTACTCATAATACTAAAGGACCACAAGCTAAACAATTGACTGATACCTGCTGCAATAACTGAATAATAATATGGTAAATAAGTGGAAAATAGGTCAAAAACTGGACATAACATTCAAATTTATAAATAATTCTGAATATGATATTACGATACAAATATTAAACATCAATACTGAAAACTGAACAATTGTCTGAAAATACTCTAGTCTGAAAAGTCTCTAAACTATCTGAATTGTGGATTTGATGGCCTAACTAATAAAAATGAACTGAAATGCTGAAATAAATAATCACCTACTTGAACTATGAGGACTTACCACTAACTCTGTATGCTGAGAGTCTGAACTACTAAGGATGCTCGGGAGCCCGTGCGTCTGAACCTATGATATAAGACTTCTTAGCGCAAAAGAAAAGCATGAGTTAGTACTTTGAATGTACTGGTATGCCCATTCAGGTGGGCTGAAATGCATGGGTTGATATGTATGAACAATACTAACTGAATATCATGAGTATGAATGAATGAAGGTACATGCATGAATATGTAAACTGTACTGAGATTGTAATAACATTGAATACTAGATTAATGGTAACTGAATGACTGTATCTGACAGTCTTAATTCTGTGGATCTATACTGAGTCCCGTACTGAGCTGAGTGACTGTGTCTGACAGTGGTAAATTTATGGTACTAAACTGAGTTCCATACTGAGACTAAATCTGAAATTGAGACAGCGTGAAGTAATCATCTAACAGGCATACCCTTTCTCTAACTAATTTGGGATCCAAACTGTAACCTTAGTTGGAAGGGTGTCAATATTGTGTGATGGGTAAGGAAAAGTATTGATTCACCCTTATCTAATAGGTGCTCTGAACGAGAATGGTGGTACCCTCAACTGGTAGGTAGATCACCTTATCAACCCTCAACTGGAAGGTTAATATATAAACCTACGCTGTCTATACAGTTCTGGAATACAAGGACTGCTTCTAAGGGTTACACCCTCATCTGGAAGGTGATTCCCCATCCTTGGGTTTACTCGATGCGTAATCCTACCCCTAACTTAACAAACATTGGACTGAATTCTAAACTATTCTAGGTTTACTAAACTGAACAGGACTGATTTTGAGTTCACTAAGTTTTCCTACATTTTGTAACTAACTGAATTCTACTGATTGAGACATGATTGATTCTATTCTGTGACTGACCATGATTCTAGATAAGTAACTAAATTGTCGGGTATTAAATTTCCTCAGGACTAGATAGCATAAACTTAAAAGACAAGGCATAATCTTGAGATATGGTAATTAACTAATTAGTTATCATTCATTCATTTAGGCATTCTAGCAAACACTTGCATGACATGAACTTTCATATATGCTAACATTATATTATTAGATGATTCAACTTACATGAACAATTCATCAAACACTTGTGGGTCATAATATATGAACATAATACCAACACAACATGTAGGCAACATAATTCAATTCCAATTACACAATTCCAAGAGTTTCACCATGGATGCATATGACAATGCACATATATAAATTAACTCTACATGAATCTTGTAATAAATCAGGAATACACTTTAATTCAAATCATGAAAATCATGAAATCACTCTACATGAACTTTAAAAGAATTTCTTGGACTCCAAGGGAGGAAGAAACCCTTACATGAACACTTCACATACCTTAGTTGGTGAATTCTGAAAAATTAATGGTAGAATCTATAGTCTTGAATTTAATTTAATTCACCTAGGATTTTTGTTCTTAAGAAATTTGTGAAAGAATGAATGTAACTTGCTAAAAGAGCGATAAATTTTGTGTTATGGGGACTGAAGGGCGTGGGTAAAAGAATTAATTAACCCTGAGGGTGTGGCCTTATAATTACGGAATAATTGAATCACCGACGCATAGGCCGACGCATAGGCCGACACGCTGCGTCATTGGCATCGACGTGATATCCAACGCACCACGTCGAGTCCATGTTGATTAACTGGAAATTTTACTGTGGTGAGTGAAAAATTATCTGTCGACGTGATGAATGATGCGATGCATCAAAATCGCATCAACTCACTATTTTGGTCATTCAAACATAATCTAAACGAGGTCCAAAAAATCCAAAACTTATCTGAAAACACCTATTGACATTCGTGATCATGAATAAACATAATTATAAATATTTAATGGACGCAAAGGTCGCGAAATAAGATTTCCAACTTTTGAAGGCTAAAATAATACTAAGTCTGAATAGTTAGCTAGAATTTTCTAAGTCTGGGACCCCATAGCAAGCCTAAAAGGCTGAATTGAGCTTAAGATTTCATAGGGTCTTACAATATATTCCCTTGGAACATTAGTCCTCGAATGAGACTGAATAAGCCAAGAGGACTGGTAGACTGAGCTTACTTACTGAACATGAACATCTGAAACATGGTTATCTGAATGACATTACTGACATACTGAATATCATATTGAACATGCATATCTGATGGATGAGTACATGAGTGATTTGACTCATGAACAGATGCCTGAATATGCAATGGTAAATGATAACAAGTTTGTAATAGAAAATCTGAGCATGAAACAGAATAATCTTTAGGAAGACAATTACCTTGGGTTGAATCTGAGTTTTTAGATAAGAGGTTAAGATACTTGATCTGCATATTTGCTTCTGCTTCACATGTATCTCCCTAAACACGCTGATTCTGCCAAACAAATTTGACTAGAGGGACTTCTTTGTTCCTAATCTGATAATTAAGTATTTCGACTGGAATCTCTTCATAAGACAGGTTGTTCTAACATCTATGCCCACTATGGGGACTACAACTGATGGGTTACTAATGCATTTCTTTAGTAAAGAGACATGAAACACTGGATGGACTGAAGACAGATCTGAACACAACTCAAGCTCATAAGTTGCCTCTCTGAAACGGCTGAGAATTTGGTAAGGACAGACATATTATGGACTGACCTTCCCGTTCTTGCTAAAATGCTTAAATCCTTTCACAGGAGAGATTTACAAGTACATAAAGCCATTAATCTCAAACTAAAGATCCTTTTTGCGCACATCTATGTATGATTTTTTTCTGCTCTTGGTTGTTTTAAGCCTTTCCCTGATAATCTGAACATTCTCTAAGGTATCAAATACCAAGTTAGGCCCTACCACTGCAGCCTCACCTACTTCAAACAAATCAATGGGAGATGTACACCTCCTCCTATAAGCACCTCAAATGGAGCTATCTGAATGCTGGAATAATAGTTGTTGTTGTATACGAACTTAAATCTAAGGAAAGTGGTCATCCCAACTACCTTTAAAATCTATCGCACATGCTTGAAAAATATGCTGAACACTTAGTCACAAACTCCTGCATGGACCCACTAGGTTTCTGATGCCTAATCTTAACCTGCTGATATATTGAACACTTAGCCACAAACTCTACAATATCTCTCTTCATCCCACTCCACCAATAGATCTCCCAGAAAACGTGGTACATCTTAGTGGCCCCTGGATGAATAGAGTAGCATGTAACATGCGTTTCTACAAGAATTTGCGGCCTCAAGTCATCTTTGCCTAGCACACATAGTCAACCCTGACAACGTAAAACACTATCTGCCCCTTGGGAAAAAACCTCTATCTTCTAATCTCTGACCGATTCTTTTAACTTTACTAAACTGGGATCCCTATCCTGCTTTTCCTTTACTTCAGAAACTAGGGATGATTCTGAACTACTCTGCACCCATACACTACCTTTTGCTGAATCGACTAAGCGGATACCTAGTCAGGATAGCTGATGAACTTCCTGACCTAACTTCTTGTTAGTATCCTTGATGTGAGCAAAACTACCCATAGACATTCTACTAAGAGCATCAGCCACTATATTTGCCTTGCTCGGATGATACAGCACACTAATACCATAGTATTTCAAAAACTCCAACCACCTTCTTTGATAGAGGTTTAGGTCTTTCTGAGAGAATACATATTGAAGGCTCTTCTCGTCCATAAACATATCCACATGAACTTCATACAAATAGTGCCTCCAAAGTTTTAAGGAAAACACTACAGCTACTTGCTCAAGATCATGAATAGGGTAATTTTTCTCATGGGGTTTAAGCTTCCTAGAGGCATAGTGTATCACCTTACCTCTTTGTATTAGAACAAACCCTAAGCCAACTTTGAAGGTTTCAGAATACACCACAAAGCCGTCTGAACCATCTAGTAGGGTCAAAACTAGAGTTATGTTGAGTCGAGTATTCGACTCCTGAACACTCTTCTCATAAGAATCTGACAACAGGATTTTGACTTTCTTTTGAATCAATCTGTACATAGGGGATTCAATAGAAAAAAATCCCTTAACGAACCATTGGTAATAGCAGGTCAAATCCAAGAAAGTCCTGATATCTGATGGAGAGATAGGCCCGACCCAGTTTCTTACTACTTTGGTCTTTTGGGGATCAACTCTAATGCCATCACCGGAAATTATATGGCCTAGGAAAGCTATTGACCCTAGCCAAAATTCACACTTACTGAATTTGGTGAACAACTTATGATTTTTGAGAATCTGTAATACTATTTTGAGATAGTCTGCATGATCATGTTCACTTTGGGAGTAGACGAGAATGTCATTTATGAAGACTATGACAAACATGTCAAACTACTACTTGAACACACGGTTCATCAAGTCCATAAAGGTTGTTGGGCATTGGTATGGCCAAAGGACATGACTAAGAAACTGAAGTGACCATATCAAGTTTTGAAAGATATCTTTGGGATGTCACACTCCCTGACTCTGAGCTGATAATAGCCTGATCTGAGCTCTATCTCATAGAAGTATATGGCAACCTAAAGTTAGTAAAAAAAGTCATCGATTATGGGTAGTGGATATTTGTTCTTGACTATAACTTTATTTAACTGACGATAGTCGATACACATTTTAAGGGAACTGTCTTTCTTATGCATAAATAAAACTGGTGCACCCTAGGTAGACACATTGGGTCTAATGAATCCCTTATCTAGGTGATCCTTTAATTGTTATTTTAATTCTCTAAGTTCTGAAGGAGCCATTCTATATGGCGGAATAGATATGGGCTGAGTATTTGGAAGAAGATCGATTTTGAAATCAATTTCCTTTTTGGGAGAAATCCGGGAAGATCATCGAGAAATACATCTGGGAATTTACATGTTACTGATACTTACTCAACAGTAGGGGTTTGTAAACTAGAGCCATGGACTCGAACGAGAGAGTAGACATATCACTTAGATAATATTTTTCTATTACGAAGGTAAGAAATAAGATGAATCCTACGTGCTGAAGTACTACTTCTCCACTATAGGACGAGTTTATTCGGAGACTAAAATTGGACAATTCTATTTGTACAGTCGATTGAGGCATAAGAGGAATCAACTAATCCATGCCGAGAATGACATCAACATCAGTCATCTCTAATTTGAATAAATTTACTGAAGTGATTTTCTGATATAACACAATCAGGAAAATCCTATATACTCGCCTGGCTATGAAGGATTTACCCAGTGGGGTAGAGATTGAGAAAGACTTTACTAAAATTTTGGGACTGACTCCGAAATCAACTACTATATATGGAGTAACAAAGGACAAATAAGTTCTTAGATCTAACAAAGAATAAACATACAAACAGAAAACTTGTAAAATACCAGGGACCATATCAGGAGAACTCTCCTGATCCTATCGAGACTGAAGAGCATAGAGTTTGTTTGGGCACTGCCCACTGGTAGCACTGGAAGCGACACCCTGCTGATTCGGGTGATTGGAATGAGCTGGGGGATGGTTATTCTGACTCTGAGGACCTGAATAGGGACAATCTCTGACTCTATGGCCTGGCATGCCAAACCTAAAACACACATCGCTACCTGATCTACAAATATCCTGGTAGTTTCTGCTATACTTCTATCAAAAGGGATTAGTTCGGGCGCTGCTAACACTGCCCTAGGGTTTAGGGCCTGGTTCCCTATCCCTATTGCCATCTATGAATTTTTACATAGGAGCATTGGCTGAGAACAGAGTTGGGACTAAAGATTTTGGCTAGAACTGAGAACGATTCCCACCCTCCGACTTAGGCTGAGCAAAGTTGAAACTACCTATCCTCACTCTCTTATTCTCCCTTTCCTTCTCTTTATTCTTATTATCCTCTATCTGCTGAGCATGTACCATAAGCATGGATATGTCTATCTCTTTAATAATAATTGTGGTCCAACCCTCTTTGACCACACTGCTAGACACCCCCGACACAAACTAACTCATTCAGGATCTGTTATCTGTCACCATATGAGTAGCATATCTAGCTAATTGAGTAAACTTGAGAGAATACTATTTCACTGTCATATTTTCCTACTATAGATTGATAAATTCTAGAACCGTTGTTTCCCTCAACTCCAGTAGGAAGAACCTATCGAGAAAAGCAGTGGCAAACTCTTCCACCTCTATGGGCCTTGTATCTATAGCCCTTTCAACTTTCCACTATTTGAACCATGAGAGAGACACATCCTACAAGTGATATGTGGCCAACTCAGCACTCCCAATAGCACTCACCCCTACAATATCACTAACTGTCTACACCTGATCAGGAAATTCCTGAGGGTCCTCATCTGACTTAGACCCGGTAAACAATGGAGGGTTCATTCGGGTGAAGTTCCAAATCCTGGCAGTAATAGTATTGGCTATTAGGTTGGCCATAACAACAATTGGGCATTTATTCTAGGTTGCCACAGAATGAGCTAGGGTGGTCAAGGTTGCTCTAAACTCAGCATGGGAGACGTATTCGTCTAGTGGATCTGGTGGACGGGATGGGGTTCTGGCTGGACTCCTGTTCCCCGTCCCTTAGTCCTCTTTGGAGCCATATTTATGTAAATGGAAGAGAAAGGATTAAAATGAGAGTTTAACTGAAGCTCATGATCACTCGCACGACATGAATACTGAAAGAAGGGAAACTTTTCCTAAAACATCTCATAGCCTCCTTTCCATAAGTGTGGCGCACAACACACCCATGCACAAGACTCTACTAGATGTAGCTTTCAGACTTCTGAGGACTCTGTTGAACTTTAGGCTCTGATACCATGTTTGTAATGCACTAATTCTGTACCCCTAATCCTACACGATGCTCATAATCCCGAAGGATCACAAGCTAACCCATGACTGGTACTTTCTATAATAACTGAATAATAATACAGTAAATATATAAAAAATAGGTGGAAAACTGGCCATAAGTTTCAAATCTATAAATAATACTTAATATGGTGTCACAATACATAAAATGAACATCAATACTAAAAACTGAACAACTGTCTGAAAATACTCTAGTCCAAAAAGCCTCTAAACTTTCTGAGCTATGGAGTTAATGCGATAAGTCTCACACTAAATCCGACTTCTAAAAATGAACTGAAATGCTAAAATAAATAATCATGTCCTCAAACTATAAGGACTCACCACTATTGTATGATGAGAGTCTAAACTGCTAAGGGTGCTAAGGAGCCCATGCATTTGAACCTATGATAAAGACATTAGAGAGTAAAAGAAAAGCATGCGTCAGTACTTTTAATGTACTAGTATGCTCAGTGAGGTAGGATGAAATGCATGGGTTCATATGTATGAACAATAATAGCTGAATATCATGAGTATGACTGAATGAGAGTACATGCTTGAATATGTAAATTGTACTAAGATTGTAACAACATTGAATACTGTATTACTGGTAATTGAATGACTATATTTGACAGTCTTGATTCTGTGGAACTATACTGAGTCCCGTACAGAGATGAGTGACTATGTCTGACAGTCCTGAATCTATGAAACTGAACTAAGTTCCATACTGAGACTGAATCTGAAACTGGGATTGTGGGATGTAATCATATAACTGACATGCCCCTTCTTTACCTGATTTGGGGTAAAACCTATAACCCCAGTTTAAAGGGTGTCAATATTGTGCCACGGGTAGGGATAAGTGTTAAGTCACCCTCATCTGGCAGGTGCTATAAATGAGAGTGGTGGTACCCTGAACTGGCAGGTTGATCTCTCAACCTACGCTTGCTACCCAGTTCTTGAATTCAACGACTACTTCTAAGGGTTACACCCTCTACTAGTAGGTGAGTCCCCATCCCTAAGTTTACTCGGTGCTAATCCTACTCCAAACTGAATAGAAACTGGACTAAATTCTAAATTGTACTAGTTTGGACTGAACTGCTATTGAACAAACCGTTTAACTGAACTAGACTGATTTTTACTAAATTGAACTGGAATTATTTTGAGTTCACTGAGTTTTCCTACGTTCTGTAACAAACTAAATTCTACTTATCGAGACATGACTGATTCTACTCTGTGACAGACCATGGCTCTAGACAAGAAGCTAAATTGTTGGGTATTAAATACCCCCAAGACTCGATAGCATAAACTTAAGAGACATGGCATAATCTTGAGACATGGTAACTAACTACTTAGTCATCGTTCATTCATTTGGGCATTCCAGCAAACAGTTGCATCACATGAACTTTCATACATGCTAACATGATATAATTTCACTATTCAACTAACATGGACAATTCATCGAACACTTGTGGGGCACAATATATGCACATAATACTAATAAAACATGTAAGAGTCATAATTCAATTCCAATTACATAGTTCCAAGAGTTTCAACATCGATTCACATGATAAAGCACACATATCAGTTAACTCTACATGGGTCTTGCAATAAATCACGAATACACTTTAATTCAAATCATAAAAATCATGAAATCACTTTATATGAACTTTAAAAGATTTTCTTGGACTTCAATGGTGGAAGGAACCCTTGGATGAACACTTCACATACCTTAGTTGGTGAATTCTCGAAAATTAACGGTGGAATCTTGATCTTTGAATTGAATTTAATTCACCTAGGGTTTCTGTCCTTGAGCAATTTGTGAAAGAATGAATATAACTTACTAAAAGAGGGCTAGATTTTATGTTATGGGGGCTGAAGTGCATGGGAAAAAGACTTAATTAACCCTGAGGACGTGGCCTTTTAATTACTAAAAATTTAATCATCGACGTGCAGGCCAACGTACCACATAATTGGCATCGATGCGATAGCCAACGCGTCGAATCGTGTCCACATTGATTCATTGGAAATTACACTGAGCTGAAGGAAAAATTACTTGTCGACGCGATGGATGACGCGACGCATCAAGATTGCATCGCGTCACTATTTTCGTAGTTCGAACATGATCTATATGAGGTCCAAAATATCCAAAACTTGCTCGGAAACACATATTGACATTCCTGATCATTAATAAGATTGCCAACTTTCAAAGGCTAAAATAACACTAAGTTTGAATACTTAGCAAGAATTTTCTAAGTTTGGGACACCATAACAAGCTTAAAGGGCTGAGTCAAGCTTAGGATTCCGCGGGGTCTTACAATATAACAGCTCCCTAGACTTCTCCATGCTAAGAAATTCAAGAACATGATCTAGGTACATATGGAATTTATACACATAAAACCTCATCGAACATTTTGCTACCTGGGGTTTAACTTATTCTTATATACCAAACGATCTTATCCACCTAATGACTCAGCCATAATTCATCACTTTAACACTACTCCTCATGTATATATATCATAATTATCCATTCAATTTTTTCATAAGTTGCCAACCTAGGGTATTGCACACATCAAATCAAGCTTACTAACTTATGCCCACAATTCCAGTATCACTATCCTCGAGTTAACATTCTTATCACCACAATTCCACTTTTAAAGTTCAAACGTAGTGTCTAGAACCAATCATGTACAACCGTTGAAACATCTCGCATAATATACTAGTCCATTTTATAGAGAAATCAACCTAAATTCCTTATTTCTTTTAACTACGACATACAAGCACATTTTCCTTCACAACATTAGTACTACACCTTAATATTTATTACATGCCTTATCACATACTAGATTGGCTTACAACTGCTAGATATAAAAAATCAAGGGACTCTCGGTCTAGTAAAACCACATAATCAAGATATTCTATCTTAATCTTATAGCATAACCTATTATGGTCTATTAGCACATTCTACTTCCTCTTAACTCTTATATTTACCGATACCTACCTTTAACTACTTTTAAAATTCTATAAACATCATTGAGTCCCCCTTTCTATGATTTCCCCATTTGAAATGAATTCTAAATCATCATCACTAATAACTTCCTCTACTAACTACCATAAAATATACAAATGTTTCTACAACCTTAATCAATCAACATAAGGGCATACTACCCCCAATACTCACTTAATGGTTTCACAAACACAACTACCTTTTTCACTCAAAAGTTACCATCACTGTGAATTCTAAACTCTTGATTTCATATCAATAACTTTGGCACCATCTTACTACTCATAGGTTATAACACCTTAACATGTACTACTACCCAAATGGAAATACCATTTAAACATTCTGCCACATATCATTACTCTTAAGTTGACATCTGCATCAAAGATTTCAAAAAGGATTGAAAACACTTCTCACCTAAGGTTCAAACATATGATTGGTATAGAGGGTATAAACTTGTATCAACACACTTTGAAGCACTAACGAACTCCTCTCATGTCCTTATGCTATTTTGTAACCTTTTTGATTACTCAACCATAAAGGACTATATTATTTAGACTCTAAGCTTTTGTACTTGTATCGTCTTGGCAATGAGACATAGCAAATAAATTTAGAGCAAGGAATGAATTTTTGTAACCTTCATATGGACAACACTATTGAACGATCTAGAGTATGAAAGAATGAAAAATATTTTCTAGATTCCCAAAAGCCTTATGATTATAAGTATGATGCATGACACACCCATAAGGAAGACTCTAATAGACACATCTTCATAGAAACCCTAGGACCCTGAACCATGATCCTATACAAAGCTTTTCATGATCCAAGCTAAGGCACTGGCCGCGACAGGCATCCCAAACCACGAAGGCCGGAGTTACCCCTTACCATACTATCATAAGCACAATTCATACATAAATTAAAGCATAGAAGATATAATGGAATGAAGAATATCTTATAATTAAATTATTTAAATAATGTTATGAAAATGCAATAATAAAATTCTATCTACAAAGCCTCTACTGAATACTAACTATCCAGACTGGGACAAGGCCCCCGACTGGACTATAAAATGAAAAAAGCCAACATATGAATAAATATCTTTCAAAATATGGATGGCTTGCCAACTCTTTCATATCCAAAAATTCTACTAATGTGATGGACCATGGGACTGTTCCTCAGAACTTACATTATGAGAAAAACCAACCACCACAAGGATTGTCAATACTTGGAATGTATTGGTATGCAGAACAATCCAAAAACAACATCTATTTCAAATAAAATAATGGAGAGCATTGTGAAACCAATTCAACATAATAGAGATTAGAACACATGGGAAAACTTAAAAACATCAATCAACCTTATAAAACATAGACTCAACTCTTTGCTTTACTTTTGAGCTAGATGGTACACCCTACATCTCTACAATCCTACAGGCTATATGGAATCCTCCCTTAACTTGACAGTCAAGACCTCAATCAAAGTCTGCTGAAAGAATTGGGGTACATAATCTCTTGTATGCCAAGATCACATAGCGAGCGTACAATCCATATTTCAGGACATAATAAACCTACATCAACAAAACACAATTTTCGGTAATGAGTTTTCTTAACTTGTGCATTATTTGGATAACCATTTAACTCTCTTTAAACCTATTTTTAACCACTTAAAATCATTGATCATGTTCATAAAAGTTCATCTCTTATTCTGTTAAGGGCATTTCATAACAAGGTATCATCATACCTAGACTGTCAGGTAAAATCATATCATACCATATTGTATCCATAGCTCATCTTATTAAAGATATTATTATTGACCACCAAGATGATTCAATTATCATAAAAGAGTTCTCTTTCAAAAATGATGATCAAGTTTAGGAAAAATAATTTCCTTTCGGGACATAACTCTTAGGTGGTTGTATCTTTCATAATTTGTACAAGTTTCATTAGAAACAAAACTCTTTGGACGTACATAAGATGCTCTCTTAAAAATGATATGAGCAATGAGTCCAGAATTTTATTAAAGGGAATTAGAAACATATATCTTTCCATATTCATTTAATAATCAACGACAATTGTAAAACACAGAATTCTTGTTATAAAATTGGGGTTCATAGTTCAAACACATCAAACCTCATAACAAAAATACATAATAAAAATCCCAAATTTGTATTCAACCCCATAATAAATGAATAAATTCATCTTATAAATGGGGATTTCGTAATTTTTTCTTTTCAATCAATTTTAAAGTCCAGAATCATAAAGATGGATTTTTCATAAACCATGCTCTTAAATCAATTATAAAGATTCATTGCATACATATATACATAAATACACTTTGAAATCCATAGAGAAATAATACTTACACCCATGAGTCTAAGGATAATTCTACATACCTTTTCGATGAATAAAATTTGACATATCTAAATCTAAGTCCTAAAAGTGCGAGTTTTGAAAGAAACCCTAACTTCTTTCTCTATTGAGATTGGAGAGTATATGAAAAACTAAATCTAATGAGAAAATAGCATTTAAAGTATGATTTAAGTCATGGGGGTAGGGTTTGAGGTGAGGGAAAGACCAAAATACCCCTAAATAAACTAAAGAAAATTGCAGGAATTTTGTGATTGATCACTTGGGTTGATGGGTCATCAGTTTGGTAACAACTCATCACCCTAGTCATCAATGTGTATCTGGATTTTTCTATTTACTGGTTGTCATTACCTGAGGCAATCCCTCTAGCCACAAAAATGGTGTTACGGTCACAAGTGATCACAAGCTAATGGATTAGCTGGTACCTGCTGTGAGCACTGAATAAAAGAGAAATTAAAAAACATGTGTGAAAGATAATCTGATAAGATACTGTAAATTGGAAATACTGAAATACATAATACTGACATTTCTGAAAGAACTGATAAATACTGAAAGAACTGACAAATAGTCTAACTGATTGTCTGAAAGCCTATAAACATCATGAGGAGTTGATGGGACAAACCCTCAACTATATCCGACTGACTGAACATAAGGAAATACTTAAATCATTGAGAAAAAGATATCCTGAACTCGATGGATAAGGACTCCCCATTACTACTATTGGGTAACGCTAAGCTATCTAATAATGATCTAGAAACTAAGCATCCGAACCTATGTTATAAGATAACATAACGCAAAAGAAAAGTATGTGGTCAGTATTTTGAATGTTCGGGTATGTGAGATAAGAATTGACTGAAATGTATGAGATAATTGAGCACGAATGTATAACCATGTAATATCTGAGAATGCAAGACCAAGAATAAGCATATTAATGAAATATTCTTAAATGTGATAGACTGATATCTGTGTAAATGAATATCTGATAAATCTGTACGCCTGGTCAAACAAACCTGAGCTGTGATACACTGACATAATAACTGAAACTATATGAGGTATCATACATCCAACATGCGACTAATTAGGGTCCAACCTATAACCCTAGTTATTAGGGTGTCAGTACCGTGCCACGGGTAATCACACTAGCTATATGGATCCACTAATTTGATATACCGAAGGACTAAGGAGGGAGTCCTAAATAGGAAAGTAGCCCCTAAGAATGTGTCAGTCCTAAACTGGCGGGTAACATCTCATAATACTATGCTGGAAACGTAGTTCTGGAACTTAAGAAATGCTACTATGAACCCAGTCATGACTGGAGGGTGAGCCCCGATCCCTAGGTTCACTCGGTTTAAAATCCTATGCCTAAATAAACTAATACTGGTACTGAACTGAACTAAGTTTAACTAAACATTACTTCTGATGGTGTTCATTAAGATTTTATCAACTGAGAAAAATAATTATAATATCCACGTTTAACTAAATCATTACTTGAAAATATAAAATGGTGTAAAACACATAGGTATTGGGTGTTCATAACCCGCCAACACTAAATCAGGATAAAAATATGATACAAAGCTTTAAACTATAGTATGGGATCATGGTTCAATGACCTATAACATAGACATTTCATCAAATATTTGAGAATCATGAATTTGAACATGGGAATGTGTTATGTATGAGGAAGGCAACACGATTACATAGCTAAATTAATAAATTAGGGATTTAACATGAAATTCACTTGAATATGACATGGGAAACTAAAATTAAAAGCATAAAGAAACCTAACTTTTCATGGGATCATACATGAACATGAATTGAGTTTAAATTACTATGGAATACATGAATTTAACACATCTTGAACATATGAAATTCCATTGATGAATAACCACATACCTTAATAGCTAATTTTTAGAGAATTTCTTGAACTTAGAAGCTTGAACTCTTGATTAATATAGAAAAGGATTGGGTTTTGTTCTTAGGAGAAGGGGAGGGTTTCTTAAGAGTAATTTAGAGTTAAAGGGGCAAATAATGCCCTTATAGAAGTCCTAAATTGTGTTAAAGACAAATTGGGTCGAGATAAATGACTCAAATGCCCCTTGGGTACTTATTTCATATAATTACGTGGAACAAAGCCACGTGTCATGCCTCTCAGTCCGTAGGAGAAAGCAACGCACCCACTTACTCTGAGGGATAAAACAATGCACCACTGACCTTCTCACAATTGGAGAGATTAATACATCGCATCCTTATTGCATTTGCTCTCTGTTTCAGCTATCCAAATAAGTTCTAAACCTCTCCCAAAAGTCCAAAAATGCACCCAAGAGATACTTTCTTCCTAAATATGAAAGAACTCAAAAACCAATATTTTAGGGTTGGGAAGACCAAAATAGGGGTTTGTAAAGTTTAGAGATCTTGAAAATGACTAAGTCCTTAACACTTGGTAAAATTTTCAAGACTTGGACCCCTTAAGCATGCAACTAAGAGCTGAATTGATCTTAGAATATTATGCGGTATTACAATATTTCTTACTTGGTAACATTCATCCTTGAATTAGACTAGTTAGACTGAGAATACTAAGGCAACTGAGGTCATATACTAAACATAAATGACTTGGAACATGATTACATAATTGAGTATGAAGCATGATAAATGAACTGAACTGATTTCGTGAATGCATGCAATGACATGAGAATGGTTACATAGCAGAAACTGAGAATGAAAAGGAGTCGATGTAAGGAAAATAGTTTCCTCAAGTTGAATCTGAGTTTGTAGAGAAAATATGAGGGTACTTGGTTCACATATCTGCTTTTACTTCCCTAGTATCTCCCTCAACAGACTGATATTACCATAGAACTTTAACCAACGAAACCTCTTTATTCCTTAGCCTACAAAACTGATGATCTAGGATCTCAACTAGGACTTATTCATATGAAAGGATGTCCTTAAAATCCATACTTCCTAAAAGAACAGATATAGCTGAATCACCAATGCATTTCTTAAACAAAGAAACATGGAACACTAGGAGCACTGATGCCAACTCTGTAGGCAACTCAAGCTCATAAGCTACCTTCCCAAAGCATTTCAAAATTTTATAAGGGCCAACATAGAGGGAACTAAGTTTTCTCTTCTTTCCAAATCTCTTTACTCCTTTCATTGGTGAAATTTTCAATTAAACTAAGTCACTGACCTCAAACTTAAGATCCCTTCTCCTCACATCTGCATAAGATTTTTGATGACCTTGGGTTGTCATCAACCTTTATCGAATTAACTTAACCTTTTCCATTGCCTCAAATACTGAGTCTAGACCTATAAAGCATTCTTAACTACCTTAAACCAAACAATAGGAGATCTACATCTCCTTCCATGGAGATCCTCAAATCAAGTCATCAAAATATTTGAGTGATAACTATTATCATTTGAACAAGTCATCAATTCTGGGGAGTGGATGCTTATTATTGATTGTGACTTGATTCAACTAACGATAATCGATGCACATTCATAGAGAACAATCTTTCTTATGCACGAACAGGCCTGGACCCCCATGAAGAAACACTAGGACTGATGAAACCTTATCTAAGAGATCTTTTAATTGTTCCTTCAATTTTTTAAAATCATGTGGAACTATTCTGCAGAGTGGAATAAAGATAGGATGGGTATCTGGAAGGTGATCTACTGAAGTCAATTTCTCTTTTGAGAAGAACTCTTGAAAGATCTTCAGGGAACATATTTGGATATTCTCTTACTACTAAAACTAACTTAAGACTCAGGGTCTTAAAATTTGAGTCCTTGACTCAGACAAAATGGTAAACACACCCCTTAGATATCATTTTTCTGGCTTTAAGATATGAAATAGTCTAACCCCTTTGAACTAATATACTACCCCTCCATTCAATGAATGGTTCATTGGGAAACTAAAATTGAATGACTCTACCTCTATAATAAACCTAGGCATTGCATGAGTGGATCTAATCCATGTCAAGAATGACATCGAAATTAGTCATCTCTAACTCCACATGATCAACTGAGGTGATTTTATGAGAAATTGTGACTCCACATGATCAACTGAGGTGATTTTATGAGAAACTGTGACTGGAAAATTTTTGTATACCCTTCTGGCTATAATAAATTTACCCACTAGGGTAGACACTGAGAATGTCTCTGCTAATGCTTTGGGACTGGCACCAAAGTTGACACTATGGGACTGGCACTGAAGTTGACAGCTATATTATGTGTCATAAAAAAAGTAAAACTTTGGGTTCTAATAAAACATAAACATTAAAATGGACAACTTGTAACATATGCGTAACCATATAAGGAGAACTTTCCTGATCATGCCGAGTCTGGAGAGCATACAATATATTCTGATGTAGCCCATAGGTTGCACTAGAAGTGGCACCCTACCGAGTTCAGCGGCCTGCTGGAGATGATAAAAGATTGGACTGCCCTGTTGGCATGAATCCTTTCCCTTTTGGGAAACCACTAGGCATTAATGTATCCTATGGCCTGTCTTGCCACATCCAAAATTCACATCACTACCAGCCCTGTCTTGCCACATCCAAAATTCACATCACTACCAGCCTTACACTCACCCTGATGATTCCTACCATATTTTCGGCAAACTAGATTAGTGTGACCACTGTTCACACTGACCTGGGACATAGTTCCTTGTGCTCTATCTCGGCTATCTTGCCTGAAATTAGGTACTGGCACACTAGATGAAGATGGAACTGAGGTTGGAAACTTCTAACAGAACTAAAAAAGGTTACCGCCTTTTGACCTTGGCCAAGAAAAGTTAAAACTACCTGTTTTGTCCCTATTATTCTCTCTCTCCCTCTCCTTATGCTTCTCTTCCTCAATTTACTGAGCATGAACCATGAGTCTAGATAGGTCCATCTACTTAACCAACATGGCGGTCCTACACTCTATAACCATTAATATCAGATACACCATATACAAACTTACTCACTCTGGACCTATTTTCCACCACTATAGTAGAACCATACCTTGCCAACAGAGTGAACTTGAGCGAGCACTTCTTAAAACTCCTATTATCCTGCTTCAAGTTGATGAACTCCTGAACCTTAGATTCCCTCAACTCTAGGGGAAAGAACCTGTCTAAGAAAGCTGTGGAAAACTCCCCCACTCTACCGACCCAGCACCAACACCTCGGTCCTTTTTCCACTACTTAATCCAGTTGTGAGCTACATATTGAAACTGATATGCACCCAACTCTGCACTATAACTCAAAGTGACGCCAATGATATTTATCACTTTCTGCACCATGTCCAAAACTCCAGCAGATCCTCCTCAAAGATGGATACATAAAATAGAGGGGGATTCATCTGAGTGAAACAAAGAGGAAAATTTTAGGCATCTTATCTCTTAAATGGATTTGAGATTAGAGCAAAGTTTTAACAAAAAAACCTAACAAATTTCAGCTAACATATTTTGTTTCTTCAATGGGTTTGAGATTTTGGTTTAACTTTGAGCAAAGAGAAGATTGTATGTTGAGCTTGGACAAATGATGATGAAATGGTGTTGAGTTTGAGCTAGGAGATGACAACATTTCTTTTTAAATTTTTCTGAAATTTTCCATGTATAATACCTAGTAGAAGTTACTCATTATTATAAATCTTTTAAAAATAAAATAAATTACTTTTAGTGGTGATGTGGTCGCCACATAATTACATTCAGAGGCATCACTTTATTAGCCGTCACTGTAAAAATGGAGCAATAATTTTATTATTAGCGCAAACTAAAATTTTCAGTATAGTGACACCTATTAGAGTAAACAAAAATAAGTCGATGCCAAAAGATTATGTGTTGCTGCAACAATAATTGTCCCCACTAAATATGAAGTTCTGCTGCAACAAATTAACTCGCCATTAATATATATATATATATATATATATATATCGTTGTTTAATATTCTTTAACCCCTTACTCCTTCATAATCCACAAATCTATTTGAAGACTCTGATTTTCATAGAAAACAGAAAGATCACTTGCTAGCACTCCCACAAAAGGCATTAAATCAAATCTCCTTCTTCATATGAGGGTTTCTCCAACTTCTCCAATTTTTTATTAGTTATATTTATAGTAGTGATGGCCTAATCATTGTAATAATCCAAGCCTTCAAATAGGTGTACGGATTATAAAGGAGTATTGGATTAAAATAATCTTTGACAAAATGAATGGCATCCATACCAATAAATATCATTTTCTCGCTCTTTTCCAAGTCAAATAAAAGGAGAAATCTTGTTTGAACAAAATCAATCAAATTTCATGATTTACAGTCCAAAAGATAACTCCAAGTATTTACATTGAAAGCCTAGTTTGTCACTTTTACCATAATAGAATCTGCTAGATGCAACACGGGGTGCAACTACTATTAAGGCTGAAAAAGATCTCAAGGATGCAAAAACTATGAAGATTGGAAAAACTTCGATGAAACCAATCATGTATATGACCAAGAGTAAGAATTTTATACTAATTAAATATCATTTGTGTTTTTTTTTTTTACCGAAATTGAACTCGGATAAATGGGTTCGATACAAAATAAAATGGTAATCCCAATTCAAGGATACCAAAATCATTCAATATAATATCAGTCA
The DNA here is from genome assembly GCF_002878395.1 of Capsicum annuum. Lineage (NCBI taxonomy): Eukaryota > Viridiplantae > Streptophyta > Magnoliopsida > Solanales > Solanaceae > Capsicum > Capsicum annuum. The sequence goes on from NC_061119.1 coordinate 5,346,315, forward strand.
TTAGTTGTTAACTAAAAAGAAAAGTGAAAATCCAAATCATAGAAATCAAAATAGTCTCCTGAAATGAAAGATATAATTTTTCACTTGAGTAAATGATTGTCTCTACAAAGAGTCCATTCGAATATCATTCTCAAATAGTGTTGGATAATGTTGAGATTCATTAGGAAAATTTTCCAACATTGTTTTCCATGTCCTTTCATATCAGAACCGTGCACCTATTACCATTACTCCTCCAACTTTACCTTTCATCTTTCAAGTTACTCAACTATTTAAATCAAAGTTGCATATCCAAATCATATCATCCACACATCTCTTTCTATCTCTATGAACAAAATGTTCCTTTCCCTTGCATCAATGTCTTCTTTATCATCATCCTCCAACATGACTAAATCTAACACACCCATTGAATCTCCATCTAATCAATTGGTGGTTCATGGCACTGCCAATACCACTAATCACATTCCTCCTTATATCCCATGAAATTCTCAGATTTGGCTGCTTTGACAAATCTCCAGAATCCATTATCAAAATTCTCTGATAGTCCACCTATTCCTCCCACCTCAACTTTTGAGGTTACCGATGTTGCCCATCTGCAGATCATTGACACTGATTATATTCCTATTGAGAATCTGATCTCTCAAAAAGCCAAATCTCAGTCTAAACCACAAAAATATTCCAACCTCACTTTTGTTGATAAGCTTGAGGTTCCTGTTGACCCATACACATATTCTATTTCACCTATAACTCATCATACACGCAACAAGAAGCCTCAAAGGGAAGCTTCTATAGCAGAGGAACTTCGATCCAGTAAAATGACTCACTCCACTCAACTTGTTCCTCCCTGTCCATCCATTTCCTAAGAGATATTGCTTCGCTCTATGAGCAAGGGAAGGATAAATAATTGTATTCTCAAACGATCTATATTTCAAAAACCTCCCTCCACTCCCAAGAAAAAGGAATAGTCAACATCCTCTCCCCCATTAAAATCCTCAAATCTAAAACTCCATCTAGCTCAAGGAAAACATTGCTACACCTGTTCCATCAGACACATCATTGTCTGCTGAGGATTTTTATATCAAAGAAGTTCCTAGTCCTATTAATTAAAAAGTGGATAATATTCTCCACTTTAAAAAGAGAAAAGTTTTTAGGGAAGGGTAAAGACTAGGTATAAATGTCTGACATGGCAGTTTTGTTGACAAAATTAGCTGTCCAGAAGAGGACTAACCTATTCCTTCAAGGTGATGTTCAAATGATGTTTGGAAAAGCTAAGGTGTATGAATTCTTATGCCAATTAGATTGAACGTGGTGATTTGTTTCTTCATCTTTGACAGGGGTAGCTATAAGGTTGGATGCAGATGATCTAGCTAGAATTTTAGATGTTCCATTGGGGTTTGGGGTCAATATATAAAATTTTAGTACCCCTTTTGGATAATCTATGCTCTGCCTTACAAATCTCTAGAAAATTCTTTGGTAACCTAAATCTTAATCACCATCGTAGTCTTTAAAAGAGAGATGTCTCCTCTACATCAGTTGTATTTTTATGTTATGCATAAAATGATCCTCCCAAGTAAAGAAAAACGTACCGAGGAAAAATTTCTTGATCTGAATCTAATGGAACTATTGGATACTGAAGTTAGAATTGATTTGTCCAAACTCATGATCAAGCACATGCAGACGGTCCTTGTGAAAAATAAAAAAGGGGTATGCTCTACCTTATGAGTTATGGTCGACACTTGTTTTTTAGGATTACTCAATGCCTATACTAGTGTAGTCTCTGAAGACCACAAAGGATTTCATTGGTATAGTGGAACACATAGACTTACCTGTTTCTATAAAGAGTGCTAATACTTCTCTTCAACATTCAAGAAATGCTCTTACCAAGAAGAATGTTGTAATGATTGTAGCTCAGGCTGAACATTATACTGAGAAGGTATTACTTCAGGTTCAATTATGTTCTCTTCAAGATGAACTTGCTCGTGAGCGTGCTGAGAATATGGAAACTATCCGAACATCTAGCCAGTTGCTTCCATTTGTTCTTTCCTCCTCGTCCAATCCTTAGAGACCTGGTTTTTTCGTTGTTCTTAATGTGTAGTTTTTTCATCATGGTAGTTTAAAGTAATTACATAATGTTATATGATGGAAATTCAATGAAATAGCTACTTTTTTTTTATTATTCAGCCTTTGCATAACTTAACTACATTATGTGTCTTTTCTTTTATATTTTTCCTAAGTGGCCATTTATTTTTAAATGATTGCGTTGTCCAGGCTATTCCAATATTGATAACCTAACGACTAATCCATTTCATTTTTACTTCTTTTGGTTGATTAAGTGTTTCAGGGAATTAAAGTTTCCCATCATCAAAAAGAGGAAATTTGTTAGATCAATGATGTTTTGATGATTGACATATAAATGAAACATGTTGCTCAAGCTGGTCCAATTAAATGTACACAGCCACTAAGAAACGCAGACAAGGTTTAGTGGAACGCATGAATGGGTAAGCTCTCTTGAGTTTGGAGAAGTTCTCTTGCTGTATTCATGGATCACATCTGATAAAGAAGAAGTTGTAGTATAATACAACACTCTGTTGATAAGCTGATGAGGAAGTGTTGCACTCAACCAAAGAGATTGAGTTGAAAAAGAAGTTTCACATATACAGAGTTTCACTTAAAGAAGGGCTTTGACTTAACAATGGAAGTCTGTTTAGTTTAAGAGTCCCAAGTGAACTAAGAGAAAGCACACGGTGAAGGACTATTTGGAGAGTCATTATATATCAAGGAGTAACGTACTTCTTTACTCACATACTAACAAAGATAGAAACACATCAATGAATTATCAATGAAGTCCTATAGCTTGAAGCATCGAAGTTGAATCTGTTCCTAGTACTTAGAGTTAAGGAGTTTTAGACTTTGTGTATTAGGTTGGTTCTTGAGTTATATGGTTTTATAGTCTTACAGAAGTCTAAACTGAGTTAGGAGCATTGTCTTCAAGTTTGGGAACTTAAAGACTTGGGAATACTCACATTGGGAAGGTTTGTGTTTTTGTAGAATTAGGAGTTAGAGTTTAATTCCCAGATTACAAAAGTCTAGTAATTTATTATTTGTTGAGGCTCAATTGATTTATTGGAATTGTGTTTAAATGTCGTAGTGGTACTAGTCATAGTTTTTTTACACCTAATTAAGCTTGGTGTTTTCCACGTAAACATCAGTATGCAATTACTTACTATTTTAGCTACATAGACACATGTTAGTAAACCTGTTCCATCAATAGGCGACTTTTAGGCTAAAACAAGTAACCAGTAGGGCTCGTACTCTAATAGAATAAGTTGAGCAATTCTTTTGAGATGAAGAACTTGGAACTAGTAAGGAAATTTCTAGGCATCCAAGTACACAGAGATGTAACGCCTCGAGAGTACACCCTAGGTGTTACACGGTGCTTACAACCCTATGGGACCACAAGCTAACACATTTGATGGTATCGACTATGAGCACAGAGTAAAAATAATAAACAAGATACGCAAAAATTATTGGAAAATTCCATAAGGTTTTATTATCTGAAAATAATACAAAATCATGGATTTAAATGTCTGAATAACGTACTGGAAATGCTGATAATACAACTGATAATAACAACTGAAAACTAACCATCTATACTAGTCTTAAAGCATCTAAACTGACTAAATGTGGAGTTGATGGCACAAACCCCTAACTAACTCAAACTGAATAGAAATATAAAACTGATAAGGTAAACTGAAATAAATAAACCATGTCCTCAAAGTATGAGGACTCACCCCTTCTACTGCTAATAACCCAGTATCTACACGCGGTCAGGGAACTGAGCATCTGAACCTATGATATTAAATATAATAGCGCAAGAAACGAGTAAGCGATTAGTACTTTCAATGTACTGGAATGCTAAATGAGGCCAAGCCAATATGCATTGGTGTAATACTGTGCACTTTTTCTAGCTTGAATTCATCCTTAGAATGTTAAGGGATAGCTTCCAAAATGAATAACATTTATTTCATATAGAATTGTGTGAGAAATTTAAAAATCTTTCCTTCAATACTATGTTCTCCTACATCCGACACTCGGTGAAGGAGTTATGACATTTTTAAGTTAACAGTGTACCACCTAGGCACTCGGTGCATCACGGAGGAGGCTAAAATAATAATTGTCAAATTCCAGTGACCCTCCGTTATAGCCCCGCATCGTGGAGAAGACAAATTTCAAAATTGACGATTTCCAGTAGCCTAGTGCAATATTTATGTGTCGCACTAGTAGCCAAAATGCCATTTCAAAGGGACGCCGCGATGGTCGCGCGTCGCGAAGAGTGTCCAATTTCCACTCGTCCATTCTCCACTGCGATAGTGGTGCATCGCTACGGCTACCCTGTTCGAAAAAATATGACATTTTATGTTCTGTCCAGGAGTTTAAACAGGGCATTTTGGTCAATTCTCAAACCCCCAATCCGTCCAAACATAAGATTTAAGCCTATTCTAAGCACTTTATGCTCATTCGTCCATTCTCTCTCAAATCAAAACCCTAAAGCTCCAAAGCTTCTTCTCCAAGAAATCAAAAATCCTTCATAGATTCTCCAAGAAAGGTCTAAATTAAGGATTTCTAAGGCAAGATAATTAGGAACTCATCCCCAAGAACTCAAATACGAATCCATAATTCAAGAATCTCCATCTAATCATCAATCAAGGTATGTGGGATTTATGAACAAGGATCTTCTTCCATCATGGTACCCAAAACCAAGATTTTACATTAAATTCATATGATTTTGAATGATATAACTTGAGTTCTGAATTAGGGTCCATACCAATTATTGTTGCTTGCAAAGTTATGAGTTTTTGAGATATTTTGAAGAGGAGTTGCATGTCTATTTTCATTTTTTCACGCCTATTCAATTAAATTACAGATTTTGAGATAAATTATCATTTTTTACATTATCAAGCATGATTATTATGATGTTTCGACATAAGTTTGATAAATGGGTTATTAAGCCCCAAGTTTATATGTTGAGATTTTGAGAAAGATGATGCTTTAAGAATCTTATGAGCTGATTATATTATATTTACAATAAAGTTTTGGAATCCACTTTACAGATTTATTACAGATTACAGAAAGAAAAATAGCTTCATTTACAAATTGATTTCAATAAATGCATAACTAATTTCATAATAAACCATTATGCTAGTTTTAAAATGGATTTCCACCAAGATTAGCGTAGCAGATAAAAAAGGAGTAGTATTTAGCACCGACATGGGTATGATTCAAAGGTCTCATACCCCAGAACTATGTGCCACCATAGAATTGAGATTAAGTCCCCATAGTGGGTGTAGATGTGATCAATTGAGATAAGGTTATACTCCCTAAAAGGAGTATGACATCTCTCCCTAATGTGAGGATTCTTCCTTATGAAAATGAGATGTTGGACTCCATGTTGCTTGCATGGTTTATGTCGGTTTGTAATACCTCATACTTCTATCTATCTTAAAATCATACCTAGAATGTTAGAAACTTATTTTGAAAGATAAATCTATTTTTATATATATAGGAAATTGAATTAGCTTTCCAACGATACAAATTTTGTCCTAATCTAGTATTGGGGTAGAAAGTTACGGCCGAAATACAGAGAGCAGTCAAAATCGCCTAGGTGCAATGGTGAGAGCCAATGGACCATTGAGCTAGCGACATACCATTGCCTAAGCCATCGTAGTGGAGACATTGAGACCACATTCAGCCTAAGAGCGATGGCTCAAGCTGATGGACCGTCGCCCAAGCAGTCGTAGGAGAGGTAGTGAACCCCTATTCTGCCCAGGTACGATGGTCAAGACCGATCAACCATCGACCCTACGATGGACCTTCGCACTAACCATCGCGTATGTCGTTAAGTTATTTAAAGCCATTTTTAAAAGGATAATTAGGTTGTTTCCACCCGTTTTAACCCCGAATTATATTAGACCAAGACTCATAAGTTCATTATCCATCTACAATATCAAATTAGGGTTTTCTCTCAAAGATAATCCCCAAGATCATGATCCAAATCCTCCTTCAAGAAACTAAGAAATTCAAGTACTTCAAGTACAAGAACTTCAAGAAACTCACAACCCAGGTATGTCATGTAATGATTCATGGGCCCCTTTCACCCATGAAGCTCAAGAATCTCTTTTCAATATATAGGATTTGTGTACTTATGAATGTTCGTGATTTTAAATAGAATTGAAATTTATGTTCATTATGTTGTGGAGTTTTGATTCATGTTTCAAATTACATATTCCAATGATTGACCCTAGTATACAAAGATTTACATAATAATCATGATACACCCCACTTAAATTTACATGTTGATTGATTTATCCATGATTATTAGATGTGTTGATGATTAGATAACTAAAGCATGCTCCCTATGGGTTTGATTAAATGCCTATTTGGATGAAAAATGCCATACTAGTATGATAATATGAAATCACCAATCATGTACAAGTTTATGCTTGTCAAATGTTTGATGAAATGTCTTAGTCAGTGAATTATAAATACACGTGTAACCCTTGTGGTGCTTTAGAACTTATAATTCATGAAAGCTCCAACTTATTGTATTATGGATTGTGATATGGGACATGTGTTCAAGAAAGTCATGCTTTGTCAGTTTCATGCTACCAAGTCCTGAGGGTACTTGTACCCGACAATTAGCTGTGTGCCTAGGGCCAGTGTCATGTTTTCAAGATACTCTCAGTAGATCCATGTTCATAGAAATTCAGTCAATCATGTGACTCAGGAAAACTCAGTAAACTCAATAATCTAAGAAATCTCAGAAATATAGTAAACTCAGTAGTGTTCCGTCAGTCAAAAGAACATAGTTAATTTAGTTCAGTTCAGTTCACTAATCTATGTTCAGTGTCTATTCAGATAGGCGTAGGAATTAGCACTGAGTGAACCCAAGGATGTGAACACACACAGTCAGATGCGGGTGTGATTCTTAGAAGTCATCCTTGCATTCTAGAACTATGTAGCCACCATAGGTTGAGACATCAACACTGTCAGATAAGGATTGATGAGGTGGATAAACACTGTCAGATGAGGGTCCTACCATTCTCTTTTGGGGATACTGTCAGATGAGGGTCACCCACGGCTTGTCCTCATCAGTGGAGGTATTGATACCCTTCCAATTGGGGTTACAGATTATACCCCAACTCATCTATAATGTATTATTTGGGGCATATCGGTTAGATGACTATTTCCCATAATTTTAGTATAGAATCAGGACTATCAGATATAGTGATTCAGTCTTAGTAATAGAACTCAGATAGTTCTACAGGATTCGGGACCGTCAGATTGAATCAACTCAGAACAGTACGGAACTTAGGTAGCTCCATCAGAACCTAGACTGTCATATACAATCGCTCAGTATTAGTTATTTCAGCTATACAGTTATCTGTATCTCATGTTATTACTACTTAGATTCAGTAATCATTTTATCACGAACTTAGTTATAGTTACTATCTATTCATGCATGTATTCTCATATTCATGTTATGTAGTCAGTTAGTATAGTTTATGCATGTGAACCCTTTGCATACAGCATACCTCAAATGTATACCAGTACATTCAAATGTATTGAAGAATTTGTGCTATGGTGTTTTATACCATAGGTTTAGAAGAACGAGCTCTAAAGGATTAGTAGCATTCCAGTCTCTGTAGTTTGAGTTAGAAATGAGTCCTCATCCTTCGAGGACATGACCATTACTTCATTATCTCATTAATTAATTTATTTTAGTAGTTGGATTTAGTTGGGGACACGTCCCATCAACTCCTTATTCATACAGTAAAGTTAGTTAGAAGCTTTTCAAACTACAGTATGTTCAGACAGTTTATTTAAGTTGCTTTGGGTATTTCATACCTGATCCATATGTTATATTTTATCAGTTATGTTATATTTTTGAACCTTATGGCCTTACAGCCTTTATTTCTGAATTTATACATTATATTATGAAGTGTTCAGGTACAGATATTAGTCATGGGTTAGCTTGTGGTCCTTCGGGGTCATTAGCATAGTGTAGCATTTCGAATACTAGATTCGGGGCATTACAAACTTGGTATCAGAGCCTAAGGTTCAATAGAGTCCAAGGAAGTCTGAAAGTTGCATCTAGTAGAGTCTTGTACATGGGTGTGTTGCGCACTATATTATTGTATAGGAGGCTATAAGATGTTTTAGGAAAATTTTCCCTTCTTTTAGTTTTTATGGCATGCCAGTGAGCATAATCTCAAGTGAATATCTCATTCTAATCCATTTCTTCCTTTCTTCTATAGAACATGCCTCCATAAAGAAGAAACAGGAATCAACCAGCCATTCAACCTGAATATCCTTTAGGCGAACATATCTCTCATACAGAGTTTAGAGATATATTCACTACTCTTGTTCAGTCCATTGCTACTTAGAATGAATAACCAGCAGTCATTTCGGCTAACCCAGTGACTAATTCAGTTGCAGCAAGGATTCGAGTCTTTACCAGAATGAATTCTATATCCTGGTCTAAGTCAGATATGGACCCTAGGGAATTCATCACTCAGGCTCATATGGTTATAGACATCATGGGAGTTACTTCTAGTTAGATCGATGAGCTAGCCAAATATCAGTTGCAAGAAGTTGCTTACACTTGGTTTAAATAGTGGAAGTTAGAAAGGCCAGATAATGCAGGGCCTATTGAGTGGGAGGAGTTTGTCATCGCATTCTTAGATAGGTTCTTTCCCCTAAAGCTGAGAAAAGCTAAGTTATTGGAATTTATCAACCTCAGGTAGGGCAACATGATGGTGAAAGAGTATTCTCTTAAGTTTACTCAATTAGCCAGATATGCTTATCATGTGGTTGCAGATAGCAGGGCTAAGAGGAGTAAGTTTGTTTCTGTGGTGAATGATAGTATGGTCAATAGGTGCAGGTCCGCGATGTTGAATAGGGACATGAACATAGCTAGTCATATGACTCATGCTTAGTAGATAGAGGAGCAAAAGGTTAAGATGAGGGAGAAGCAGAATAAGATAGCTAAGATAGGTAGTTTCAACTTTGCTCAACCCCAATTAGAAGGAGAAAACCATTGTCAGCTTCTTTCTAAGTCATTTGTTCCAGCTCATTTTTCATCCAGTGCTCCATCTCCTAAGTTCAGGGATGGTAATTGAGATAGGGTGCTAGGATCTATGTCTTAGGGCAGGTTTAGCAATGCCTGAACTAATCCCCTTTGACAAACTTATGGTAAGAACCACAAGGGTGCTTGCAGAGCTGGTAGAGATGTCTATTTTGGACATGGCAAGCTAGTCCACAGTTTTAGAGATTGTCCTCAGTCAGGCTATCAGGGTCAGCATAACTGTTCACCAGCTCAGTCTAGTTGCCCAAATCAGCAGGGTGCCACCTCCAGTGCTATTAGTGGGCAATGACCAAATTGACTTTATGCTCTCCAGTCCTAGAAAGATCAGAAAAATTCTCCTGATGTGGTTACTGGTATGTTACAGATCTCTCATATACATGTTTACACTTTTCTAGATCTAGGAGATTCTTTATCTTTTGTTACTCCCTATATAGTAGTTGATTTCGGAGTCAATCCCAAAATTTTAGAAGAGCCCTTTTCAGTCTCTACCCTAGTGGATAAAACTATCATAGCCCAGCGGGTATACAGGAACTGCCCGATTAAGATATTATAGAAAATCACCTTAGCAGAATTAGTCGAATTAGAGATAATTGGTTTTGATGTCATTCTCAGCATGGATTGGCTTCATTCCTGCTATGCCACAGTTGACTGCAGAAACAAAATAGTCCAATTCCTAATTCCAAATGAACCTATCCTAAAGTGGAGGGGTAGTACTTCAGCTTTCAGAGGTCAGCTTGTTTCCTACCTTTGGGCATGAAAAATGATATCTAAAGAATTTGTCTATCATCTTGTTCGAGTTAAGGATACTAGTTTTGAAATACCCAGTCTTGATTCACTCCCAGTCATGAATGAATATCCATATGTCTTTCCCAAAGATCTTCTATGAATTTCTCTCAAAAGGGAAATAGACTTCGGCATTGATCTCCTTAAAAATACTCAGCCTATATCTATTCCACCAAATAGAATAGCACCAGCAGAACTCAGAGAATTGAAAGAGTAGTTGAAGGATCTTGTAGATAAGGGATTCATCAGACCCAATGTGTCCCCGTGGGGCACACTAGACTTATTCATGCGCAAGAAAGATAGTTCTCTCAGAATGTGCATTGATTATCGTCAACTAGATAAAGTCACAGTCAAGAACAAGTATCTACTTCCCAGAATCTATGACTTATTTGACCAACTTCTGGGTGCCAGCTATTTTACTATGATAGACCTCAGATTAGGTTATCATCATTTCAGAGTCAGAGAATCTGACATTCCAAAAATAGCTTTCCGTACTCCGTATGGTCACTTTGAATTCCTCATCTTGTCCTTTGGTCTTACTAATGCCCCAGCAGCTTTCATGGACTTGATGAAATTGGTGTTCAACCAGGTCTTAGACATATTTATCATAGTATTCATAGATGATATTCTAGTCTTTTCCCACAGTGAGTGTGATCATGCTGAGCATCTCAGAATAATACTGCAGACACTGAAAGATCATCAGACGTTCACCAAGTTCAGTAAGTGTAAATTTTGGCTAAGGTTAGTAGCATTCCTTGCTCATATCATTTCCGGTGATGGCATTAGGGTTGATCCTCAAAAGAGTAAAGAGGTAAGCAACTGGCCTAGACTAATCTCTCCATCAGATATTAGGATTTTCTTGGGTTTGGCTGCCTGTTACACATGGTTTATTAAGGGATTTTCTTATATTACATCCCCTATGTCCAGATTCACTCAGAAAAAAGTCAAGTATTAGTGGTCAGATCCTTGCGAGAAGAGTTTTAATGAGTTGAAGACTCGACTCACCTCAACTCTAGCCTTATCTATTTCAGATGGTTCATATGGGTTCGTTGTGTATTGTGATGCATCCAGAGTAGATTTGGGTTGTGGTCTTGTAATACCCCAAAAAATCCAAACCAATATTAGAGTCATGTACCAAGCTAATGCATAGTACATCATGGTTCTTTTATAGTTTTATAAGTAAGTTAGATGTATATTAAGGCTTCAAATAACTCCATCTATCAGACGTATTAAGACATTCATTACCAATTGAATTCTTTAAAAAGTTATTGGTATAGTCAACTTCAAAAAAGAATATATCTCATTATACTTGGAATTTTTGAGACCATGATCTATCAACAGATAGATAATTGAATTATCTTTCCAACGATATCAATTCCTCCTAAATCAGATATCGGAGCAAAGAGTTATACCTATTTTACTCAAGAATGTTAGGTTGGAAACGGTGTGCTGACATTAGTAATAGATTATCACATTTGTGATGCCCTATCACGAAAGTTGTCAGACTTACGCAGAAACCAGCTCCTAAGTGACGACATTCATGATAGCTTATCACATTTGTGACGGCCTATCACGAAGGTCGTCAGCCTTAGGCAGAAACCAGCCCCTAAGTGACGACATTCGTGATAGCTTATCACATTTGTAACGCCCTATCACAAAGGTCGTCAGCCTTAGGCAGAAACCAGCCCCTAAGTAATGACATTTGTGATAGCTTATCACATTTGTGAAGCCCTATCACGAAGGTCATCAGCCTTAGGCAGAAACCAACCCCTTAGTGATGAAATTCGTGATAGCTTATCACATTTGTGATGCCCTATCATGAAGGTTGTCAGTTATGATTTTCAGCAACTGGGAAATTATTTCATAAGGGTATTTTGGTCTTTTCCTTCACCTTCCACAACTTATAACCCTAAAAAGGCATAATTTTTCCCATTTTTCTACAGTTAAGCATCTTAAAAATCCTCTCTTACACTTTCAACCACAAGATTAGGGTTTCCATCAAACTCATCTCTCAATAGCAAGATTCAAGCCTTTTCCCAAGATAATCAAGAATTAAGTTTCCCAATCCAAGAAATCTCTAGCAAATCATTAAGGTTTCCTTTCTAAGGTATGCGTGTGTTCATTCATGGACTCGTTTCGTCCATGAAGTTCATGAACCCTTTCATAAAACTATATATTATAGTTTTCATCTTATGAATGGATTGTTGATCATGTTTATGTGTTGAATAATTCCATGATAGAATATTTATGTGTTAATATGAATCTATGACATCATAGGAGGTGAAAATATGTAAGTTTGATTATTTATGATGAGTAATTGTATGATTTACACCTATGCCTAAGTTGTGCATGTAAGTGTTTGATAAAATGCCTAAGAGACTCGAAATCATGCATTATAGCTAAATTGTGACTAAGTGAAGGATTCATGATAGGCATATATGATTCAATGTCATCCATGTTGATAATGTGTCTTGTGAACACTGCTAGATTACTCATTAACTAGTCTTATGGAATTATGCTATGCTTACTTGCAAAAACCACTCATGTACCAGATTTAGAATACCCATGTACTTTATGAAATTGCCCAAGTTATGATATTATGGATTGTGGTTGTAATATGTAATGAGCATGATATTGAAAGCTATGCAAGTGTTTACATGTTTTATGAAATTCCCTTCCATGAAATAGATTGTTGAGAACCATGATTAATATGAAATTGCTTATTTATGATATTTTGGATTATGGACTCTACTCTTATGATCAAGTCAGTCATGTGTGTCAGTTTCCTTCCATCGAGTCCTGGGGATACATCTACCCGAAAAATATAGTTGTGTGCCTAGAGCAATGTCATGTTATCATGATACTCAGTTAATCCATGATCTATAGAATTCATTCAGTCATGTAACTCAGGAAAACTCATAAATCTCAGTAGTCTCAGTAGTTCAGTAATCTCAGTGATCTCAGTATTCAATCTGTAACTTTAGTATTCACAGTCAATCTCAGTAACTTCAGTACTCTCAATCAGTCCTCAGAACTCAATACATTTTGTTAATCATTGGAATTCAGTAAACTCAGTTTCGCTCCACTAAACACTACCACTAGTATCAGTTCAGCTAATCAGTTCAGTTCAATTATTCCATTCTTCTCTGTTATTCAGTTTAGTGTATCTCAGATGGGAGTTGGATTCAGCACCGAGTGAGTCTAGGGATAGGGACTCACCAACTAGAATAGGATTGAGATCCCTAGAAGAAATCCTTAAGTTCAAGAACTACATAGCCAGCGTAGGTACGGGATTTCACCCATTAGATAGGACTGACATACTCATGGGGTCACCCGTTAGCATATTTATATGTATAGGACTGATCCCAAGAGTCATCCGCTAGATTAAGACTGACTCCACAACAGATGTCTTTACTGATGGTGCAGTACTGATACCCTTCTAGTCAGGGCAGAGATTGGACCCCAGTCAGCATAGCTTCGGGCATGTCTGTTAAATGAAGCATAGCTTCGGGCATGTCTGTTAAATGAACACATCCTATAGTTATAGTTACAGATTAAGGACTGTCAGATACAGTCAACTCAGTTTAGTAGTACAGATTAATTACTATTAGAGACAATCAATCTGTATCACTATAAATAGACTTCAAGATCACCTATTAGACAGGACTGATCCCAACTATAGTTAAACAGTATCAGAATTATTAGATTTAAAGATCACCCTCTAGATAGGACTGATATCAGATTAAGTTACTCTATATAAAATAGAACTCAGATAGTTCAATTAGATCTTAGACTATAAGATACAGTTGCTCAGTATCAGTTATATCTGTTAGGCCGATCATCACAATTATATCAGTTATGTAAGTTTTATGAACACATGTATCAGTCATATCAGTTATCAGAATTCATAATATCAGTATTCAGTTTCAGGACTATCTGACACAATCAACCAAACCAGTTCTTTATAATTCAAACTATCAAAAATAGTTGTTCATCTATTCAGTATCTTAGTATCAATACACTCTTGTTGTCAGTATCTCTACGAGTTCAATTACAGTTATGTATGCATGTATGTATTCTCACGTTCATATTAGTCAGCATTGTCTATGTATATAACCCTTTGCATTTAGCCTACCTCACTCGTATACTCAATATATTCAGACGTACTGACGCATTTGTCCTATGGTGCTTTCGCTTATGTTACACCATAGGTTCAAAGGCACAAGCTGCAGATCAACATTAGCATTCCAGTGTTCAGAGTTTGCAGTGAGTCCTTCTTATTCGACGATGATATGATTATTACTACATTTACTATTCAGTTGCTAGATGGAGTAAGGTTGAGACATATTCCTTTAACTCCTTATTCAGTTCAGTTAAAGGCTTTTAGAATAGATGTCAGATTAGATATTCATATTTCATTATTTTCAGTATTTATGACTTGTTTTTGTATTGTTATACCTTTTTCAGACATTTTATTATCAGACGTTTATTCAGTTTGAACCTTATGTACTTTCATGTTAATGTTTTTGGATTTTATGATATATTATGTAGTATACAGGTATAGATATCAATCATGGGTTATCATGTGGTCCTTTGGAGTCATGAGCACCGTGTAGCATTTCAGTTCAGAAAATCGTGGTGTTACAAACTTGTTATCAGAGCCTAAGGTTCAATAGAGTCCTAGGAAGTCTGAAAGACGTATCTATTAGAGTCTTATACATGCGTGTGTTGTGCACCATACTTATGTGTAGGAGGCTATGAAAACTTTTAGGAATAGTTTCCCTTCTTTCATTATTTATGTCATGCCTGCGAGTCAGTTTAGCAATCTAGCAGTCTGCTTTGTATAGCTTATTTTCTCATCCTTGCATCTATTCATGCTATCCAAAATCTTAGATAATGTAAATATTTCAAGGTAACCTCCTAGTAGTTGCATGTTCAATTCATCTCATGCATCATGCATTAGTTTCAGACTCCCAAAGTTTAGTTATATTCTAGTTCGTAGATGCCCTGTGCATCACCCAGTATCTCCGTAAGGTAAGCATTCTTAGAGGGACATAGATCCCAAAGGGGAGATACCCCACCTTCTCTTAATGCTCTCATGTCTTCGATCTTTTAATTTCTTCTTGCATAATGAATTCAGTCTAGAATAGAGGGTACTCATAATTTGACCTTCAAGTTAGACCTCACCTGTAAGTCAAGTATTCAGAGGTTCAGTTCAGTTCATGATGTTCAGTCCATATGTCACGTAGTAGAATCAGTCATGTTTTCATATTTTAGTTCAATCTTAGTTCCTTTGCCATTGCATGTTCTGTCACATGTTCGTGAGTTAGTTCAGTCATGCATTCGCGTATCATGTCAGTCATATATTCATGCATTAGATATGCATGGATTCAACTTATCAGTTAATCATCAGATATGCACTCTCAATTTGAGAAACTCTGTTTATCAAAACATTCAGTCCTACATTAATAAATCAGCTACCCATGCATCAGATATGCATGTACAGTATGATATGCTCAATTTCCAGTCATGTCAGCCATGAAATCATGATCAGTCATTCATGCTATATATACATTGTTTTATCTTTTCTCTCCTCTCAAGCAGTCATCATTCGAGGACGAATGATTCCAAGAGGGAGATATTGTAATACCCCAACAAATCTAAACCAATATTAGAGCCATGTACCAAGCTCATGCATAGTACATCATGGTTCTTTTATATTTTTATGAGTAAGTTAGATGTATATTAAGGCTTCAAATAACTCCCAGCTATCAGACGAATCAAAACATTCCTTATCGATAGAATTCTTGAGAAGAATATTGGTATTGTCAACTTCAAATGAGCTTATCTCTTATTATACTTGGAATTTTTGAGCTCAAGACCTATCAACCAATATATAATTGAATTATGTTTTCAACGATACCAATTTCTCCTAAATACAATATCGGAGCAAAGAGTTATACCTATTTTACTCCAGCATGTCAGGATGGTAATAGTGTGACGACATTCGTGATAGCTTATCCCATTTGTGACTCCCTGTGACGAAGGTCGTCAGCCTTAGACAGAAACCGACACCTAAGTGATGACATTCGTGATAGCTCCTAACATTTGTGACGCCCTATCACGAAGTTCGTCAGCCTTAGGCAGAAACTAGCCCCTATATGACGACATTCATGATAGCTTATAACATTTGTAATGCCCTATCACGAAGGTCGTCCGCCTTCAGCAGAAATCAGCCCCTAAGTGATGATATTCATGATAGATTATCACATTTGTGATGCTCTATCAAGAAGGTCGTTAGCCTTAGGAAGAAACCAGTCCCTAAATAATGAAATTGGTGATAGCTTATCACATTTGTGACGCCCTATCATGAAGGTCGTTGCTATGATTTTCCTCAAATGGGAAATTATTTCATAAGGGTATTTTGGTCTTTTCCTTCCCCTTCCACGACTTATAACCCTAAAGAGGCATAATTTTTCCCATTTTTCTTCAGTTAAGCATCTTAAAAACCCTCTCTTACACTATCAATCACAAGATTAGGTTTTCCATCAAACTCATCTCTCAAAAGCAAGATTTAAGCCTTTTTCCAAGATAATCAAAAATTCATTTTCCCAATCCAAGAAATCTCCAGGAAATCATCAAGGTTTCCTTTCTAAGGTATGCGTGTGTTCATTCATGGACTCTTTTTGTCCATGAAGTTCAAGAACTCTTTTCTAAAACAATATATTATGGTTTTCATGTTATGAATGGATTGTTGATTATGTTTATGTGTTGAATGATGCCAAGATAGAATCTTTATGTGTTAATATAAATCTATGACATCATATGAGTTGAAAACATGTAAGTTTTATTATTTATGATGAGTACTTGTATGATTTACACCTATGCCTAAGTTGTGCATGTAAGGTGTTTGATAAAATACCTAAGAGACTAGAAATCATGCATCATAGATAAATTGGGACTAAGTGAAGGATTCATGATAGGACTATATGATTCAATGTCATCCATTTTGATAATATGTCTTGTGAACACTGTTGGATTACTCATGAACTAGTGCTATGGAATTATGCTATGCTTACTTCCTAAACCCACTCATGTACAAGATGTAGAATACCCATGTACTTTATGAAATTCCCCAAGTTATGATATTATGGATTGTGGTTGTAATATGTACTGAGCATGATATTGAAAGCTATGCAAGTGTATACATGTTATATGAAATTTCCTTCCATGAAATAGATTGTTGAGAACCATGCTTAGTATGAAATCCCTTATTTATGATATTGTGGATTATGGAGTACTCTAATGATCAAGTCAGTAATGTGTGTTAGTTTCCTTCCATCGAGTCCTGGGGGTACTTAAACCCAAAAAATATAGTTGTGTGCCTAGAGTTAGGTCATGTTATCACGATACTCATTTAAGCCATGATCTATAGAATTCAGTCAGTTATGTGACTCTGGAAAACTTATAAATCTCAGTAGTTTGGTAATCTCAGGGATCTCAGTACTCAATCACTTTAGTATTCATAGTCAATCTCAGTAACTTCAGTACTCTCAATCAGTCCTCAGAACTCCGTACATTTATCAGTCATAGGAATTCAGTAAACTCAGTTTAGTTCCGCTAAACAATACAACTAGTGTCAGTTCGGCTAATCTGTTCAGTTTGGTTATTTAGTTCATCTTTATTATTCAGTTTAGTTTATTTCAGATGGTAGTAGGATTCAGCATCGAGTAAGCCTAGGGATGGGGACTCACCCACTAGAATAAGACTGAGATCCCTACAAGCAATCCCTAAGTTCCAGAACTATGTAGACAGCGTAGGTATGAGATGTCACCCGTCAGATAGGACCGACATACTCAGGGGTCACCTGTTAGCACATTTATATGTATAGGACTGATCCCAAGAGTCACCCGCTAGATTGGGACTGACTCCACAACAGATGTATTTACCAGTGGCGCGGTACTGACACCCTTCATGTTAGGGAAGAGATTGGACCCTAGTCAGCTTATCCTGGGGCATGTCAGTTAGATGAACCCATCTCACAGTTTCAGTTATAGATTCAGGACTGTCAAATACAATCAACTTAGTTCAGTAGTACAGATTCAGTACTGTTAGAGACAATCAATCCTTATCATTATAAATAGACTTCAAGATCACCCATTAGACAAGAATGATCTCAACTATAGTTAAATAGTATCAGAATCATCAGAGTTAAAGATCAACCGCTAGATAGGATTGATCTTAAATTCAGTTACTCCATATAAAACAGAACTCAGATAGTTCCATCAGAACTTAGACTGTCAGATATAGTCACTCAGTATTATTTATATCGGTTAGGACGATCATCATAGTTATATCAGTTATATAAATTTTTTGAACTCACATATTAGTCATATCAGTTATCAGAATTCATGATATCAGTATTCAGCTTTAGGACTATCAGACATAGTTAATTAGACAAGTTCTTCATAATTCGAACTATCAAAAATAGTCGTTCATCTATTAAGTATCTCAGTATCAGTACACTTATGTTGTCAGTATTCAGACTCAGTAGTAAGTTTCTCCACAAGTTCAGTTATAGTTATGTGTGCATGTATGTATTCTCAAGTTCATATTAGTTAGCATTGTTCATGCATATAACCCTTTGCATTTAGCCTACCTCACTCTTATACTCAGTATATTCAGATGTACTGTCGAATTTTTCCTATGGTGCTTTCTCTTATGTGACACCATAGGTTCAGAGGTACGAGCTCCAGATTAGCAGTTACATTCTAGTGTTCAGAGTTTGTAGTGAGTCTTTCTTATTCGAGGAAGATATGATTATTACTATATTTACTATTTAGTTGCTAGATGGAGTTAGTTAGAGACATGTTCCTTCAACTCATTATTTAGTTCAGTTAGAGGCTTTCAGACTAGATGTCATATTAGATATTCTAATCTCATTATTTTCAGTATTTATGACTTGTTTTTGTATTGTTATACCTTTTTCAGACATTTTGTTATCAGACTTTTATTTAGTTTGAACCTTATGGCCTTTTTAATGTTCATGTTTTCGTATTTTATGTTATATTATGCAGTATATAGGTATAGATATCAGTCATGGGTTAGCTTATGGTCCTTCGGGGTCATGAGCACCGTGTAGCATTCCGGTATAGAAATTCAGGGTGTTATAAACTTCGTATCAGAGCCTAAGGTTCAATAGAGTCCTAGGAAGTCTGAAAGCCGCATCTAGTAGTATCCTATCTTCTTCAAAGATTTCCGTCAAACAGGCATGCTATACATTCGCTACTTTAACTACTATCCTAAAGTGCGAATTTTATTATCGCTATGCTTATTTTATTGATGTTTTAAAGTTGATATTGAGTATTGTCATTTCAAACATTAAACATTGATTTCCTCCTTCTTATAAATTATTTCTAACCACTTGAGTAGGGCTTTGTGATTTGAACAAAATGATTGAAAGGATGCATATCATTATATAAATTTCAAAATGTTAAATATTATGAATGTTTTAAACTACGACTTTCAAGTACTTTGTAGAGGCTTTGAATTAAAATGATGAATAGAGATGACAACCCATCCATTTGAATCATAGAAAGTGTTGAACTTTGGTTATTTTGATATACTTATGCAAACCTAATGATGAATATGTATATGTTTTTTGAATGATGGGGTTAAGGAGTCGATAATGTTTTATGATAATGTTTTCTTGGCATGAAATGAATGACATGCAAGTTTTGGTACGACGATACCAATGTATGAATGCCTTAATGAAAGACTCCTTGTAGTAAAAGAAAGGAAAATGTTTTAATTAGGCACAAAGAGGACTTGGTAGTTGCAGCTAGAAGGTGGAGTCGTTGTGCTTAACTCTTGAAATTGCGTTTGTCGACGTTGGAGGTCTTGTCCTGAAAGGGGGATGACCGATGTATGCTTGCTTCACGCAGTAGTATCTAGTTATAACATGAATACCTTAGTCCATGCAGCTAACATGGAATGGGGTCCCCTAGTTGGGTATGGACTGGACCCATATCACCCGTGGGTAAAACTATGTCGGTGTAACTACCAAGTTGAGCACTAATATTTTCAGCTAATTATGTTTCCTTTACATTCTTTGTTATTTGAAACTTATTGCATCTAATTTGAAATTACTACATGAATCTTTATAACTTGTCTAATAAACTATTTTAGTTTCCTTCCCCTAGGTTGCATGCCAGTACTCACTCTCCTGAACGTCCACAGACGCTATATCATTTCATGATGTGGGTTCGAAAGCATTTTTATGTGATTCTGTGTAGCTCTAGGTTACTATTACTCTCTCCGCGACAACTGGTGATAAGTGGTGAGCCCTCCATCATCCAGACGACGTCTGTTTGTTTCTTTCAATTTGTTGTTGCGTCATTTTTATTTTTTTATGGCAAGGTCGGGGTGGTGTCCCTTGAAGTAGAGGCTTCATAGACAGTGCTGATAAATGGTTGAATGATGCTTTTAAGACATTGACAGTACCTTATGTGGAGTTTTGAATTTCCTTTATCATGGGCTTACTTCCGCATTCTGTAAATAATGACCATGCTTTTGAGATAACACTAAGGAGTCAAGAATAACTTTTTTTGATCCTTCGGTCATTAGTAATTTCTGATTTTGGTTTATAGTGTATCACTCAACACATTTAATTTTGAATCAACTACAATGTCTTTTTTTTTTTTTTAATTCTATCACCTTACAAAGGAAATGTGCTATATTTAGACTATTTCTAGAAGTATATTTCACTCAAATATAGAGTAACAATACAAATTTAGTATCTCATATGGATAATTCAATGATGAACGGTAATTCCTAAATTTTTTCTATATATAGATGCAAAGGGATCAAAAGTGCATTTCAAGTAATTGATATTTAATTATTCTCGTACCAAGTTTAAATATTTGTTAATGTATTTTAACTTACTAATACCTACATAACATTTTACCTGGCAAGTTTAAAATCTGTGAATGCATTTTAACTTACCAGTACCTACATAACTTACTGTTTGTGCTTCTTTTCTTCTTCTTCTTTCTTTCTTTTTTTGAGCTATAAATAAGGGTGGATCCATGATATCGGGTAGGGGTTCTTCTAAACCTATTAACTTTTGTTCGGATTTTGTATTTGTATTAAAAATTCATTTATCATATGATAAATCGGTAGTTGAAAATCCATAAGAAAACTTCTTTCGTGACATAGAGTCAATTCTCCTTTGAGTCATCACACCATTCAATTTTTTGCAAGACAAAAATAAAATTTTATGCATCAAATTTTAATATTGAGATAATGCTCTATTTAACCCTTATACTATACCCAAAACGGCTGAGACACACCTCAACTTAAAGGGAGTCCTATTACCTCCTGAACTTATTAAAAGTGTAATTTTGACACCTTTAGTGCCTACGTGGCACATACATGGTACAACACTGAAGGGGCCACGTAGGCACACGTGTGTGCCACATAGGCATTAAGGGTGTCAAAATTACACTTTTAATTAGTTTAGGGGGTAATAAGACCCCGTTAGTTTGAGATGTGTCTCAGCTGTTTTAGCTACAGTTAAAGGGTAAAATAGGGTATTTTCTCTTTAATATTTGATCTGTGTATTTTAACTTTCTAATGTCTACATAAATGTAACCAACAAAGATCAGAGGGATCTTAAGGGCTCATTTGGTATAAGGGATAAGGGATAGTTAATCCCTCACTAATTTTAGGATGTGCTTATCTCACATTTGGTCGGAATAAAATGCATGAAATTAAAGAATTGCTAAAAGGAAAAAAAGAAGAAAACAAATTAAAATGGAGTGAGTATTAATTTCATCATTCTATTTATGTAACATGTGAGTGCCTATATATATGTTAACCTGATTTTGTGCGGCAGTGTAATGAAATCATTCTTCCTCAACAGTAACACATTTCTCTCTCGATTTCTCGAATTCTCAAGTCCACTCTATCTATCTATTCTCAGGTTTGTCAATCAATCTATCTCGAATCCTGAATGCTCCATCTCCAGCCACCAATTTACCATAGACAACTTCTTCACTTCAAAGTCCCATCCCCCGTCCCCGAATAGCCCCCCATGCCAATTCCAGAAGCTGCACCAAATCGAATAACCACTAGGTACCAGAATAATATTACCAAGCACAAAAACAATTTAGTTTCCTACAGTCAGCTACTGTTTATGTGCTCATCTATGTTGACGACATTTTGAATAGGAAGTCATCCCAGCTTGATTAGACAAGTTATTGATTCCTTGGGTCCTCATTGTTCTTTCACGGATCTTGGCTATTTAAACTACTTTTTAGGTGTTCAAGCTAAAAAAGTGCCAGATTGTATTATTCTCTCTCAAACGAAATTCATTTTTGAAATTTTGTATGAACTGGCTATGCAAAACTAGAAGGAGTCTTGAATTTAATGTGCTCTGGGAAACTACGTCAGGCAACTGATCGTTCTCCACCTTCTAAAGCTATACTCTGCAGGCACACCGTCG
Source organism: Capsicum annuum (assembly GCF_002878395.1). Lineage (NCBI taxonomy): Eukaryota > Viridiplantae > Streptophyta > Magnoliopsida > Solanales > Solanaceae > Capsicum > Capsicum annuum. The sequence continues at coordinate 5,368,745 of NC_061119.1, forward strand.
GTAAGTTGCAAATTTGTCATTCACACGGCCTTACATTTCTTATGTTGACAACAAACCATCATATTTTATGCGTGATCCAGCTGATGAACACTGGAAGGCAGTTAAAAGGATACTATGGTTTCTCAAAACCACGGCAACTTCTGATCTTCATATTCCTTGCTACTCAGACTGCAATCTTTAAGTGTACGCTGATGCTGATTGGGTAGGATAGCCGAATGATAGAATGTCCACATCAGCCTATACTCTTTTCTTTGGGCGCAATCCTGTGAGTTGGTCGTCAAAAAAGCAACCAGCAGTAGCTCACTCATCTACTGAAGCAGAGTACAAATAAACTGCAAATGCTTTTGTAGAACTCATACGGTTGCACAACTTCCTAATGAATTGTGTATCATCATTACAAATACACCCACAATGTTTTGTGATAATGTTGGTGTGACTTGTCTCTGTCATAATCCAGTGTTCCATAGCCATATGAAATATATTGTTGTAGACTTTTGTTATGTTTGGAACCAAGTTCAAGCACATCGGGTTCTTGTCAAACACACTCATACTTGATCAACTTGCTGATACATTTACTAAGTCGTTATTAGAACCAGCTTTTGCAAGGTGTTGTTCCAAGTTAGGCATTGTTGCACCACACCTGAGGGGATGTATTTATCATAATTATTTTGTCTTATCATTATTAAATAAGTTACTATTGTAGATACTGCTTTATAGTATCCGTAGAAGGCTCCTATTGTAGGAGTTTACAGTTGTTGTATATATTTAGAAGACTGGTCCAACCGTTATGAGTATACATAGCAATTAGCTTCCTTACGTTTAGCTGTAGGTTGTTATTATTTGTTGTATTTAAAGCTTGGAAGCTAAACAAATAAAATCATCTTTCGACTACTTCTCTCTATTAGATTTTACATCACCACACATTGAATGCAACATTCTCCTTTCCGCAACTTCCATCTTATGAGCATGAGATATCTTGATTGGCCAACATTCTGCCACATACAACATAATAGGTCTAATTGTCATTTTGTAGAACTTGCCTTTAAGTTTTGGCGGCGTCTTGTTATCACACAAGACTCCTGATGAAAAGTTCGATCCTTTTAGGTAACGATCCACGATACTTGAAACTCTTTCTTTGGGACTGCCTGTGTATCAAGTCTTATTTCCACAATAGCCCAATGTGCTATGTCGCTAAACTATTACTTCAAGTATTCTGTCTTGATTCTGCTCAACTTGGGTCCTTTAAACTCCATGGTCTGTCTCCATACCATTAGCTCAAAGTTAACTCCTACACAAACCTTAACAATCAAAACTATGTCATCCACAAATAACATACACTACAATACATCACCATGAATTTCCAATAAACCAGCAGATGCAGCTTGTCTGCTCTTTTCCATATCAAGAACATTGGTTTTGGATGATCAGGAAACATGAACATGATTGGCTTAATTATATTCAACTGATGCTTCTTAGATTCTACTCCATATTTCCTTATATCTACATACATCAACCACATTTATTAGAGAGGACTATTTAAGGTTTTCTAAATTAGAGTTAAATAAAAGAAATATTTAAGGTATCTTGACAACATATGAAAAGATAGAATATTAGTTGCAAAAGTGTAGCATCAACCTGGAAAATATAGAACATTTGTAGAACATCACAATCAGTGCCCCCCCCCCCCCCCCCCCCCCTTTTTAATTAAGTATAACCCTTGCCAACAAGCTTGGCTTTATTCGGTTAACTGGTTTAGCTGTACGCGCCTTGCGCGTGTACTTTACTTTAATGAGTTCAAACATTACATTAAATAGGATATTTGTTTAAATAATAAAGTTGAATATAATAATTAAATTTAATAGCTGTTGAGTATGTGAACATGGAGAATTTATTTATTAATCCTAAATTTTACTAAAAATATTTTTAAAAGTAGATCGACATTCATCTACCATCTATAAATTGCAACAAAACAATATAATGATAGAGACATCAAAATAATACAATTAAATTTAATCTTTACACACAAAATATTTTTCAAAGTCGTCTGACACTCATCTACCACCTGTAAATAATAACAAAATAATACGATAATAGAGATATCAAAATAATACAACTAAACCTAACCTTTACATTAAAAAATTCCTCAAAGCCGACCAACATTTATCTATCACCTGTAAACTACAACAAAATAATACGATAAAAGTAATATCAAAACAATACAATTAAATCTAAATTTTACACACAAATTTTTCAAAGCCGATCGAGATTCATCTATGAATTGTAAACTACCACAAAATAACAGACTAATATGAATTTTACAATAATACAATTAAACCTAACCTTTACCTAAGAAAATTTTTCAAAGCCGACTCACATTTATCTAGAATCTGTAAATTAAAATAAAACAATAAGATAATAAAGATATCAAAACAATACAATTAAACCTAATCTTTACACAACAAATTCTTAGAAGTCAACCGACATTCATCTACGACCAGTAAACTATAAAAAAAATATAATGGTGATCACAAAGCTTCGATTTTGATCCAACTAATTCTTGTCTGAGCGAAAATGTTGACCCTAAAGAATGATTTTGAATGAAAACAAAGAAGATATATATATATACACATGTTGAATTCTATTATGCAGACAAAAACAGTGAAGAAGTTGAGGGTTAGAAAATCAAACATCCACCAATCTTGACATGCAATCGAATCAAGTTAAATGAGCAATTGAATCATATTTTAGAAGTATTTTTCTAATTGAACAGTAAAAAGGGAAGTATTAATTAATTCTCCTACCATATATTTAGGAGTCCGATATATTTTAGAAAGTCTTGTAAAAATAAAAATATTAATTAATTCCCCTACCATATATTTTAGGAGTCTTATATATTTTAGCAAGTCTAGTTAATATAATAAAAAAAATTAAATAATAAATTAAAAAATAGTAAAAAGATAGTTTTGTCTAAAGAAGAGTATTAAATGAAGGGCAAAAAGTTCAAATCACCTCTCTAAGAGTCTTCACACTTTTAATATATTATAGATAGATATTGTCATATGAATTAATATTGTGTGGGGTCTTAAAGACCTATCAACTGCCAATCCCTATAGAACTTTCAGGCAAGTTAACTAGATCTCAGACTTTAGTTTGTTGTATTTCGTGGATTTTTACTCTTCTTTCATAGAAACAATCCATTTATCAGTCGCAAGTGCTTTATATGTCATGAGAAAATGAAATAAGATCTTCATTAAGTCCTATGTCAAAATCGGACTCTTGCAAATAACCACATAATCTTCTCTAATGGAATTCTTTGTGGTTATTTTGTATCAATATTTGTGAGTTAGTTTCTTCCAAAGTGTTTCATCCAAATATCGTTCAAGATTGTCAGAGTGTTATTCGAGTACAAAAGGAGCAACATTTGTTATTAGTGTGCATGGAAGTAGGCACATTCAAAGGTGACGAGACATTTACCCTGGCCTCATTTATTTCCACACTTATCGTTCAATACTTCCACTAATTATATTACCCTCAAGGAGTATAGTACAAGTTTAATAACTAAAAATTTATCTATATGTAAAAGAAAAGGGATCAAAAGTGCAATTCTAGTAATGAAAAGTTGAGATTTCATGCGACATGTTTAAATATATATACAAGTGTATTAATTTAACTTATTAATACCAACATAATATTTTATGTGACAAGCTTAAGCTTAAATTTCTGTGAATTTATTTTGACTTACTAATACCAACATAACTTACTAGTTTATCTTTTTTGATCGAGCTATAAATAGGGGAGGATCCATGGTATCGCTTGGGGGTCTTAGAAAGCCAATAAATTTTCTCCAGGCTTTATATTTATATTAAAAATTCATTTGCCATATAATAAATCAATAGTTGGAAATCCATAACAAAACATCTTGCCTGACACAGAGTCGATTCTCCTTGGAGTCACACCATTCAATTTTTTTCCTGGTAAAAGTTTTACCGTCACAACTTGAACAGAGCCCTTGGTCGTGGCGAGCATCTCGAACTGTGAAAGCCCAAGAGCCCTTTGCGGTCTGGCAATCATGCACACCATTCATATACTATAAATAAATGCGGAAAAATAAACAAGAGGAGTCATGGCCATTTTCTGAGTTCAACTGAACAATACGGAATTTAATTCATAAACATTAGACAACCACATGAAAACTAGTGTGCGAAATCACTAGCAATATGAAAACCAACATCTGTCTGAATTGGGAAAAGGCCCCCAGTTGGACCATGAAATAAAAATAAACTAGCAAGTATCCAACAACCAATGGCTTTGGAAATAAGGGAGGCTCACCAACTGTAAACTTCGGACAAACAATCTACTACTTAGCGGGACCCCAAGACTGTGCCTCAGATCCTTAAATATAGGGGGTCAATACAAATGTACTGGTATACAGAGCAATTCAAAATAATGTACTTTTATACAACATAAGCAAGAGAAATTCATAAACCATTTTACATACGATATATATGAAAACACATGGGCATACTTAAAAGACTTTGGAACATTTCGTTGAAACTACGACTTCCTCTTTGTCTTACTTTTGATCTAGGTGGTACACCCTACAATTATGATATTTCAAGGGCTATATGGAATCCTCCCTTGAATCAATGGTCAAGCCCCCAATCCATGCTTTCCGCAAAGGTTAGAGTTTCTGATTCTGATATGCCACAGGGCACTAAGCTAGCGTATAGTCCCTCTCAGGGAGATAATAAATCGTATTGGCAAAACACAATTTCGGGAAATGAGTTTTCTGAACTTGTTCCTTCTTTGTGTAACCACCTAACATCTCTTAAGCCCATTTTTAACATTTTAAACATGCACCTTTTTGAAACCAAATTCTGAAAATCTGAATAATATCTGACTTCCATTCTATTCTGAGTCTGTTATGGAATTATTTATTTTGGTATCGTCATACCAAGACTTTCAAGAAATATCTTCTAAGCCATATAGCATCATGTTATAATCCTTTCATTCAAAACAAAGTATTTGGACCACCAAATCATTCAAAAAGTGCAAAAGAATTTGTATATTGAAGTACATTAAAACTTATGCAAAGATTCTCTCTTTCAATTCTTAAACATGTGGTGGTCCTTTACTTTATAACAAACCATGCAATTTTTTCAATAATAATCTTTAATATTTTCAAACAAGAAATATCCCTCTCTTCAATTCACAACCAACATAAAGTTTATAAATGATGATAATACCCTTGGTTCATGCTTTAAGACATGTAATTGAGTAACCCATAACTTGTAATTCAAGAAATAACACAGTGAGGGAATTCATATTTCAAAACTGAAAACACATATATACATATACACGAGTAAAAATTCTATTCTAAGGGAAAGCCTCAAGACCAAAATGTTTGCAATGCAAACTTCTTAATGTAATTTGACACCCTTCATAAACATATGATTTCTCAACATTCAAAATCTTACTAAAATGATTTCATCATGCCCATGTAGTCTAGGAAAATCCCGCATATCTTATATTACTTAGTTCGAAGAATCGAATCCGAATCTTAACTCGTTTCTTGGAAATCTTGAACTTAAAGGTTGATTCTTGATCTTTGGGAGAGAATTTTTTTTTTGATGGAATTGGAGTAACTTTTGGCGTACTATGCCTAATCACGACTTAATTTCGTGTTTTGGATGAGATAGAATGAGGAAAAAAGAATAAAATACCCTCCTAGAGCCGAAAATTTATTAAAATTAATTGGGCACCCGACGCGTTAAGAGACGCACTGAGTCGGTCCCTACCGACGTGATTCCTGGTGCGACACATCGATATCGCGTTGGCCCATTATTTTGATCATCCAAAAATGTCTCAAACGTCATCCAAAAAATCCAAAACTTCCCCAAGACACCCCTTTTACACCCCTGAGTATGAATCAACTCAAAAATCTACGTCTCGGGGTTGGGAAGATTGATTTAAAAATCATTGAAGTTTAGGATCTTAAAATATGACTCAGTCCTTTTTTAACACTTACAAAAATTTCATGTTGAAAATCCTCTATTCATGCTACTAAGGGTGGTACTAAGTCAAGAATGCTATGGGGCATTACATTTACTCGCCAAGTTTAAGTATCAATGGATTCTAACTTTCTAATACCTATGCATCTATAACCAACAAACATCAGAGGAGCTTAAAAGCTAGTTTGGTACAAGGGATATGGGATAACTAATCCCTAATTAATTTTAGTTTCATGACCCAAGCCGAGGCCTTGGACACAACGAGCATCCGGAACCACTACGGCTAGAGAGACCCCTTAGCATACTATCATAAGAATAATCCATACATAAATCAAATTACGAAAAATATAAGAATATCCAATGGATACTTATAATAAAAAATGTGTAAATGAAATTATGGCAATATAAGACTCAAATTCTATCTACGAAGCCTCTACTGACCATTAACTATCTAGACCAGGACAAGTCCCCCAGCTAAACTATAAGTTGTCTAAGATTACATATAGAAACAATGCCTTCCGGTGTAAGGGAAGCTCACCAACTCTGAACTAGTGGAACAATTTGCTACTACTGAATTGGAATCGAGACTAAGCCACAGATCCTACATTATAGGATAGTACAGCTACCACGAAGGATGGTCAATACTTGGAATGTATTGGCATGCATAACTAACCAATAACAACATATGTTCCATACATAATAGTTGATAGTAGTAAAAAAACAATTTATCATAATCGATATCAAAAATACATGGGCATAATTCAAGAGCTTGCAAACACACGGGCTATATCGAACCCTCCGTTGACTCGGCGGCCAAGCCCCCAACCCAACTTTTTTGCTAGGGCTAGATTTTCTTACATTCTGATATGCAAAGGGCATAAGTTCTGTGTATAATCCCCTCTTTCATGGCATATCCCCTCTTTCAGGGCACAATAAATCCCAGTAAAACATGATTTTGGACCATGAGTTATCTCAACTCGTGCCTTCTTCAAGAAACCATCTAACTCCCTTTAAGCCTAATTTTTAGCCTCTTAAAAATGTACTTCATTCTTATAAACATTTCTTTTCATATTCTGTTAAGGTCATATCACAATAGGGTATCATCATACCCCAACTTGCAAGTCATTTATTTCATACCACATCATATCCATATCCCTTACTACTTAAAAGCATATCAATGACCACCCAAAGAATTTAAACATCATAAGAGAGTTTTTATTTTTAAATAATGTGAAAACTTATGCAAACACACTCTTTTTTATAGACTTAAACATGCGGTGGCCAGTTCAATCATTAATCACATGCAGTTTCTTCATTAGGAAACCATTGCATTTAGAATAGAAATCACCTCATTGAAAAACACGTGAAAAAAACATCCATAAACAAGTAAAGAGGAATTTAAGCTCAATAATCATATTCATTCATAAAACATCTCTAACATTTGTTATACGTATATCTCATGATCAAAAAGGGCTTATAATTTATGCTCTCAAGCCGAATTCACAATTCAAAGACCATAAATTTCTTCATGGAGAAGGGAATTTTAGAAGTCATGTTCATAAATCACTTTTCAAACTCAAATTATGTATGCACAATATTATAAAACGAGCATATGAAAAACCCCATGATAATTACGTACTTTCATCAAAACGGGTTAATGATGCGTGGTCTTTAAACGATTTCAAAAACCCCTTACATATATATTCATATACATCTTCAAAACTTGTTTAAAAATGTTAAATTCATGCCCATGATATTTAGGATAGTTCCACATGCATTTTGACGGAGAAAAATCGAAGGAAATATAGATAGATTGGCCCTATAGAGAGTAGAGTCCTCAACCCTAGGTAGTTTCTCCACTTTTGCATATGGCATGATATTTGGAAATTTACAGAGGCAATGTAACATTTATAAGGTATGGTTAGTACTCCATGAATTAAAACTCGAGGGTGTATTAAGGTAGTGATAAGGTGAAGTAATATTCTTAAGGGGATGTAGAGTATGGGGCCTGATATCTTAAGCTAGCTTCTCTTTTATCCGAGCCAGGCTTCAACATAGAAGTACTATGCAACGGGACTCAAAATCTTGTGATTAGATGTGTTATGGTAGAATTATATGTTTGAAAAAATGAATTATGTTATTTATTGTTAAGGACATAGACGAGAAGTGTCTCTAAGTTTAAGTCTATTTTTTATATCTTGTAAGGTAGAGAATGCGTAAATGCCTATCTCCCGCGAAATCTTAGTTTATGATTAATACTGGTATAAATCAGGCCTATGATCACCAAATAAACTTATGCCCTATGTTGTGATGATCATGATCCCTATAACTCATGTCCAAGGTTATCTCTATGTCAATTCTTATATCTCACGCTTTGTTCTTACACAATTCACTAGGGGATATCATGATGCATTTTTGATGCCTTTGCATATTTTGTTGTGGAAAAATGTCCAATGCAAGGTTATTTTCTTTATTCCATACTTTTAGAGCTACAACAAATTCCTGCCCAACTTCTACCAACCATTTATCCTAGTACATAAAGATTCATGTGGCATACTATATGTCCAATTAAAGCCCTTCGAGTCTTGTTTCCAACGCCACCGATCGTTCATTAATCCGATTTTAGATTCAAAAGTTATGAGTATTTTAATGAGTCACTGTCCAGGGTGTGCGATGGCCTTGCACTGCAAAGCAATCGCCTAAGCACATGCCTCAGCTATGCTTTGGCCATACTATACATAGACTTTTCGGGACATCAAAAAGTGTTCCGTTTGATTTATTTTAAGCATATTAGGTCTTTTATCACCATTATTATACTAACATACGGAGGTTCATTGAGGTACTCGATCATAAGCATCAAGAATGAGGGTGACACTAAATGATTATAACTTATACTTGTTGGACTACTCAAGGTAGGACATGAGGTGAAGATACGATAGAATAGACATGAAATGCTTCATATATCAAGTGTCTTGATAACAAGTAGAGAGTCATTCTACATAAACACAACACAAAATGAGTTCTTAGGATAGACCACAGTGAGAAACATGAGTGCATACATCATGAGTCGTATAACATAAGGCCAAAATTCATGAATTCAATTATTGAGACAAGGACTGTTACTTGAAGCTTTTGCTCCTCATTTTATTTGCATAAACTTGATATCTTTATACTAGACCTGATATAAAATGGATCGATAACATATAGGAATCATAGTTTCTTAGAACCAAGAATGATGTGAGAAATGGATTTTATGGATCATGAGCAACACAATATAGAGATCGGATAATAGGAATACTGGATTACCAAGGGACATTATTGCTACTATTTTGGAGGTCATAAATCGACCATAACTTACATAGATGTCTCAAACCTTACACATATGTAGGACTTAAATATATAAAACAATGGTAGATGTCCCTTTTAAATTGAAGTAGAAGGTGTTTGCTTGAATAGGAATAGATTTATCATGACTATTCCCAAACCTTCCCACCAGGAGAAAATTCAAGAACTACCTTAGTCTATCATCTCTCTCTTAGATCAAAGTCACAAGCCTAGGCTTAAGGACATAACCTCTTATTAAATCTACAAGTACAACTCTCAACATAAAAAGGGATATCAGCATACACATATACGCTAAAGTCTCCCATATAAACTATAGTCTTAAGGTATTGCATTTTGATAATGATACTCTTAGCTTTTGCTGGCCTCTATAGACATCACCCAACAACTTACACTCTCATGAGAATATACGTCCACACCCTTTATCACAAAATGATCTATTCTCCACTACACAATGCATTAACATTAAACCTCTAATCACAAAACTTATATCTTAACAAAATTTGTAAAACTATATCAAAGGCACATATTGCCTACCTTTATTTCCTCAATTTAACTCAAAAGAACACCATACAACAACTTCCCAGATTCTCCATACTACAATATTCAAGAAAGTGAACTAGGTACACATGACACTAATACACATAAAACCTTATCTAACAACATGCTACCTAGGGGTTCAACTTATCCTTATATACTTATTCTAATTGTACTATATCTGATATTAAATTCTAGGTTATCTATTTTGTTAATTATCCTGTCTTTTTCTTCTATGAATAATTCTATGTCTAAATCATATTCTAAACTATCTTTTAACTCTAGTTGTTTTATGATTTTAACTATCCAAATTAATCTTTCTTTTAATTATTTTCTTCCTTTTCTAAGCTGGTTTCTATAATTAATTTCTTCGTATGGCCAACTTTATTTTTTTCTAACTCTTTTAATATATTCTAACATTTTTAATCTGTATAATATCCATCTGAATAATAACTGTCTAAATATGAGCAGCAGCTATCATTATATAGGTGTAAGTTTTCTATAGAACTTAATAACTGTTCTTCTTCATAATTCCATATCTTTTCCCATATTATTTTCTTTATGTCTATAATTTCTATATCTCTAAGTATATATAAAACAAGTATTTTAAATTTATCTGTTATTTGCTTTTTCGTAATATTCTTTAGTTGTTTGTTTTAATATTTTTAATTCTTCCATATTTTTGTTAAGGTATTCTATATATTTATATTTTTAGTTCTCATGTATTCTACTAAATTTGTTTTCATTAGTTTTTCTATTAATTATATATATTTTATATCAATTTTCTAATAGTTTATCATGGTTGATGCGTAGGTTTGGCATGTAGGTATATATAGCAGTAGGTAGGAAGGTGTGGTATGTAATATATTCTAGTCAGAGTATATTTATCAAATATTTTTTCACATATGATCTTTCTTATATCTACCATTTATATATCCTTCAGTACATATAAAACAAGTATTTTGAATTTATCTATCATTTCATCAGATAAGTAGGTAGTCATTCTTTTTAATGTGATATTATTTCAAAATATTCCCTTCAATCATATACATAAAAACTATGATCATTTTAGATTACTATGTACTAGATTATTCTTAAATAATTATGTTACTCTGTCACTATTAGCATGGTAGTCTGGATACTTTTCCCTTAAACAATGCCTCTACTCTGGCTACTCCCCTATCACGGCTTTCTTGCCTCACCGTTTTTACCTTTAGGATGGGATAGTCCTAGGGATTTTTCTCCTTTTCCTCTTTTCTAATAATATTTGTAACATATTATTCTTCAAAAAATTCTACTACATAGTAACTAACATGAACTTATTTTATCATATTATGATTTTTTGGAGTTTATGAATTTAGCTATTCATAATTATAAATGAATATACCTGTTTTGGTAGATTTGATAATTCTGGGCTTTGTTCATCCATAGTTTTTCCTTAGAAATATATCTGATTTTATTAAATATTCAAAAGTTTTTTGTGTTCAAAAGAGAAGGCTTGCTTTCAACACATGAAAGTCTTGCCTTTAACTTAGCCGGATGGCTTACATATTCATAAGAGGAAAAAGAACTATTCCTACTTTACACATTTTACACGTAAACTACATATCTTTACAAAAAAGTCTTTCTTTTCAAAAGTAGAAAAAGACTAGACTTATGCTAAACTAGGCTAGACTAGACTTAAAGTATAAAAAGACAAAACTTTAATAATGACACTTGCCAAAAAATTCTAACCTAATAAAGCTATACACTATCTTTACGTAAAGTAAAGTCAAGAAAACTATTCACATGTTGCTTTCTATTTTGTCTTCTTTGTCTTTATTTTTTCATTATTGCTCTATTTCTTTCTATCTTCTTTCTATCTTCCAGATGGCGTTCTTATCTTCTTTTATTCTAGTTAAACTTCTGGGATAATATTATCTTCTCCATTACATCTCGAACATAAATGGTCTGGATTTTTGTGTCCAATTAACTTACAATATCTTGTTAATAATTCTTCTAAAATAAATCCCTTCCTAATTTCTCTAGCAGTTGTTTTTTTTTTTTTTGGATTGAGTAGTGTCAAAATCCATTGTCTAGCTTCTTCCTATCAGACTGTCATAGTTCGCTTGAATTTGAATAAATCATTTGATGATATCTTGAATAATCGCTCCATAGAGGGTTTCATTGATATAATTATTTGCTAATTCTTGAACAATTGTTGATATTCCAATAATTCATTTATTTGCATAAAAATCAGGTATCTTGACTTTAGGTATCTCTGGCTGTTGAACAATATTTTCTGGTGAAATCATATCTCTGGTTAATTCTATTTTTGCAACTTGTATAACTAGTTTGATTTCGTCTTATAATATCTCTGCTGGTGCAGTATAACACTTTATAAAAAATAGATTTCATTTGATTATTTTCTTACAGGTGGTGAATGCTCTATATAATTCCGGTATAGCTGTTAGTTCATCTTCATCTTGGGTATATACGGTATACAATAATCCATAACTGAAACAAGTTTCAACTAAGCTTGGGTTGGTTCTCGGTAGTGCGATTAACTTGTTGTAACCTTGTAATTTTTGGGTTATATAGTTTGTGTTTGGTTCTTGAATATTTGTAGCTCTGAGTTTAAGGTTTAGATAAGTTTGTATTTTGTGGATATTTTCTATTTATGCTCGAGTTATATAGTTATAGGCTTTTCTATCTTGGTTTAAAATTTCTCGATATGTGGTAGTTTGTTGGGGGTATAAACAATGGGTCTTTTTGTGTTTTTGGTATAAATGATTTTTCAAATATCTTATTCATGTTCATGTTCTGATATCTTTTTCCACTAACTCCTTTGCTTGTACTTGCAATTGTAGATTGATAAACGTTATGGGTTTTATGGAGTGTCCCAAAGTCTCCTTTTAGCTCTGGAATTTTGATGTCTTCCGATCGACATGGCTCTGCACACTGCTGAGTTATCTGATTCATAGCCTTAGAATTCAGTTCAACTTCATTAGTCTTTAGCTTTTCAATTTCATTACCCATACTGTCCACTTTCATTGAAAGGATAGTTAGAGTTTTGAGTATCTTTTCTAAAGCATCATCATCTATTATATCAGTCTGTGTAGCTTTGTCTTGATATGTAATCTGCAATGACATTCTTGTTAGTTTTTATTACTTCAATTGTAAATGTAAAATTTAATATATTTAATACTAGACTCCGAATTTCCTTTGTTGTAACTGAATTTTGTATTTTATTTCTTAACCACCAACGTACCTGCATATTATCTGTTCATACAATAAACTTGTTATATACAATATATGGCTCAAATGCTAATAAACATTTATATAATGAACATAATTCTTTTCTATTTATTTCCCATTTTATTTCGGTTTCATTAAACGTACCTGAGTAGTGCCTACAATGATGTTCTAATTTTTCTTCTTCATATCTATATTTAAGTACACCTCCATAACTATATTCGCTTGCATCTGCTTCTACTATATATGTAAATTTTTTATTTTCGTCTGGGAATCGTAATTTTGGTAATTCTTTACAAAGTATTTTTATTTTCTGAACTTGTTTTTTACCTTCTTCGTTGTAATTATACTCTACATCCTTTTTTAATTTTTTCTGTAACGGCTTTAGGTTTTCTACTAATTTTGGTATATATTCTCTTACTTGGTTTTCTAATCTTAAAAGTGATTGTAATTTATTTTTTGTATCTAATTATTCTTTTGAATTTATTATTTTTTGTACTATATGTTGTTGCATTTTTACTCCGCTTTTATCTATTTGTATTTCTAAAAATTCTAACTGTTTTTTATAATTTCAGCTTTCTTTTCACTTAAACTTATTCCTGACTTTTCTATTATATCTGTAAATTATTCTAATAATTTTAAATGTTCCTCTTTAGTTTTTGTATATAATAGTATATCATCTATGTATACTATACAATTAGGTAGTTTTTTAAAATAACTATCCATAAAGTGTTGGTATCTACCTGGTGCATTTTTATATCAAAATGGTAATACATTCCATTCATCAAATCCTTGTGGTACTGTAAATACACTTAATTTTTTATATTCTTCTTCCAATTTTAAATGGTAAAATTCTGATTTACAAACAAATTTACTAAAGTAATTATATCCTTGTATTTGTCTTATTTTAAATATCTTATTTGGTATTGGATAATTATATTTCATAGTTTTTGCATTTAGGTTTCTATAATCAATAACCATTCTACTCGGTTTTTATAATCAATAATCATTCTACTTTTTCCTCTTTTTTGTTCACTCTGTTTATTTACTATAAATGCTGGACAATTATATTTGCTATTGTTTTTTTTATGTCTTGTTTTTCTAATAATTCATCTATATGCATTTTAAATTCTTTTAAATTATCAAAGTTATATGATAACGGTTTTTGGGTTATTATACTATTTTTATCTATTAGCTCAATTTTTATAGTAGTTTTATGTTTTTTTCATCCTTTTAATTGATCTTCATTGTATAATTGTCTTAATTATTTCTTTATTACTTCTACCTTATCTATTGAAAACATAGTCATTTCTTCTTTATTTATTGAAAAGACAACTAGTTCTACTGTGTCTTCAGTATTTTTTATATTTTCTTAGTTTTGTGTGATTTTTTCACTTTCTTTTATCCAATCAGTTTTCTTTCTTATTTTATTAATAGCTCTTTTTGCTCTTACCATTTGTTTACATGGTGTTGTAAACCACCAGTGTGTTCTAGTTATTATATATGGGTATAATTTATCTAAAAATGACATTCCTAAAAGCATATCTTTTGATGTTAGTTCATAATTATAGATTTCTTCTATTGTTAATATCTTATCCCATACATGTATTTTTATATTTCTAGCTTAATAAGTAATTAAGCTTCCTTCGTTGTTAAATCCTCTAATTACTATTGGTGTTTTACTATTTGGTAAACAATTATATCTACATAAATTGGCTTCTGCTCCTGTATCTATCATAGGCGTATAATATCTGTTGTAATATCCTTCTACTACTCTCTTTATTAATACATATATTTTCATATCATGTCAAAGTTCTTTTTTATAAATAATTTTTCTTTATTATGTGTTATGGTTAATTGTGTATGTTCTAGATTGTATGGTTTTACTTGTTCTAACCATTTTATTCCTAATATTATGTCTTCTTTTCGCATATCTTCTTTTATTTCAAATTCTATTTTTATTTTTCTAATTCCTATTATTATTTCTTTTTCTTCAATAATTATTAAACTTTTTGGTAGATCTGGATATATATTACTATTAGATTTTATTTCTTCATTTTTTACTAAATATTTTGCTATATAATTTTCTTTTTGTCCTGTATTTAGGATTATTACATATTCTTTTCATTTATTTTTTCCTTTATATAATATTGAGTTAAATTAACTGTTGAAGTTATTTCATAGTTTGTTCTTTTTTATAATCTTGATGATTCTGGTTTTTCAAATACTATTCTTTTTGTTGTACTTATTCTATCATTTATTATTTCTAAATCTTCTTCTATATCTATGTCTTTGTAACTATAATCATTGTTATCAATTGTTTTTACAAATGACTGAAAGGACTTTCTATTTGTATTTTATTAATTTTATTTTTTCCCATTATTTTATGTTTTGTTGTTAATACATATAGATTTTTACATCTTGTTGTAAATATTTTACTTCCTGGGGTTAGTTCTATTCCTGATATTTTTCAATATAATACTAATGATTTATCTATGTTTTTATCTGTTATTGCTACTGAATAATTCGCACTGATTATAAATTTAAATTTTTGGTATATTAAATTTCCTTTTATAGCAGTTATTATATTTTTTTTTATAAGTTTTATAATTCTATCATCTGCTAAATATAATTCTATTGGTGAATCTATTCCTTCTCTAAAAGATATTTTTATTAATATCTCTGTTCCTCCAAAGTACACATATTTTGTTGGGTCTTTACTTTTTATATCATTTATTTTTTTATTAATTATTTTTTTTGTTACTAGTGGTATACTAGCTCTTCGTTTTGCATATCTACAGTCTACTACATGTTCTTTTTGGCTTACTACATAGTATTCTTCTTTTCGTCTACTAAATATATTTTTTATTGTTGGTGTTTTAAATATTTTATCTACTCTTAAATCTAATTCTTTTCCTTTTATTTCGTCAAATATATTAATATCAAATATTATTTTTTGATCTGTTGCTTCTTCATTTAAATATTCTTCCTTTGTTATTATTTTTGTATCTTCTTTAGTTATTTGATTCATTTTTATATCCTCTTCAGTCATTTCATTCATCTGATTTACTATCTGTTTCATTCTCCGAAATTTCATATATACTATTGTCACTTTCTAATTCGTAATCTATATAATCTATTTGTCTATATTCGATATTTTCTATCTTTATTTCTGATATTTGTTTCTTTTTGGGTTTTTAGGCATTTTACAATCTCTAGATAAATGTCCGAGTTTTCCACAATTATAACAAGTACATTCTTTTGCAGATTTCTTTTTCCTATATGGCCTTCTATGTTTATAATTTTTTACATAATATCTCTTTCTTGGTTTCTTATATTTATATTTTGGTTTTTTGTATTTCTTATATTTCTTATGTCTTTTTCTTTTCTTATAATATCTTTCTTCACATCCAAATTGAGGTGTTATTTTATCGTTGCAGCATGCTAAATTTCTTATTAATGTTTTTTCCATTTTTATTTCTTCTATATATTTTTCACATAGATTTCTATACCGTTTTTGTAAAAATTTTACTCTTGCTCCTGGAGTATCTACTATTTTTGTTTCATCCCAACTCTTTATGATTTTTGAACTAAATGGTTCAGGTAATTTACTAAAATATAATCTTCTTACTTCTTTACTTTCTTTTGTATTATATATTCCTTTATAGTAGTATTCTTTAAATACGCACGTATACTCATCTATATAGCACATATTACATATTGTTAGTTTTAACTTTAAATTTCTATTTATATCTTTTTCTTTATTTTGTTCTTCTTCTGCTGTTGGCATACTGCTAAATTCATCTCTTATAGCTATTTCATATTTTTTCAATATGTCTATAGGTGTTAGTTTAGTTACTGTTGTTTCTTCCATTTTTTATCATCTCTTAATACCCTTTTAATTTTAAAATTAAATTTAAAAACCATAATTTTGTTGTTCCTATTAGTGTTCTTTCTATATATTCTGGTGTATCTATTGCATTTATACCATTGTCTAATAATTGTTTTGCTATATATCCTATCCATAAATTTATTATTTTATCTACATCTATTACACTGTCTAAGTCTAAGAAGTTATAATTTTTATTAATTATCTGTTTTGGTGTCCATTTGTTATATTCATTTTTTAGGTTAAATTTCTTAAACTTATCTTTATAATAATATATAGGTTTTCTTATTTCTGATGTACTAGGTATTATATTTTCTAAGTTTTCTTTATAAATTATTTCTTGTTTTTCATTGATTTCTAACTTTTCTATATTTGTTAAGATTTCCGTATATGTTTCACTATTTTCCAAATCATAATTATCTATTTCTTCAGCATCTATTGTATTTATTTTTATTTCATTAATTTTTAATTCTTTATTTTATTCTTCTAATTTTTCTTTAAATTGATTTATCTAAATTAATAATTTTTGTTCTTTATCTTTTTCTTCTTTTTCTTTTATGTCTTTTTTCAAACAGATCTTTTAGCATTAGTAATTCTTTTTCTAATTCAGTAATCCTACTATTTTTAGTTTCTTCTATTTTTCGTATTCTTTATGTAGTTTGTTGTTTTATTTGATCTATTTCTTTTTTCCTATCTATTTCTTCGTTTTCTTTTGCTATTCTTACCATAGCTGTTAATTTATCTTCTAATTTTAATTCTTCTTTTTCCAACATTAAATATAAATGTTCACCTATTTTCTTATATCTTCTTCCTAAATTGAAAAATATTATTCTTATTTTTAATCCTTCATGGTTTTCATATGTTTTTTCATCTATTATAAATTCTTTTTTGTTCATTTTATCTACTTGATGATGTATAGATCATGTTGATATATATATTCTAGACTATCTATTTGTGATTCTAAATATGATATTTCTTCATTTTGTGCATTTATTGATATTTGACATACTCCTACAATCATGTTATGTTATAGTCTTTCTTTTCTTATTTTTAATTCTCTCCGTTTTTCAGATATTATTTGTTTTAGTTATTATATTTTTGAAATTTTGTTATATTATTCATCTTTACAGTATTTAAAATATTTTGGTGGATAGCGAAATCTGATTTTATCATAATTAGGTGATATGTATCTCATTCTTCTAGATTTTAAATGAATTATTAATTTTGCTTCAATGCTAGATATTAAAGTAATTAATTAACCTAATCTGTGGGGGGTTTCTTTCGTTTTATTTAACTTCATATATTCTAGTTAGTAACTAGTTAAAGTTTCTTTAATATTTCTGAAAGCTTCTATATTTTTAAATGGTCTTCTCAATTTTTAAAATAAAATCACCCTTACTCTGACTTCTAACCTTATGGCTCATATTACTAACTTCTGGACGATCTTACTGTCAATGGGTTATCACACTTTAACATAATATTGCTCCATTAGGTTATCACACTTTAACATAATATTGCGCCATTATTCTGTGTAATCTCTTTATCCTTAAGCATGACATCTGCAACAAGGATTTTGAAAGGGATCAAATAAACTTAATACCTCAGGCTCAAATGGATGATTGATATAGATAAGGGTACAAGATTAAATCAACACACTTTGAAGCACTAACTGACTCCTCTCAAGTCCTTGTGAAATTTCATAACTTTTGCTGACACAATCGGAAAGGACCACATCATTTGGGACTCTAAGGTTTTGCACTTTAATCACCTTAACAATGAGACAGATCTAATAAAACAAGAGTAAAGAAGGAATTTAGATAACATCAACATGGACATCAAAATGGCATGAACTATAGAATGAAAGAATTAGAAACATCTCCTAAACGCCTGGAATCTTTCTACGTAAAAGTGTGGTGCGCTATACACCCATCAAAAAGAATCTACTCGACACAACTTTATAGACACCTTGAGACCATTAAACGAGCTCTTATACCAATTTTGTCACAACCCAAACCGAGGCCCTGGCAACAATAAGCATCTCGAACCATGAAGGACCAAGAAACC
This sequence comes from Capsicum annuum, assembly GCF_002878395.1. Lineage (NCBI taxonomy): Eukaryota > Viridiplantae > Streptophyta > Magnoliopsida > Solanales > Solanaceae > Capsicum > Capsicum annuum. Next base: position 5,387,822 of record NC_061119.1, read on the forward strand.
CCTTAGCATACTATCATAAGCATAATCCATACATAATCAAAGTGCCAAAATATAATAATGTTCAATAGAAACTTATAATCCAAAACATGTCAACTAAATTATGAAAATAAAATACTTAAATTTTGTCTATGAAGCCTCTACTAACCATTAACTATCTATCCGGTACAAGGCCATCAGCTGAACCATTAGCTGACTGAGATAAAATAGAATGCCTTCAGACGTAATGGAGGATCACCAACTCTGAACTCCTAGAACAATCTACTGCTACTGAATTGGACCCTGAGATTACGCTTCAGATCCTACATTATAAGACAATCCAGCCGCCACGAAGGACCGTCAATACTTGAAATGTATTGGTATGCAGAACTAACCAAAAACAACATATGTTCCATATAAAATAGTCGATAGCATTAAGAAAATAATTTAATATAATAGATGTCAAAACCACATGGGCATAATTCAAGAGCTTTAAAACATTCTTTTAAGTCACTAACTCAACTCTTTGTGTTACTTTTGAGCTAGATGATACACCCTACAAGTCTATAATCCCACGGACTGTATGGAATCTGCCCTTGACTCGACGGCCAATCCACTAACCCAAGTTTTTCGCAAGGGATGGAGTTTATAATTCTAATATGCAAAGGGAACAAGGCCATCATATAATACCCTCTTTCAGAGCACATCCCCTCTTTTAGGGCACAATAAAATCCCATATCTGTAAAACTCGATTTCAGGCAATGAGTTATTTGAACTTGTGCCTTCTTTGGGTAACCATCTAACTCTCTATAATTCCAATTTTTAGCCTCTTAAAAACGTACTTCATGCTTATAAGCAATTCCTTTCGTATTCTGTTAAGGGCATATCACAACAGGGTATCCTAATACCTAGACTTGCAACTCATTCATTTCATACCACATCATATCCATAGCCCTTCTTACTTAAAAGTATATTAATGAACACCCAAAGAATTTAAACATCACAAGTGAGCTTTTATTTCAAACGAATGTGCAAACTTATGCAAACACACTCTCTTTTAAAGACTTAAACATGTGGTGGACAATTCAATCATTAATCACATGTAGTTTCTTTATTAGGAAACCACCGCATTTAGAATAGAAATAACCTCTTTGAAAAACACATTAAACAACCATCCATATTAAATAAAGAGACATTTGAAGAATCATCTTCATTCGTAAAACAATCCCAACATTTGTTATACGTAATTCTCATGATCAAAAAGGGGATTGTAATTCATGCTTTCAAATAGAATTCACAGTTCATAACATGCTAAGACCATAAATTTCTTCATAAATAAGGGAATTTCGCAAGTCATGTTCATAAATCACTTTTTGAACTCAAATCATGTATACCCAAGATTATAAATCAAGCATATGGAAAAACCCCATGATAATTACTTACTTTCATCAAAACAGGTTTATGATACATGCTCTTTAATAAATTTTCAAAACACTTTTTCATATACATACATATATAACTTTGAAACTTGTTAAAAAAACATTAAACCTATGCCCATGAAGTTTAGGATAGTCCCACATACCCTTTTACAGAGAAATCGAATAGGACGTAGAGGAATTGGACCCCGAATCCTAAATTCCTAAACCCTAGGAAGTTTCTCCCCTTTTGATTTATGGATTATGATTTGGGGATCTTAGAAGAGAAAAATAATGTGTTTAAGGTTAAATATTCTACCATAGAGGGTGAGGAATGGTTATGGGATGATAAAAAAACCTTTATTCCCTTAAAATAAATCAAACAAAAGACTTTTTGATGCCCCGAATAGGATATGCATCACATGACCAAAGAACACCATACAATAACTCCCCAGAATTCTCCATACTACAAAATTCAAGAACATTAACTTGGTGAACATGACACTTATAAAACCTTATCTAAAAACATGCTACCTGGGGGTTCAACTTATCCTTATATATTTACGCCCTTACGAACTTAATGAATCAACCACAATTCATGGTTTTAACCCTAGTCCTCATGTATATATATCACAATTATCCACTCATTTTTTCAAAAGTTTCAAACCTAGGCTATTACACGCATCACATCAAACCTACTAATTTATTCCCATAAAATATGCATCATTAGTATTAAGCTACTATTCTTACCACCATAATCCACATCTAAAGCTCAAGCCTATAGTCTAGCACTATTTATGTACCAGCTACGAAGCATGGCACATACTATACTAGTCCATCAAAAGGGGAAATCAGCCCAAGTTTCTTATTTCACGCAACTATGGCCCATAAGTTCATTCTCTCCACAACACTACTACTACACCTTAGAATCTACCACACCCCTTCTTACGTGCAGTACGAGTTTACAACTACTATAGAAAAGAAAATCAAGGGGGTAAAGTCACATAATAACGATAGTCGATCTTAATCTTATAATATAACCCATTGCAATTTTATTAACATATTCCACCTTCTCACATCAAATTTACTTACCCATGCACACATCCCAACTACCTTCAAATTCCATAAACACCAATGAGTCTCTACCCATAACTTATTGACTAATCTACCCCTTTCTGGGTACTACCTATAAATCATTTCTACAACCACCATAACTATCCACGCTGAGCTCCTTTCATATTTTGAATAAATAACAATCATAACCAATCATTTCCTCCATAGATTACCATACAATCTACAAATGCTACAACACTAGTCAGTAACTATAAAAGGGAAACCCACCTCTCAATCAGAGGGTTATAGAACTAAAACTAACTTCTTTTTGCAAAATTCACTTGCATTTTGACTTCTAAACTTGTGACTACATAGCTCTATCTTATGCACCATCTTACTACAAATAGGTCATGACACTTTAATGTATACTACTACTCGGGTAAAAATATTGCTCCAACATTTTGGTACATCTTATTATCCTTAAGCATGACATCTGTAACAAGGATTTTCAAAGGTACTGAATACACTTAATACCTTAGGCTCAAATGCATGATTGATATAGATAGGGGTACAAGCTTAAATCAACACACTTTGAAGTACTAATTGACTCCTTTGAAGTCCTTGTGCAATTTCATAACTTTTGATAACGCAGTCGAAAAGGACCACATCATTTAGATTCTAAGCTTTTACACTAGAATTGCCTCAATAATGAGATAGATCTAATAAATTTAGAGTAAACAAGGAATTTGGATAACTTCAACATGGACATCATAATGGCAGAACTTGAGTATGAAAGAATGGGAAACATCTCTGAGTTTCCCCGTAGCTTTTTTCTTATAAGTATGGCGCGCTAGATACCCATAAAAAGGACTCTACTCGATACGGCTTTGTAGACACACTGGGACCATCAATCCGGATCTTCTACCAAGCTTGTCATGACCTGAGCCGAGGCCCTGACCGTAATGGGCGTCCCAAACCATGAAGTCTCGAGAGACCCCTTAGTATAATATCATAAGCATAATCCATACATAAATCAATATGCAGAAAATATGATAATATTCAATAAAAACTTATAATCCAAAATGTTTCAACAAAATTATGACAATACAATACTCAAATCCCTTGTACGAAGCCTCCACTGACCATTAACTATTTAGGCCAGGACAAGGCCCTTAGTTGTACCATAAGTTGACTAAGATTTCATATATATAGAATGCCCCTTGTTATAAGGGAGGCTCACCAACTCTGAAATCCTAGAACAATCTACTTCTACTCAATTAGACCTCGGGACTACGCTACAGATCCTACATTATATGACACTACAGCCGCCATGAAGGACGGTCAATACATGGAATGTATTGGTATGCGGAATAAGCCAGAAAACAACATATGTTCCATGTAAAATAGTCGATAGCATTATGAAAACAATTTAACATAATAGATATCAAAAACTCATAGGTATAATTTAATATCTTTAGAACATTCTTGTAAGTCACAGGCTTATAATTCATGCTCTGAAATTGAATTCAGAATTCATAACATGCTAAGACCATAAATTTCTTCATGGGGAAGGGAATTTGGCAAATGATGTTCATAAATCACTTTTCGAACTCAAATCATGTATGCACAAGATTATAATTAAATATTATAGAAAAACCCTATGATAATTAGTACTTCCATCAAAATGGGTTACGATTCATGCTCTTTAACCAATTTCCTAAACCCTTTTTATATACATACATATATAACTTTGAAGCTTGTTACAAAATGTAAAATCTATGCCTATAAAGTTTAGGATAGTCCTACAACCTTTTGATGGAGAAAAATAAAAGAGAAAGTAGAGGAATTGGACCCCCAAAGCTTGAATTTCTTAATGCTACATAGTTTCACCCTCTTTGATTTATGAAGGATGATTTAGGGATTTTAGAAGAGAAAAATAACATGTTTAAGATTTAATATTCGTCCAAAGAGGGTTAGGAATGGTTATGGGATGATAAAAGACCTTTATGCCCTTAAAATAAATCAAATAGAACACTTTTTGACACCACGGATAGGCTTGTGTAACACGACCAAAGAATACCATACAGAAACTCCCCAGACTTGTCCATACTACAAAATTCAAGAATATGAACTGGGTACATATGACACTTATACACATAAAATCTTATCTAACATCATGCTACTTGTGGGTTCACCTTATCCTACTTACGCCCTTACCTATTTAATGACTAAATAGTAATTCATCATTTTACCCTAGTCCTCATGTTTATATATCACAATTGTCCACTCCCTTTTCCATAAGTTGAGAACATAGGGTATTTCACACATCACATCAAGCTTTCTAATTCATTCCTAAAAAACATTCAACATTAGTCTTAAGCTACTATTCTTACCACCACATTCCACATCTAAAGCACAAGCCTATAGTATAGAATCAATCATGTACAACCGATGAAGCATACCGCATACTATACTTTCCCATCAAATAAAAAATCATCCCAAGTCTCTTATTTCAAGAAACTATGGCCCCTAAGTTCATTCTCTCCACGACAATAGTATTACACCTTAAAATCTACCATACCCCTTCTCACATGCAATACTAGTTTACAACTACTATAGAAAAGAAAATCAAGGGGGTAAAGTCACTTAATAAGGATAATAGATCTCAATCTTATAATATAACCCATTACGATTTTATTATCATATTCTACCTTCTCACATCAAATTTACTTACCCATGCACACATCCCAACTACCTTCAAATTCTATAAATACCAAAAAGTATCTATCCATAACTTATTGTCTAATCTATCGCTTTTCGTTTACCACCTATAAATGATTTCTACAACTACCATAACTATCCACTCTGAGATCCTTTCCTATTTTGAATAAATAAAAATCATAGCCAATCACTTCCTCCACAGATTACCATACCCTCTAGAAATGCTACAATATTAGTCAATCACTATAAAAGGGCAACCCGCCACTCAATCAAAGGGTTATACAACTAAAACTAACTTCTTTACCCATAAGTCACCCTCACTGTAACTTCTAACAATGTGACTACATATCACTATCTTCTAGACAATCTTACTGCCAATTGATCATGACACTAATGTATACTCCTATATGGGTCAAAATATTGATCCAATATTTTGCCATATCTCATTATCCTTATGCATGACATCTGCATCAAGGATTTTTTAAGGGACTGAATACACTTAATACCTTAGGCTCAAACGTATGATCGATATAGATAGGTGTACAAGCTTAAATTAACACACTTTGAAGCACTAATTGACTTCTCTCAAGTCCTTGTGCAATTTCATAACTTTTGATGACACAATCGAAAAGGACCATATCATTTACACTCTAATCTTTTCACTTGAATTTCCTAAAAAAATGAGACAGAGCTAATAAAATTAGAGTAAAGAAGGAATTTGGATAACCATAACATAGACATCACAAAGGCATGACCGAGAGTATAAAAGAATAGGAAACAACTCGCAAATGCCTCGTAGCTTCCTTCTTATAATTGTGGCGCGATACACACCCATAAAATGTACTCTACTCAACATGACATTGTAGTGTAATTCCCCGAAATCGGGTCCCGAGATGTTACATGGTGCTTAGGATCACAAGTGACCCCAAGCTAACCCTTCTACTGGCATAACTCATAAGCTACTGAACAAAAAGTATAAATCTATACAAATCTGCGGAAAATAACTCTTTTCTTAATATGATAGATACAAAACTAAATTTACAAGATTATAAGTCTACTTTTACAACCAAAAATGAAACAGAATACATCAACTTCTACTGACTGTCTATGAATCCTCTACTAGTACTAACTGTAGGTAGCCGGGTCATGACTCCCGACTAACCCAACTCAATACGACTGAATAAAGAAAATACAACACTTCTCGAACTGTATAACTAACTCAAGCCCTTGAATCAAAGGACTCATCACCTACTGACTGGATGCCGCGAATTGACTGGATCTGAAGATATACACTATACCTTGTACCTATATTCCGAGAAAATGTAGCCCACATACGAATATGTGGGTCAGTACCATGAAAATGTACCAAGCATATTGGGGTGCAATGCATATATAAAATAATATCTTAATATCATCACAGTTTATAAAATTATGCATGCTGATATAAATGACTCACTTAGCTTGAATTAACATCATCATAATCATAAGAGTAAAATATATTGGGTGAAACATATGAGTCATCATAATAAATCTCAATTCACTTCCATCTCGATTCCAAATCATCAAAGCAATCAAATCTCATAACAATTCTCTTTGGAATATATGTTCATTAAATATTTCAAAAACAATGACTTTCTCAAACTAAGTCTTTCAAACAAATATGTTTTCATCTCAGATAGAAGAATAAGACTTTTCATATTAGATAGGAGAATACACACACACACATTGGGAGTCTCTCATAATCGACATAAACTATACGAGCTACATGGAGTTCAACGTCCAACCCATGTTGGGGAGAGCTGTCCTATCCTTGCCATAGGAGTAGGACCTTAATTTTTTATTCACTAGTGATCACTATATATAAATCAGCCTCAGGCTTACGGGGGCACGTAGTTTTAGGAAAGTACCAATCCTACTATACCTCCCACTCGGTGCAAAAGACTACTCCCGAACTTAGCTCAGATCTTTTCAAAAGAAAATCCACTAATAAATATTTCAACAATTCACAACGGGAGCCATCATGCTACCCCTTTCATAATAAATTAATAAAAGTGGATTTCTTTTCTCATCTCGGTTTAAATAACGACCCTTTTTATGAACAAAAGGTCAAAGCTTCTTTATCATCTCAAATTTTTTAAACTCAAGGAGTTTATAACACATGATTTTCTCAAAATAATAATGTCAAATAGGGTTCCAAAAATCCATACATCAATATCACCATAAAACCTTCCAAAGTTTCATACTTTATGACATAAGCACAAAAATAATCACTTAAAAATTAATATTTCAGCTTTATTATCATACATCTTGGTAAAGAAAATTAGCTTTGGGATTCAAATCTCATAATACTTATAGCACATAATTTCTCAAAGTACAATCCCAATTAGGACTCAAGGTCTCATACATCAAAATCATATTAAATTTTCTCAAGATTCATGCTTTTCATCATAAATATATATAACTTACTTTAAAGTCTCGAAAATTCAGCTTTATGTACAAAAATGTCATCATTCTCATTCAATTCAACTTCCAAAACATAGAGAGTATCACAATCTCATGTAAAACCATATAGGGTATAAATTCATGCTTCAAATTCATATCAAAACATGTAAAATCTTATATATTCATAAAAGAAACAAATGGGTGTTCTTGTTGAAAAACCCCACATACCTTAAACTTGAAGCTTTGAATGAACTCTTGACCTTGGGACTCTATTCATGAAAATAATGAGTGTTTCTTGTAGCCCTCGGAATGGGGATTCCAAATATTGAAGAATTATTGAAAACTCATGGTTGAATCTTGAGATATTTGAATTTTTAGGTTGAAACCCTAATGAATGTTCTTGGTGATTTTGAGAGAAAGTAAACTTATTTTGGTGTTATGGGAGTTTAATCCCGTGTTATAGACATATATAGGGTGTTTTTGGCACTTGGAAGCGAGGCATGCAGCGCACAACCCATGGCAGAAATTTAAGTATGCCTCGCACTCCCAATCGCACACATTTGATTGGGCAGCACATTGCCCATCGCACACCCTTACTGCCTCTCATGAAAATGGGCATAACTCCTCGCTCGGGTATCGGATTTTTGCAAAATCGGTATCGTTGGAAAGATAATTCAATTATCTACAACTTGATAGGTATTGGGATGAAAAATACCATGTATATTAATATATATACACGTTTGAAGTTGATCCTTGTAGAATTGAATGTCAAACTTTGGATGAATCAATTGGTCTTAGCACAACTTTGTTCTAGGTCATTGCTATGAACATTTTTCACCTCTAAACTACTCCATAGACTAGGATAATGATCATGCAACTTCTATTCACGTGAGAATCACTTGTATTAGAGTTTAGATGCACAAGAATGACGGAATGATGGCTAGAATTCTAGCATGAAAATATGGGGTATTACATGTAGCCACCCTGGGACCATGAAATAGGAACTAATACCAAGCTTGGCATGACCTGAGCTGAGATCGTGACCACAATGGGTATCCTGAACCACGAAGGCCGGAGCGACCCCTTAGCATACTATCATAAGTATAATTCATACATAAATCAAATTGCGAAAAATATAATAATATTTAATAGTAACTTATAATCCAAAATGTGTCAAACAGATTATGACAATACAATACTCAGATTCCATCTACAAAGCCTCTACTGACCATTAACTTTCTAGGTTGGGACAAGGCCCCAGCCTGAACCATAAGCTAACTAAGATTACATATAGATAGAATTCCTTCCGGTGTAAGAGATGCTCACCAACTCTGAACTCATGGAACAATCTTATTCTATTGAATATGACCCCAGGACTAAGACTCAGATCCTAAATTATAAGAGAATGCAGCCGCTATGAAGGAAGGTCAATACTTGGAATGTATTGGTATGCGGAACTAACCAAAAAACAACATATGCTCCATATAAAATAGACGATATCATTAAGGAAACAATTTAACATAATAGATATAAAAAAACACATGGGTATAATTAAAGAGCTTTAAAACATTCTTGTAAGTCACAAGCTTATAATTTATTCTCCCAAACAAAAATCACTATTCATAACATACTAAGACCATAAATTTCTTCATGGGGAAGAGAATTTCTCAAGTCATGTTCATAAATCAATTTTCAAACTCAAATCATGTATGCGAATGATTAAAAATCAAACTTATGGAAAAATCCCAAGATAATTACGTACTTTCATAAAAATGGGTTTGGACCCTCAAAGAGAACATAGAGTAATTGGACCCTCAAAGCATGAATTCCTTATCCCAAGTAGTTTCTCCCCTTTTGACTTATGGAAGAAAATTTGGGGATTTTAGAGGAGAATAATAATTTGATTAATGTTTAATATTCATCCAAAGAGGGTTAGGAATGGATATGGGATGATAAAATACCTATATGACCTTAACAAAAATCAAGCAGAATACTTTTTGATACCCCGTATAGGCTATGCCTTGCATGGCCAAAGAACACCATACAATAACTCCCCAGACTTCACCATACTACAAAACTCACATGACACTTGGACACATAAAACCTTATCCCACAACATGCTACCAGGGGGTTTAACTTATCTTCATATATAGATGCCCTTACCCACTTAATGACTCAACCGCAATTCATCATTTTACCCTAGTCCTCATGTATATATATATATATATGTAGATATATATATCAGAATTATCCACTCCTTTTTTCACAAGCTACCAACCTAGGCTATTCATGCATCACATTAAGCCTACTAATTCATTCCAACAAAACATGCATCATTAGTCTTAAGCTACTATTCTCACCACAATCATGCACATCTAAAACTCAAGCCTATAGTCTAGCATCAATCATTGTAACTCGTAAAAATAGGTCCCAAGATGTCACACGGTGCTCAAGACTAGGAGTAGCCTTAAGCTAACCCTGTCTACCTTCTACTATGTCTGAATCTCATAATAGAGAAAATATAGATATAACATCAAAACTAGAATGCAGAAAACTTTCTGAGCTAACTGAGAATATCTGGATATAATCTGTGAAAAAAACTAGACTCAATAGTCTAAAGAATCAATATTGAATAATCTGAATCATATGTAGCAGTTTGACAAGCCTCTACTAATAATAACTAGAGAGTCACTAGGACAAACCCCCAATTGACTCGAACTGTATGAAAATACTAAATTATCTAATCTAATAAGATGAAAACTAAGTATGGGTCCCTGAACTATGAGGACTCACCAACTGTTGGGATGCAGATAAAGATACTAGAAATCACTTGCGCTATTGAAATAGAACACCTGAACCTAGATTATGAGATAATATAGTACATAGACATATATGTGGATCAATACTTTGAGAGTGTACTGAGTATATGGGGTGAATGCATAAGTAAAACAATGTCTCAACATCATAATAATTTGTAAAACAGTCCATGTTAAATGTAGATGACTCACATAAACTGGAATATCTTAAAGTTGAGAATCATAATCATGAGTAACAAATCATACTTTATAAATCTAGTGAGTCATAACATTTTATTCTAAAAGTTGTACTTATGTTCTCTCTGTAAATCATGCTATCTAAGTGAAGAAAGGACTCACTTTTATATCAGAAACCTGAAAGATAAAGTCAGTAGCTAATGTATATTTGTAAAACAATATCTGAGTGAAGTTGAAAGCCTTTACACTTAGTTTCTAAAATCTTTTCTGTTACTCTTTTCTATTAGGATTACTTTTTCTGTAGGGAGGTTCTTCTAACCGATATAAACCATGTGATCTATCATGGAGTCCAACGTCTAGTTTCCTTCTGGGAAAACCTTACATTTGGGAGAGGGGTCATACACCTATAAGGGAGTATAACCTAATCTAAGTGATCACATCTGTATTTGTCATCCAAATAGAAATGGGAATAATCTGATAATATGAATCTACTTTAGATCGTAGTTCTGAACATACCCGACTCGATTCTAAATACCACTCCCTTTAATCGTTATGCTCATTCTATTAGAAATCCACTTTAAAATCTAGTATAATGGCTTATTACAAGAATCCACTGTAAATCTATAAGTTTAATTTGTAACTAAAACTATAAGGTGGATTCCATATCTAAATTGAGATCAAGAGATCAAATCTTTAATGAAAATCTGAAAATAATCTAGTCATAGGGTGCTTATAGCACAATCAATCTTGAAATAGTAATATCCAATTAGTGCTTAATGACCCATACATCAAATTCATGTTAAAACATCATAATGTTCTTGCTTGATAATGTAAACATTTATAATTCAACTCAAAATCTGGAATTTACTGCAATACATATGAAAATACAAAAATAGACATGCAATTCAACTTCGAAATCACTTGAAATCTCATAATCTGTGAAATAACAATAATGGATATGAACCCTAATTTAAGACTCATGTATATTCATACAAAATCATGTAAATTGGGTAATTAAAAACTAGTTTGGGGCACAAGGATGAAAGAATATCCTTGTTCATAAACCTCACATAGCTTAATTGATGCAATTGATAAAGAAGCTTGAACTTCAATTCGTATTTGTACTTTAGAAGATGACTTCTTGAAGTTATTCAATTGGGAATCCTTAATTTTGAGTTATCTTAGAAGAAGAGAAGAGGAAATTTTATTTCTTGGGGAGTAAGTTTTGAGGTCTAGGGTTTTCTTTGAGAGAGAATTGATGAAAAGTGGGCATAGAATGCTTAGAATGAGAATAATCTAGTGTTTTACACGGTTTGGGGCTTGGGACAAGACCAAACCACCCTTTTAAAATTTAACTCTGAAAACTGGAAAAAAAAGAAAATTCCAATTTGGCATGCCACCGCGACGTGCCACTATTGCGGTGACTTAATGGAAACTTACAAATGGGAACTGGAAAATCAATGCAACACGGAGCTATCGCGGTAAGCCACTGATATGCCATTTAGTCCATCACCGCAATGCGCCACCATTGTGGTGAGCTGATGGAAATTGACAATTGTGAAATAGGGCTTCAACGCGATGTCGGCTAATCACGCAGGTCCATTAGAAATTGACAATTACCATTTTGGTCTTCATCGCGATGCAGTTTTTGTCAAAATGACATAGTGTTTTACTAAAAACACTATAACTTCTCAACAGAGTATCGGATTGAGGCAAAATTTGTATGGTTGACAAACTAATTCAATTTTCTACACACTAGAGGGTCTAGAACTAGAAAATTCTATATATATCAAAGGTTATTCATTTTTGAAGATAACCCTTGACATTTTAGGAGCTAAATTGATCAGGAAAAATTGTAGGGTATTACATTATTTTCCCCTTGGGAACATTCGTCCTCAAATGTGGCTAGTTAAACTGAAAATACTGAGGAATCTAAGGCTATATGTTAACATTAACAATTGAAACAAGCTATTTGACTGAATCTAAATCATACTGAGCGACTGATCTAATCTATGAGTGAATGAATTTACAGGAGGACAACTATATAGCTGAATCTGAGACTGGAAAAGAGCTGAATTAAGGTAGATTGTTACCTTCGGATGAATCTGTGTTTGTGGAGAAGATATGAGGATACTTTGTATGCATGTCTGTTTCTTCTTACCAAGTAGTGCCCTTAACGAACTGATTTCGCCACAGAACTTTGACCAAGGAAACTTCTTTGCTCCCTAGACTACGGATCTGATGATCAAGAATCTCTACTACAACTTCTTCATCTAAGAGGCTATTCTTAATATCTGTACTTTTTAAAGGGAATACAATAGCTGAATCGTCCATGCACTTCATCAATAAGGACACATGGAACACTAGATGAACTGAGGATAAATCTGTGGGTAGTTCAAGCTCATACACTACCTTTCCCATGAGACTCAAAATCCTGTAGGGGCATAAATATCGGGGACTAAGCTTCCCCTTTTTTCCAAATCTCTTCACCCCCTTTATGGGTGAAACTTTCAAGTAAACAAGATTATCAACTTCAAACTCAAGATCTCTCCTTCTTACTTCTTCATAGGATTTCTTATTGACTCTAAGCTGCTTTGAATCGCACTCGAATCAACGGAACTTTCTCCATGGCTTCAAACACAATATCTAGCCCAATCAAAGTGACTTCACCTACTTTGAACCAACCAACGGGTGATCTATATCTCCACCATAAAGAGCCTCAAATGGGGCCATCTAGATACTAGCATGGTAACTGTTATTATAAGTTAACTCAAACAACAACAAATGCTCCTCCCAACTTCCTTTAAAATCAAGAACATATGCCCTCAACATATTCTCTAAGGTCTAAATAGTCCTCTCTGCTTGACCATCAGTTTGTGGATAGGAAGATGAACTAACATGAACTTGGGTACCAAGACCCTTCTGAAAGACTTTCCAAAACTTAGAGGTAAACTGAGTACCCTTATCTGAGATGATAGATAAAGGAACTCTATATAATCTGACTGACTCTGTGATATACAACTTAGCATAATCTTCAGTTGTGTAGGATGTATGAATAAGTAAGAAATGCACTGACTTAGTCAATCTGTCTAGAATAACCCATATAAAATTATACTGACAATGAGAATGGGGTAATCTTGTCAAAAAGTCCATATTTAACTCTTCCCACTTCTGATTGGGGATACGAAACTCCTGCAATGTACCACCAGGTCTTTGGTGCTCTATCTTAACCTGTTGACAAGTTGTACATCTGGCTACAAATTCTACTTTATCTTTCTTCAAATCACTCTACCAATAGATTTCCCACAAGTTGCGGTACATCTTGGTGGCTCCTGGATGAATAGAGTAATACACACCATGCTCATCCACAATAATCCGCTGCTATAAATCATTAACACATGGCACACAAAATCTGGTATGGTACCTCAACATACCATCTCCCCCAGGGAGAAACATCTACCTTTTGGCCTTTAACTGTCTTCTTTAGTTTAATGAAACTAGAATCCTTATCCTTCTTTTGTTTCACTTCCAAAACTAGAGAAGCTTCAGAACTACTTTGTACCCAAACATTCCCTTTAGCTGAGTCAACTAACCTCACACCCAATCTAGATAACCGTTGAACTTCCCAAACTAACTCCTTCTTATCATTCTCGACATAAGCAACACAGCCCATGGACAATCTACTAAGAGCATCTTCCACTACATTAGTCTTGCCCAGATGATACAACACACTGATATCATAATATTTCAACAAGTCCAACAACCTTCTCAGCCGAAGATTTAACTCCCTATGAGTAAACACATACTACAAACTTCTGTGATCTGTAAACACATCAACATGTACTCCATAAATATAATTCCTCCAAATTTTCAATGTAAATACAACTGCAGCTAACTAAAGACCATAGGTCGGGTAGTTTTTTTTTTCATACAACTTAAGGTATCTAGAGGCGTAGGCTATGACCTTACCTCTCTGCATAAAAACACATCCCAGGCCTATTCTAGAGGTATTACAATAAACAACAAAACCATCTCTACCATAAGGTAATGCTAAAATTGGGGATGAAGTTAGTCAAGTTATCAACTCCTAACAGAAATTTGACCACAGAAACTTAACTTTATTCTAAGTTAATATAGACATAGGGTACGCAATAGAAGAGAAACCCTCAATAAAACATTTGTAATAGCCATCGAAACCCAAGAAACTTCAAATGTCTGATGGAAAAATAGGTCTAGGCCAGTTTCTTACTGGTTATGTCTTTTGGGGATCAACTCTAATACAATTACTGCAAATAATATGACCGAGGAATGCTACTGATCTTAGCCAAAATTTGTATTTTCTGAATTTGTCGATCAACTGGTGATCTCTAAGAGTTTGTAACACAATTGTAAGGTGCTCTGCCTGATCATCCTCACTATGAGAATAGACAACAATATAATCGATAAAGACTCTAACAAACATGTCAAAATATTGTTTGAACACTCTGTTCATCAAGTCCATGAAGGCAGCTGGGGCATTGGTAAGACCAAATGACATGACTATAAACTTGAAATGACTGTAACGGGTTCTGAAAGCTACCTTTGAAATATTACATTCCCTTACTCTAAGCTGATGATATTCCGATGTAAGGTCTATCTTAGAGAAATAACTTGCACCTTAGAGTTGGTCAAATAAGTCATCAATCCTAGGAAGAGGATATTTGTTTTTTTACTATGACTTTATCCAGCTGACGATAGTCAATGCACATTCTCAAAGAATCATCTTTTTTTTGCACGAATAGGGTGGGAGCCACCCATGGAGAATCACTGGGCCTTATGAAACCTTTATCTAAAAGATCTTTAATTTTCTCTATTAACTCTTTAAGCTCGGATAGAGCCATAAAATATGAAGAAATATAGATAAGCTGAGCATCTGGGAGAAGGTCAATACCAAATTCTATTTCCTTATCGAGATGTACCCCTGGTAAATCATTAGGAAAAACACCAGGAAACTCATTGACTATTCTGACTGAATGAACTATTGGAGTCTCAAACTTAGTGTTTTTTACCTGAACTAGATGATAGATGCACCCTTTTGAAATCATCTTTCTATCTTTAAGATAGGATATGAAATGACACTTGGGAGACAATGAATTTTCTCCCCACTCAAAGACTGGTTTATATGGAAACTAAAATGTCATGACCCGAACCAGGGCCCAGGCCCTAACGAGCATCCCAAACTATGAAGGCCCGAACACCCTTCTCTCTTTGCTAATCATGCATAATATTCATAAGTTATAATAGAAGATGCAGAATTTTAAATCATTATGGAAACATGGTCATACTCTGAGTTCAATTAAACCGTGAAAAATGAAATCCAATATCAACAACGCAATGTCTGAACCAGTGTGTGAAATCTCTACTACATCTGAAAATGACAACTGTTTTAAACTGGGACAAGGTCCCAAGTAAACCTAAACCAAAATAAAAAAACATAATCTAAAATACATAGGCCTTCTGTAATAAAGAAGAGTCAACAACTGCACACATCACTGTTGTCTGAAAGCTCTACGACCTAGCAGGACCTCTGAATGGAGCTATAGATCCTGGGAGGAAGAAGGGTCAATACAAATGTACTGGTACACAAAGTAATTCAAAATAAAGTTTTTATTTAATAAAATAATGTAGAATAATTTGTCCAAACATCATTGTTTTGATAATCGTAAAAACCTTACTTTCAGTGTAATTTATGATCATCGTATTTCTTCTGAGTTAGGTGGTACGCCCTTACAAGTCTAAAACCCTACGGGCTATATGGAGTTTGCCATTAACTTGGCGGGGAATCCCCCAACCCAAGTGTGCCGCAAGGGTTGAAGTGTCTGAATCTAATACGCCATAGGGCACTAGGCCAGCGTAATATAATATACCTGGATTGGCAAATTACTAATTTGGGCAATGAGTTGTCTGAGCTTGTACCTTCTTAGGGGGACCACCTAACATCTCTTTATGCCCAATTGTATCCATTTCTAAACATATATCATCCTAAAATCTGAAGTCATGAAAATCTGGTTTCTAAGTTTGTCTGAGTCTATTATGGGAATGTCTATTTTGGTATCATCATACCAAGACTTGCAATTTGTGATTCTGAGCCATAATGCATTAATCATAATTCTTTTGTTAAAACTCAATTTAAACCACCAAATATTTTCAATAGTATGAGATGATTTCATGTTCTGAAACATAAGTCTAAACTGTGCAAGAATTCTTCAAACATATGCTGGTCATGTGCTTTTGGCAAAACCATGTACTCTTTCATTATATGTATATTCAACATTTATCAACATGCATGACCCTCTCTTTTTATTTCAAAATCATATTCAAGTCATAGTATAAATCAAGACATTTCGTATCATGCTCTTCAAGATGAATTTCAAAACAATCTATAGTTTATTATGAGTAAAGGAAAATCAGAATAAGAGAGGGATTTTTCATGAGTTATGATCTCAATTAAATCATCAATCTTTAAAATGCGTGCTTACTTATATATACAATTTCCAATAAATTTGGGGGAAGGTCTAAAGACCAAAACAATACCGTCAAAACTTCTAAAACATGGTTATAATCATAAATCCAAGACGACATTCTTAAAATCGTGATTTCTGTGCCCATGAGATTTTTAGGAAAACCTCGCGTACCTTAATTTATGACTCTTGAATGAACTCTTGCTTTAGGGATGCTATTCTAACAATTGATGGGTGCTTCTTGTATCCATCGTAATGGGGATTCCGAATCTTGAAGAATTATTGAAAACTCAAAGTGAAATCTTAGGATATTTGGGTTTTTAGTTTGAAAATCCTAGAGAGAGATTCTTGTAAATTTTTGAATAAAATATGAATAATCTGGTCACTTGGGAGAAAAATCCAATATTTAAGTTGTAAGGGGGGTGGAAATTATCCAACTTACCCTTAATGAGACAGAATAAAATATAACTTGGAGCCCAATTTTATGGGCCACCGCGACGCGCCAATATCATGGTGGCTCACTTGAAAATGACGAATGGGATTATTGGGGTCACCAGGATGTGGAGCCGTCGCCTTGTCCCACTGGTTGTGACCTAGAAATTCAGCGTGATGCGCCACAATCGTGATAGGCTACTAGAATTTGACAATTGTTAAATAGACCACCTCCTCGATGCGCCAAGTACCAAAATGATGGTGTTTTATCACTAGGACTAAAATTAGCCATAACATCTTGCCTGGGTATCGAATTTGGGGAAATGTTATATCAACAAAAATCTCATTCAATTTTCCACACTACATAATTGATTAACATGGAAAATTTGCATAGGATTTATGGCCTTTGGATCATCTATGCATAGAAATGATGGTTTTCATTCTAGCCCAAAATATGGGGAGTTATATTATCTCCCCCTTGGGATCATTCATCCTCGAATAATGGGTAGGAATGTTGAAACTTAAAGATATGGAATAACGTGGACATGATGTGTCTTCTAAGAAAGGATATAGCTGATCTAAAATATTTAAACTTCTATCGTGAAACTAAATTCTGAGCTAACTTGACTTTACTTGCTTCAAAGATCTAATTCTTGCTAAGAGTTTATGATTCCCTCTGAAGTGTTTATGCTCAAATCATACTCATTGGTTTTGGAAGTGATAACTTATATATTTATGAATCATGAGTCAACAAGATTTAGATTGTACAAAGGTATTACACTGTCAGAGGCTAAATAGCTCGAAAAATTTGAAATTATGTACTGAACTCTTACTAACTGAGTCATGACTAAATAACTGAATCTGAAACATGATTCTTGGACTCAACTGAGTTTGCAACTTACATGGATGGAATAGATTATCTTTTAGGATGGTCATACGCATTGCACTTTAGATAGTAGGACTGGGTGAAAAAGTGTAGAACGACAATAACTTGTCTGCTTGACTGCTAAACTGAATTATACGAGACGCTTATACTTAACTGGAATATCTCTTCTACACTCTTTCTACAGAAGTTCTAGTAGCGTCAGAGAGTAAAGAATCTCTGACATGAGTTACAGAAGACATCCAACTAAGGAATGACAACAATGAAACTACCCTATAGCATGGAATATAGACATATAAATCATAAACAAGGATAGAATTACCAAACCTTAGGTAATGCTACTTCTTACTTTCGAGATTAGCCACACTTCAAAAATGCTTTCTCAACTATACTTTCCCCTTAAACACCATGCTCATTGATTTTACTTATTTTTCTCACATGGCCTCTGATATTTCCATCTACTAATGTCTAATGTGAACTAAATCCCCTTATCATCTTCAAGCCTAACTCAAAATCACAAGACTCACCACATAATACTGTAGTGCTAGTCTGAATCATGAATTTAGCACACCCTGCATTTCACAATTCCTTATCACCTGCATAATTCTTATTGCCACTACAGCAATCACCTTCAACTTTATATTAGACATTCACAAACACTCAAGGCATCCATCCATATTCATACAAACATGACATTCAATCCTATCTTCATACCCCATATGTGCACTTCTAAATAGCCGCTCATAAAGCATATTTCTCATATTCTCTAATACTTCTATCCATAACAAGTTTCGTGCACTATTCAGATGATACACATAAAATATCCTTAACTAACCAAGCCATACACGAAAATTCACCTCAAAATTCATTCAAATTATAGACTTACATAAAATAAGCGCACAATAATTTTCCCCAATATAACACATAAAACTTCAACTAACTTTGACACGTATAAAAGACTCGGCCTCATTCTTACTCCACAATTTCTTCCTTAACTCAAATAAGAATACAACCATCTTTCATGAACAAGAAATGTTTACTCTTTCCCATATAAACCACTTTTCATCATCACTATCTCAACCTAAGGTAAAAGATCACTAAAAAATTGGAATACCGAAATCCAAAACATGAGGGGAGTACTAAGCATAACTTGATATCCTATTGAGGCGTGAGAAATAGACCACTGACGGCATGGACTCATTGAAGAGATCTAATCTGAGGACGTACCTGATATAAATCTGAATTTTCACTAATTGTTAAGACTATCACATGTGCACAAGATTCATGAACTGCATAATCTAAATTTTGGAATTCATAACTTACGGAATGCAATTCTAACTGCTAAACAAACTGGGAACTCATCATACTAGGAACTAGGAGAGTACATGATTCCTTATTATATGGTGGAACGTGAGCTATGATCATGAAACTAAAACATAAAGCATGAGTATGTATCAGAATAACTGAAGTAAACTGCTGAAACAAGAATAGATTGAGAATCATTCTTTCTTACGGCCAATTCGACAACTTACTGGCATATCTATTAGCATCTGAAAACTTGACTTGATTACTCGTTCTATCATCTCCCCCTTAGATTTAAGCCATTACTCTAAGTCTGTGAACCACTATATACACTCTGGTATAAACTGAAATCACTTTACTCTAGAGTCAGGGATATAACAGTACATATAAAACTAAATTTACCTATAAGATGGTATCTTCATGTATAGCAACCAATGCTAATACCTCCTTCTAAGATTCAAGCCCTTAGGTTTCTATAGCCCCAAAAGTCACCATATAACATCTTAAATATTCACCAACTCGGATTTTTCTAACACTAATCATGGATATCCCCAAACCTTTGATGGACCATACCACTTCTGTCATAGTCTACCAGCATCATGACTCCAAACTTATATTTCTAAATCATTAGAATCAAGATTATGCAAAAAGGCTCAACATCATTCATCATAACTCCATAACATAGCTATCAAGAACATCACATATTATGTAACTAGTCTTTATCCACCTAGCAACTCAACGGTACTACTAACCACACAACATGCAATGATCCTTGAAAATAATGCAGACCCATAGCACCTTGGGCATACTTGTTAATCATACCTACAATATTAGACTTGATTATGAATCAAATAAACTTAAGCCCTTGTATACAATGTTCAAGCCTACTAGATCACTTTCACACAACTAACACCCACCATATCAATTATTTATATCCACCTTGATCATAATCTACTATTCCAACTTAGTGTCTAGTTCTAGCTATGATGAACCACCAGTTTATACAATATCTTCCATGCCAAAACATCTGGAAACATCAATCCGCCAAAACTTCATAATAGAAAGGACCAATCATAATCCTATGATCTATCTTATTTAAAATACATTAACACATCTTCCTTCTACACATCATTACTATCTACACCTTTTAAATAGCTAAACTTAGTTCATGGCTCCACAAGTCCCAACTAAACTCCCTTTTGAAACCTCAAGGGCGTTAAAACTAACACCATTCATCCACCAAGTGACTTCATCAATAACCTATAATTCCCATGCACGACAAAAACTACCATCAACTCTTTTCATACTTCAAGTAAACAATAATTCACCTTAACTAATAACTCCTTCTCTACATTACCTTCTACTAAACTAACACAAAGGGATATATTACCTCATTATCAACAAAATCATATGCAAAAAGATTTGGTTGTACATATATTCAATAAATTGCCCTTAAACACTTTTCTTACCATTACACCACTAAACCCCAGTTCCAACCAACACAAGAACAACAAGATGAACAATAAGTTTTTAGTGAATCAAAATAGGCCCCACACGGCTCCACTAGACTTAGATTTTGTTTTTTGAAAAAAAAATGAGATGAATGACAAGGAAACTATGCTAGTTAATAGAAAGATCCTCACACGGCTTCACTAGACTTTCAGTTTCAACGATACAATGATAATAATATTACAAGGGATAGAAACTTGGCACACATCATTTCATGATCTAAGAATACACATCTTACTCTGTATATAAAAAAAATCTTAGTCGAACACTCCCCCCACATACTGCCATACAATCTACACATGCTACTAGCTAACACATTAGTCTATTACACTAAATAGTAAATCATTCTCAAACATCAGTTATTCAACTAAACATATTTATCTACACAAAAGTTACCCTCACTATAATTTCTAGCCGTGTGACTTCACATCACCAACTTCTTAGTCCAATATCACTACCAATAGGTCATGACACCGTCACTTTAACTTATACTACTACTCCGGTGAAAATACAATTCCAATATTCTACTACATATCATTACCCCTGAAGAACGACATCTGCAACATAAATTTTGAAAAGGACTGAATACACTTAATACTACATGCTGAAAAGCATAATTTCATTAGAAACAAAGTTCACACTAGAATCAATACACCTTGGAGTACTAACGAGTTCTTCTCAAGTCCTTGCACAAATTTTAATCTCTTATATGACTTAATCAGAAAGGACCATACCATTTAGACTCTAAACTTTGGCACTTGAATCACCCCGATAATGAGACATATCGAAGCACATCAAAGTAAGAAAAGAATTGAGATGAATTTACTTCCATATGGGCGATACTATAACACGATTTAGAGTATGTAAGAGGGACATTCTGACTCTATAGAATAAACTAGAACATGGAGAAAGAGAGACATTCCTAAACGTCTAGCAGTCTCCTGCCTATAAGTATGGCATGCTACACACCCATAAATAAGACTCTACCCCATGTAATTTTGTAGACACCCTGGGACCATGATCTGTGCTTTGATACCAAGTTTGTCATGACCCAAACCGGGACCCATGCTATGACAAGCATCTCAAACCATGAAGGCTCGGATACCCTTCTCTCTCTAGTAATCATGCACAATATTCATAAGATATAATAGAAGATGTAGAATTGTAAATCATGATGGAAACATGGTCATACTTTAAGTTCAATTAAACTACGAAAAATGAAATCAAATATCAACTACACAACGTCTGAACCAGTCTGTGAAATCTCTACTACATTTGAAATGACAACTGTCTGAAACTGGCATAAGGCCCCCAGTGGACCTAAACCAAAATAAATAACATAATCTGAAAGCCATAGGCCTTTTGGAATGAAAAAAGGCTCACCAACTGCACAGATCACTGTTGTCTGAAAACTCTACAGCCTAGTAGCACCTCTGAACTAAGGTTTAGACCCTGGGAGGAAGGGGGGTCAATGCAAATGTACTTCTCCAAAAAGTAATCAATAATGAAGATTTTATATAAATAAAATAATGGAGAGAAATTTATCCAAACATCACACATTAAATAGTTTTCAAATCACATGAGCATCTCTTTGCTAGTCATAAAAACCTTTCTGTCAATGCAATTTCTGATCTTCATATTACTTCTGAGTTAGGTGGTACAGCCTTACAAGTCTAAAACCCCACGGTCTATATAGAGTCTTCCATTGACTCGATGAGAAAGCCCCCAACCCGAGTGTGCCGCAATGGTTGGAGTGTCTGTATCTAATACGCGACAGGGCACTAGGCCAGAGTAATATAATATACCCAGACAAGCAAATCATATTTTTTGGCAATGAGTTGTCTAAGCTCGTGCCTTCTTCGGGGGACCATCTAACATATTTTTATGCCCAATTTTATCCATTTCTAAACATATATCATCCTGAAATCATAAGTTATAAAAATTTGGTTTCTATGTTTGTCTGAGTCTGTTATGGCATTGTTTATTATGGTATCATCATACCAAGACTTGCAAGTCATAATTTTGAGCCATAATGCATTACTGATAATTCTTTCATTAAAACTCAAGTCAGACCACCCAACATTTGCAATAGTATGAGATGATTTTATGTTCCAAACCATAAGTCAAAACTATGTAAGAATTCTTCAAACATATGGTGGTCATGTGCTTTTGGCAAAACCATGCACTCTTTCATTATATGGATATTGAACCTTTATCAATATACATAACCCTCTCTTTTTATTTAAAAATCATATTGAAGTCATAGTATAAATCAAGATATTTCGTATCATGCTCTTCAAGATGCATTTTAAAACAATTCATAGTATATCATGAGTAAAGGAAAATCATAACATGAGAGGGATTTTTCTTGAGTCATGCTTTCAATTCAATCATCAATCTTTAAAACGTGTGCTTACATATATATACAATTTCCAATCAATTTGGGGGAACGTCTAAAGACCAAAATAATACCGTCAAAATTTCTTAAACATGGTTATATTCATAAATCCAAAACCCCATTCTTAAAATAATGATTTCTTTGCCCATGAGATTTTAAGGAAAACCCCGCGTACCTTAATTTATAACTCTTGAATGAACTCTTGCTTTAGGGATGCTATTCAAATAATTGATGGGTGCTCTTTGTAGCCTTCGCAATGGGGATTCTGAATCTCAAAAAATTATTAAAAACCCACGGTGGAATCTTAGGGTATTTGGGTTTTTAGTTTGAAACCCTAGAGAGAGTTTCTTGTAAATTTTTGAAGAAACTATGAATAATGTGGTCGGTCACTTGGGAGAAAAATCTCATGTTTAAGCTGATAAGGGGGTGAAAATTGCCCAACATATCCTTAATGATATGGAATAGTATATAACTAGGAGCTCGATTTTATAGGTCACCGCGACATGCCACAATCATGGTGGCTCACTAGAAAATGACGAATGGGATTCTTGGGGTCACCGCGACGCGAAGCCATCGCGTTGTCCCACTGGTTGGGACCTAGAACTTCAGCGCGACGTGCCACAATTGCGCTAGGCTACTAGAATTTGACAATTGTTAAATAGACCACCTCTGAGACGTGCCAAGTACCAAAATGATGGTGTTTTACGACTAGGACTACAATTAGCCATAACATTTTGCCCGGGTATCGGATTTGGGCTAATCTTATATCGACGAAAAGCTCATTCAATTTTACACACTACATAATTTATTAACATAAAAAATTTCTATAGGATTTATGGATTTTGGATCTTCTACGAATAGAAATGATGGTTTATGTTCTAGACCAAAATATGGGGTGTTACATAAAACTTCACCACTTGGGTGTGATATCGATAGATGAATAACTGGAATGGTGCCAATCCATACCAAGAATAAGGTCAAAGTCAACCATATCTAACTCTATTAGTTCTGCTAACATGATTTTATGAAGGACAATGATAGAAAACTTTATGTAGATCTGTTTGGAAACAACTTACTCATCCACTGGGTTAGAAACTAAGAAGCGCTCGGGGATCTTTTCCAGACCTATTTCAAAATTCACTCCAACTAGGGGTCACATAAGAGAAATTCTACCCAGGGGGCTAAAAGCATATAAACATCAAGATGAAAGACAAGAAGCATACCAATAACAATATCTGGTAATTCTCTTGCTCCTAAGGGGATGGTAAAGCATAAAACCAACTCTGGCGTTGATCGCCACTAGTACGGGATGATGCGCCCTGAAGAGGGACTTGGCAACATAGTGGAGCTGGTGCAGTAGTAGCTTGAGTTTGGGGATGAATTTCCTTTTTACCTCCTGCTTCTGCCTATCTACGAGAGCGGTAGCACTAGCTAAAGATGGCACAAGCATAGATGAATGATACTGAAATTGTGAACAATTTCCCCCTCCATACTTTTTCTGGCCATACTCAAACCGCCCTATTCTACCCTTTTTATTTTCCCTCTTTCTTTTCTTCAACTTTTCTTCCTCAATCAACCTGCCATGAATGATCAACCTAGAAAGATCTATGTCCTAACTACTAAAGGTATTCCTACACTCCTTAACTATCAAACCAGATACTCCAGTAATAAACTTACTCATACTTTCCCTAGGATCAGCCATTGTATCAGGAGCATACTTAGACAATTGGTTGAACTGAAGGTAGTAGTCCTTCATTGTCATCGATCCCTGCCTCAGGTTCACAAACTCCTCTATCTTCTCTCAATTCATATGGAAAGAACCTATTAAAAATGCATCTTAAAACACTTGCCAACTTATAGGAGTTGCACTTTCTCCTCTACCATCTTCCACATAACATCCCAATTATACGCTACATCCTTAAATCTATAAGATGCAAACTCTATACTCTATTCTTCAAAAGCATGCATAATCTTGGTGATTTTATTCACCTCATCTAAATAAATGCGGGTCCTCACCTCCATTTAATGCAAAGAACTCTGGCGGATTCCTTCTTATGAAGTCTTGAATTCTGGCTGCTGCTAAATCACCATTCTGCTGAAGTGAACTGTCGCCTAATGGTTTCCTTTAATATTAGCAGTCACAGCTTGGGCCAACGTCTAAAAGGCAGCCCAAAATTCAGCATGGGATAGATTCTTATTCCAAGGATCAGCAGGCTGAGGTGATTGATTATCATTTCTAGAGGTATTAGCTCGGCAAGGAGGCATATTAAACTACCACATCAGAGAATGAGTTAAAAGCAAATAAAGCCATTGTAAGCATGATAGATTATGATAGAAATAGATGATTTCCTAAGAACGTCCTGGAACCTCATACTCATAAATGTGGTGCGCTTCACACTTATGATCAAGACTCTACGTAATGCAGCTTGTCAGACTCCCTAGGAATCTTATAAACCTTAGGATCTGATACCAAGCTTGTAATGCACCAAAATAGGCCCCAAGACATCACACGGTGCTCAAGACTACGAGTATGCTTAAGCTAACCCTGTCTGCCTTCTGCTAAGTATGAATCTCATAATAGAGGAAATATAGATAAAACGTCAAAACTAGAAAGTGGAAATCTGTCTTAGCTAAATGAGAATATCTGAATATAATCTCTAAAAAATACTAGACTCAATAGTCTGAACAGTCATATTGAATAATTAGAATTATATCAAGTAGTCTGACAAGCCTCTACTACTAATAACTCAAGAGTCACTAGAACAAACCCCCAGCTGACACAAACTCTATGAAAATAATAAATAATCTAATCTAATAAGCTAAAAATTAAGTACTGGGTCCCCAACTATGAGGACTCATCATCTATCAGGATGTAGATAAAGATGCTCGTAATCACTCGCACTACTAAAACTGAGCACTTGAACCTACATTAAGACAAATGGGAACTGAAAAATCAATGTAATGCAGAGCTATCGCGGTAAGGCACTGAAATGCCATTTGGGCCATCATAGCAATGCTCCACCATCACAGAAAGCTAATGGAAATTGACAATTAGGAAATTGAATTTTACACGACACGAGTTGTAACGCCCCAAAATTGGGTCCCGAGATGTCACACAGTGCTTAAGGTCAAAAGTGACCCCAGCTAACCCTTCTACTGGCATAACTCATAAGCAACTGAATAAAAATACAAATCCATATAAATCAGCAGAAATTAACTCTTTTCTGAATCTGATTGATACAAAAATGGAATTTTACAGGATTACAATTCTCCGTTTACAACCAAAATTGAAACAAAATACATCAACTTCTACTGACTGTCTATGAAGCCTCGACTAGTACTAATTGTAGGTAGATGGGTCATGACTCCCGACTACCCCAACTCAATACGACTGAATAAAAAAAATACAACACTATAAACTCTGCATCACTAACCCAAGCCCTTGAATCAAAAGGACTCATCACCTGCTGACTGGATACCATGAACTGACTGGATCTGAAGGTACAACTATACCTTGTACCTACATTCCGAGAAAATGTAGCCCACATACGAATATGTGGGTCAGTACCATGGTAAAATACCAAGCATATGGGGTGCAATGCATATATAAAATAACATCTTAATATCATCACAATTTATAAAATTATGCATGCTGATATAGATGACTCACTTAGCTCGAATTAAATAATCAAAATAATGGATGAATAATACATGTAAAGTAAAACAAGTGAGTCATTACAATACGTTCTGAATTCAGTTTCATCTCAATTTCAAATCATCAAAACAATCAAATCTCATGTCAATTCTCATTAGAATATATTTCTTAAATCTTTTAAGAATAATGACTTTCTCAAACTCAGCCTTTTAAGCAAATATGTTTTTATCTCAGATAGAAGAGTACACATACACACATTGGGAGATCCTATAACCGACATAAACCATATGAGCTACATAGAGTCTAACGTACAACCCATGTTGGGGAAAGCTATCCTATCCTTGCCATCGGAGTAGGACTATCGATATCAAATCCACATAAACTAGTGATCACTATATAAATCAGCCTCAGGCTCACTCCTACGGGGCAGGTAGTTCTAGGGAAATAACCTCCCACTCGGTGCAAAAGAATTCTCCCAGGCTTAGCTCAGATCATTTCAAAGACAATCCACAACAAAATAATTTCAATAATATATAAATATACATCGGGAGCCATCATGATTTTCATCTATCAAAATCAACCACGTTGTGGATTTCTTTCACACTCGAGTTCAAAACAACTCCATTAAGACCAAAAGATCAAATCATTCAAAATATCTCAAATATTCAACATCAACGTGCTTATAACACACACTTTCTCAAAAAAACACAATTTCCAATGGGGATTCATGACCCAAATATCAAAATCATGGTAAATATCGTTCAAGATTCATGCTTTATATCTCCACACATGTAAATTTATCTTTCAAAATCATAAATATCAAAATTTCATAAAAATCATTATAAGATATGGGTTCATGCTTCAAATTCATAAAAATCAAATAAAAATCATGCCTTTCTAATGAAAATTACTTTTGGGCACAAGAATGAAAGAGAGTTCTTGTTGAAAAAACCCATATACCTTGACTGATGAACTTTAGATCGATACTCATTTTTGAGATGTTAATCGTGCCTTTGAATGATGGTTCTTGGATTTCTTGAACTAGGAACTTGAAATCTTGAATAAATTTGCAGAATTAATGGTGAACTTTGGAGGTTCTTGAATTTCTTGAACTAGGAACTTGGAATCTTGAATAAATTTGTAGAATTAATGGTGAACTTTGGAGGTTCTTGAAGTAGGATGTAGGAGCTTAGGGTTTTCTTTTTTAGGGAATTTGATGAAATATAACATATAATGCTTCTAATAGGCCTTAATATAGGGTTTGGATGGATTTTGAGTGAGGGGGAATGACCAAAACACCCCTAAAAATCAAATAATTCTCGCATCTGTCCTTTGGTAGACTGTTTTGATAGTCTAAAGTAGATCAACGATAACGTTTTACTCCGATATCCAAATTGGATGAAACCAATTTCATTAGAAAGAGGACTCTCATATATTTCCGTTGATATATAGTATCTCACCCAGATCATTGTTTACCAGGAGTTATGATCGTTTGAAGTTGACCAAAAAATTAACTTTTGATAGGCTGAAGTAGATCGACCATAACTTTTTGCTCCGATAGACAAATTGGATGAAACCAATTTCATTGGAAAAAGGACTCGCAGAACTTTCCATTGATACATAGTAGATCACCCAGATTATTACGTACAAGGAGTTATGATCATTTAAAGTTGGAGGAAAAATACTCCAGGCCTCAGTACTTTTTTTCTGCACGTTTTACTGTTCATAGTTCGATCGGAATGGTCGTAGTTCGATCAGAATGGTCGTAACTCATCGCTCGAGTGTCCATTTTTGATGATCTACATATCATTGGAAAGATTATTCGATACTGTACGCAATGGTAGGTCAACATCTTAGAAATACTACACAGAAAATTTATGGATAGCTCTAAAGCGTAGAACTCAATATGTTTCTCACAAAATCTTTACGAAGAAAATTTTTTGGGGTATTACATTATCTCCCCCTTGGAAACATTCATCCTCGAATGTTTCTTGATAGGATAAAAGCACTGATCAACTGACCTTCTTAAGGGACGGGAACATCTGAGACATATCGGTACAATTGGAATTACAGTTTCCTAGTCCTCATACTGAACATGCATATCTGACGCATAAATATCTAGCTGAACTGACTCTGAAATGTATGAATACGTCTGCATCAATAGCCAATTCAAGGCTCGTAATGAGAACTTGAGCATGAACTAGATGTGTTTAAAACACGGAAGCTGTAAGAAGTCATGGGTTCTCTCCCCCTTGGGACTCTATGTTCCTCTACAACACTTATTTCACAGGTTCACTAAGACTGTGCACGGGGCACCTATGAATTAGTTCATATGCATGACACACGAACAGAGGTATACTCGTAACTACTAAGATGCTCCATATGGAAATTATTTTATTCCTAAGATCCTTGGATAACATGGTAAATGATAAATGAGAAGGTACACTATACGATTCTGATTGACTGATCTAGAATACTTGGAAAATAAAGATTGTTTAGTAGAAGTTTACGAATTGAAGCATAACTAGCTTCCAGAATCTGAAACATGTACACCACAATCCCTCAAGATAACCACTTAAAACTTCAACTAACCATAATATACATGAAAGCTTAATCTCAATCTTACTTCACATTACCACTTAGCTCAAAATAAGCATACACCATCTAGAGCTTCAACGCTTTCAGCTCAACTTCGGAATTTCAATCTTAGAGTCTAACGCTCAACTCAAATTTTTCTCATCCTTAATGGACCATACTACCTCTGTCATCGCTTATTAAAATCACGCTTGTAAACTTATATTTCTAAACCATAAGAAGCAAAATCACATCTAAGAAGCTCAACCATTAAAGTCATACAATAATCCTCAAAATTAAAGCAGTCCCATAATATCTTGGGTGAACTTTCTCATCATAAACACAACATCAAACTTAATCACGAATCAACCAAACTTAGGCTCTTATATCCACTATTCAAGCGTACTAGATCACTTCCTAACAACTAATACCATTAATCAAGAAATTGTCACAGTCACCTTCACGATCACCAATCATTCAAACTTAACTTTTAGCACACAATATAACTTAAAACTTTTCGCACGAAATTTCCACTTATAAACTATAAAACAATCCTCAACAAATGCTAGCCCATTTAAACTTCCGAACAATAATAATTGGTCATAATCATAGAGCTTATCTTATTCACAATCAATTAACACATCCTTCTTTCACCCGTCACTACTATCTATCTTTCATACACAACTTAACTTAGTTCATAGCTCTCTACGTCTTAACTTAACTTCCTCTTGCAATCTAGAGAGCGCCTAGATTAACAACACTTACCCACTGAGTACTTCCATCACTAACCTACACTCTCTGTCATACAAATACCGTCAACACCCATTTCATACCTCGAACAAACTATATCACTTCCTATTAACCCAATTGCATGCAAAAAGGGATTTTGCTATACTTATGCTCAACAAATCACACTTACCATCCTTCTTACTACTACACCTCCACATCCCACATTTTCAGCCAGCACAAGGAACAAGATGAACTACAAGTTGCTGGTGTATTGAAATAGGTCGCACACGGCTCCACTAGGCTTTGAATATGAGTTTTGAAAAATAAATTGAGATGAATAACAAAGCAGCTGTGCTAGTGAATCAAAAGAGCCCCATATGACTTCACTAGACTTTGATTTTTCACAAACATAATGATAACAAGATTACAAAATACAAGAGATAGAAACTTGACACACAACATTCAACGATCTAAGAATACACCTTACTCTATCTTAATTAAATAACTCATAAGAATGAGGGCATAACTTTCAAATTAAGGAACTTAACACACTAGAGAGCTCCTCTTAAGCCCTTTGTGTAACTTTTGAAATTTCTTCTAGAAAATATAGAAGCATTACTTGGGGAAGAAATGGAGCTTGCGAATCATGTTATCTCAAAAATAATACATAGAGGGATAAGTATAGATTAACTATGTAGATTCTGAGAAGGAATCTGAAAGCACACCTAACCTAGGCTTAGTTCACGACTTTTATGAACATGAATAAAGTACTTCAATCTATGGAACTCAAAAGCGCTAGCAGGATACTTTCTAGCTCTCTTACAATCCCATAACTATCTACGGAGAATTAAGCTTAACTGTTTCTAATACCTTGAAAATGAGGCATAGTTGGCCAGAATAGAGTAAGATGAGAATCTATATAAGCTTCTTGGAGAACCTTTTTATAGCATGATCTTAGACTTGAAAGAAGGGAAACTAGTGATCACTATATAAATCAGCCTCAGGCTCACTCCTACGGGGGCACGTAGTTTTAGAAAAGTAAGGTCGCTTTATACCTCGCACTCGGTGCAAAAGATTTCTCCCGGACTTAGCTCAGATCATTTCAAAGACAATCCAAAATAAAACAATTTTAGTAATATATAAATATACATCGGGAGCCATCATGATTCCCATCTATCAAAATTAACCACATTGTGGATTTTTTTACACTCGAGTTCAAAACAACTCCATTAAGACCAAAAGGTCAAATCATTCAAAATATCTCAAATATTCAATAGTAACGTGCTTATAACACACACTTTCTCAAAAAAACACAATTTTCAATGGGGATTCACGACCCAAATATCAAAATCAAGATAAATATCATTCAAGATTCATGCTTTAAATCTCCACACATGTAAATTCATCTTTTAAAATCATAAACATCAAGATTTCATAAAAATCATCATATGATATGGGTTCATGCTTCAAATTCATAAAAATCAAATGAAAATCGTGCCTTTGTAAAGAAAATTACTTTTGGGCACAAGAACGAAAGAGAGTTCTTGTTGAAAAACCCCACATACCTTGAATGATGAACTATAGATCGATACTCGTTTTTGAGATGTTAATCGTGCCTTTGAATGATGGTTCTTGGAGTTCTTGAACTAGGAACTTGGAATCTTGAATAAATTTGCAGAATTAATGGTAACTTTGGAGGTTCTTTAAGTTCTTGTACTAGGAACGTGGAATCTTGAATAAATTTGCAGAATTAATGGTAACTTTGGAGGTTCTTTAAGTTCTTGTACTAGGAACGTGGAATCTTGAATAAATTTGCAGAATTAATGGTGAACTTTGGAGGTTCTTGAAGTAGGATGTAGGAGCTTAGGGTTTTCTTTTTTAGGGAATTTGATGAACTATAACATATAATGCTTCTAATAGGCTTTAATATAGGGTTTGGATGGATTTTGGGTGAGGAGGAATGACCAAAACGCCCCTAAAAATCGAATAATTCTCGCATCTGTCCTTTAGTGGACTGTTTTGATAGTCTGAAGTAGATCAACCATAACGTTTTACTCCAATATCCAAATTAGAAGAAACCAATTTCATTAGAAAGAGGACTCTCATATTTTTTCATTGATATATAGTATCTCACCTAGATCATTGTGTACGAGGAGTTATGATCATTTAAAGTTAACCTAAAAATTCACTTTTGATAGGCTGAAGTAGATCGACCATAACTTTTTTCTCTGATAGACAAATTTGATGAAACCAATTTCATTGGAAAGAGCACTCACAGAACTTTCTGTTGATATATAGTAAATCACCCAGATCATTATGTACAAGGAGTTATGATCATTTAAAGTTGGAGCAAAAATACGCTATGCCTCAGTACTTTTTTTTCCTGCACGTTTTACTGTTCACAGTTCGATCGGAATGGTTTGTAGTTCGATCGGAATGGTCGTAACTCACCGTTTGAGTGTCCATTTTCGATGATCTGCATATCGTTTGAAAGCTTATTCGATACTCTACGTAATGGTAGGTCAACATCTTAGAAATACTACACAAAAAATTTATGGATCGCTCTAAAGCGTAAAACTCAATACGTTTCTCACGAAATCTTTACGAAGAAAATTTTCCAAAATATTACACAAGCCAATCACGGAGGTCCACTGGAAATTGACAATTTCCATTTTTGTCTTCACTCCGATACGGTGCTTGTCGAAATGCCATACTATTTTACTAAAAGTTTCATAACTTCTCAACCGAGTATCTTTTTGAGGAGAAATTGGTATCATTGGAAAGCTAATTTAAATGCCTACTCACTGGAGGGTCTAGAACTGGAAAATTCTATATGTATCAAAGGTTATTCATTTTTAAGCTAATCCTAGACATTCTCGGATAAAAATTAAGGTAGAAAAAAGTGCGGGGTATTACAATCATGTACCACCAATGAAGCATTCCACATACTATACTAGTCCATCAAATAGGGAAATCAACTCGAGTATTTTATTTCATGCAACTATGGACCATAAGGTCATTCTCTCCACAATACTATTACTACACCTTAGAATCTACCACACCCTTTCTCACATGCAGAACTAGTTTACAACTACTATTTATAAGAAAATCAAGGTAGTAAAGTTACTTAGTAAAGATAGTCAACTTAATCTTATAATATAACCCATTAAAATTTTACTAACATATTCTACCTTCTCACATCAAATTTATTTACCCATGCACACATCCCAACTACCTTCAAATTCCATAAACACCAATGAGTCTCTACCCATAACTTATTGACTAATCTACTCCTTTTCATTTACAACGTATAAATGATTTCTACATCCGCCATAACTATCCACTCTGAGCTCCTTTCCAATTTTTAATAAATAAAAATCATAGCTAATCACTTCCTCCACAGATTACCATACAATCTACAAATCATTAGTCAATCACTATAAAAGGTCAACCCACACCACAATCAAAGGGTTGTACAACTAAAACTAACTTTTTTATGCAAAAATTCATCCTCACTCTGACTTCTAACCTTATGATTTCATATCACTAACTTCTGGACCATCTTATTAGCAATAGGTCATGACACTTTAACATATACTACCACTCGAGTGGAAATATTGCTCTAACATTTTGCTATATATCATTATACTTAAGCATGACATCTGCAACAGGATTTTGAAAGGGACTGAATACACTTAATACCTCAGGTTCAAATGCATGAATCATATAGATAGGGGTACAAGCTCAAATTAACACTCTTTGAAGCACTAACAGACTTCTCTTAAGTCCTTTTGCTAGTTTATAACTTTTGATGACACAATCTGAAAGAATCACATTATTTAGATGCTAAACTTTTGCACTTGAATCTCCTCAACAATGAGACTGTAATACCCCGTACTTTTCCCAGCTTAAATTCATCTCTAGATTGTCAAATATTAGCTTTATAAAGGAATAACTTTTGTTACATATAGAATTTTTCTTATTTGGACCTTTCATTATGTAGAAAATTGAATAATCTTTCTATCGATACAAAATTCACCTAAATTCGATTCTCGGTTGAAAGGCTATGGCATTTTTAAGTTGACAGTGTGCCACCTGGGCACCTAGCGTATCGCAGAGAAGGCAAAAATTACAACCGTCAATTCCCGTGAACCTCCACAATATTAGCGCATCATGGAGTAATCCATTTTCCTATTTGTCAAAATCTAGTAGCCCAACGCAATCTTACCGCTCGTGTTGCTGGCCAAAATTTTATTCCAACGAGGTACCATGATGGGGGAGCATCTCGGAACATGCCCAGTTCCCACTCGTGCACTTTCCAGTAAGGCACCGCAATAGTGGCACTCGCGGTGGCCTACCAATTCTGAAAATATTGCTTTTTCCAGATGCATTTAGAAGTTTAAGAGGGGTATTTTGGTTAATTCCTAAGCCCCTAATTCATGGATAACACAATATTAAACCTATTAAAAGAACTTTATGCCCAAATTCATCCATTCTCCCTCAAAGTAAAACCCTAGAGCTCCAAAGCTTCTTCTCCAAGAAATGAAAATCCTCAATAATTTCTCCAAGAAATCTCAAAATTGAGGATTCCAAAGACAAAATAAATAAGAACTCATCTCCAACAACTCAAATCAGAATCAATAATTCAAGGTTTCTTCATCTAATCATCTACCAAGGTATGTGGGGTTTATGAACAAGGATCTTCTTCCATCTTTGTGCCCAAAACCAAGTTTTAATTACAAATTCATATGATTTTGAATTATTATACATGAGATTTGAATTAGGGTTCATACCCATTATTTATACTTGCATGATTATGAGTTTTAGAAAGATTTTAAAGATGAATTGCATGTCTATTTTCATACTTTCATGCCTATTGAGGTAGATTACAGATTTGGAGATAAATTATTATTGTTTTCACTATCACGCATGATTATTATGATGTTTTGACATAAGATTAATGCATGGGTAACTATCCCCATATTGAATATTAGTATTTAAAGAAAGATGATGCTTTAAGCATCCTATTATCATATTATGTACAAATTTTCAGTAAATTTTTGATCTTTCGATTATCAGATTAGTTATGGAATCCACTTCACAGAATTTCTATAGTTTACAGAATTTAGAACAACTTTATTTACAGATTCAATCAAATAAGTGCCTAATTGTTTCAGACAAGCTCTTATGCTAGTTTTAAAGTGTATTTCCAACAAAATAAGCGTAGCATATAAAAATGGAGTAGCATTTAGGACCAAGTTGGAATGTGCATTTAGCACATCCTACTTAAACAAAACTATGTAGCCAACAAAGATTTCAGATTTATCCTATTCCATTATGGGTTACAGTTACAAATATTATTACTTATCTCAAGTTATACTTCTTGACAAGAGTATGACACCTCTCCCCAACGTGAGATTTCTCCCTTAGGAGGAAGAGACATTTGAATCCATGTAGCTCGCATGGTTTATGTTGGTTAAGAGAACATCCCTACAGTATACTAGTAAAGATTTTCAGAATAGTTTCTAAAAGTATTTCTCCCTGCTTGCTAAAAGAGAAGAATGACAAAAAATCTTTTAGATAACTAAGTGTAAAGGCTCACAGTTTTACTCAGATTATGCTTTACAGAAAGATATTAGCTTTATATTTTAGCTTTCAGATTTTAGATTATAGATTGAGTCCTTTCTACACTTAGACAGTATGATTTAAAGGGAGAATACAAGCACATCTTTCAAAACTAAATGTTGTGGCTCATTAGATTTACAAAGGATGATTTGTTGTTCATGATTTCAGATTTCAGTATTTTAGATGTTCTAGCTTATATGAGTCATTTACATTTAGAATACATTATTTTACAAATTATAATGATGAGATGATGTTTTACTTATGCATTCACCCCCATATACTCAGTACATCCTCAAAGTACTGATCCACATATATGTCTATGTGCTACATTGTCTCACAATGTAGGTTTAGGTGCTCAGTATTAGCAACGTGAGTAGTTCTAGCATCTTAATCTACATCCGACAGTTGGTGACTCATCATAGTTTGGGGACTTATTCATTCAAATTTTTTAGCTTAGTAGTTCATATGATTTAGTATTTCTTTTCAGATAGTTTGAGTTAGATGGAGGTTTGTCCTAGTGACTCTCTAGATATTAGTAGTAGAGGCTTGTCAGACTTCTAGTTTTGATCCAGATTATTCAGTATTGATATTTTAGACATTATTTTAGATATTTTAGCTAAATTTCTGCATTTTTCATGGTTATACAGCTATATTTCCTTTATTATGAGATTTAGACTCAGTAGTAGGTAGATAGGGTTAGCTTAAGGCTACTGGTAGTCTTGAGCACTATGTGACTTCTTGAGACTGCGTTTCAAGAAATTAAAAACTTGGTATCAGAACCTAAAGTTTTTAAGAGTCCTAGGGAGTTAGACAAGCCGCGTTACGTAGAGTCTTGATCACGAGTGTATTGCATGCCATATTTATCAGCAAGAGGCTATGGGACGTTCTTAGGAAATCATATCTTTCTTTCTTAATTTATCATGCTTACAAGATCTCTATCTTTTTTTAACTCATGCTCTTTTGTCACATTTTAAAATGCCTCTTTGTCGAGCTAATGCACATAAAAATGGTAACCAGCCACCCCAACCCATAAATCCTTTGAATGAGAATGTATCTCATGCTGAGTTTAGGGATGCCTTTCAGGTGTTGGCCCAAAAGTCAAGGAAATCATCAG
The DNA here is from genome assembly GCF_002878395.1 of Capsicum annuum. Classification (NCBI taxonomy): domain Eukaryota; kingdom Viridiplantae; phylum Streptophyta; class Magnoliopsida; order Solanales; family Solanaceae; genus Capsicum; species Capsicum annuum. Next base: position 5,425,143 of record NC_061119.1, read on the forward strand.
GATTCAGTCCCACTTTAGCAGAATGGGGATTTAGTAGCAGCCAGAATTAGAGACTTTATAAGAATGAATCTGTTAGAGTTCTTTAGGTCGAAAGCATGTGAGGATCCATAGCTTTTCTTAGATGAGGTGAAGAAGATCACTCATATTATGCATATTTCTTAAGAGGAGAGTGTAGAGTTAGCATCCTATAGGTTGAAGGATATAGCATATGATTGGGTGGTTATGTTGAGGAATGGTAAAGGTGAGAATGCAACTCCTATAAAATCTAAGGTATTTCAAGATGCCTTTTTAGAAATGTTCTTCCCATATGAGATAAGAGAAGCTAAGATAGAGGAGTTTTTGAACCTTAGGCATGGCTCAATGACAGTGAAGGAGTAGTGACTTAAGTTTAATCAGTTGTCTAAGTTTTCCCCTGATATGATGGCTAATCCTAGGGTAAGAATGAGTAAGTTTGTTACTAGAGTGTCTAGCTTGGTAGTCAAGGAGTGTAATATTTCCGTGCTTATAAGAGATATGGATCTTACTTGATTGATGATGCATACTCAGCAGATTAAGGCAAAGAAGTTGAAGGGAAGAGAGAGAGAAAATAAGAAGGCTAAAAAAAGGCAATTTGAGTATGGCCAAGCTACGTCTCAAGGAGGAAATCGTTCACAATTTTAGAATTATTCATCTATGCCAGAAACATCTTCAGCTAGTGCTCCCACTCCGAGAGGTAGACAGGAGCAGTGAGGTAAGTCTTCTATGTCCATATCCCAGAATAGTGTGAGTTGTAGGCCCAATTATTCTCCATGCACTAATTATGGTAATAATCACTCTAGTGAGTATTTAGGGGGTTAGAAAGGTTGTTTTAGTTGTGGTAAGTTGGGTCACAATATTAGAGATTATCTGTATGCTAAGCAGGGAAACAAAGATTTTTGTCCCCAAACTCAGGCTGCTAGTGCTCCATCTCCTTTAGGTTGTCCAGTCCTTTCTTAGGGTGCATCATCCAGTACCGGTGGCGTTCAGCACCCAAATCAATTTTATGGTTTACAATCTCGTCGGGAGCAAAAGGATTCACCAGATGTTGTCACTGGTATGCTTTGTGTCCTTAATCTTGGGTTTATGTCTTGTCAGACCCTTGGTCGTGTTTCTCTTGTATTACCTTATTAGTTGCAGTAAATTTTCAAATAAGTTCTAAAAAGATCCCTAAGCCATTTTTTGTTTCTCTCCCAGTAGGTGAGTGAGATGTTGCTAAACAAATCTATAGAAAGTGTCCTATCATTGTCCTTCATAAATTCATGCTAGAAGACTTGATAGAGTTATATATTATTAACTTTGATCTTTTTCTTGGTATGGATTGGGTCCATTCCTGTTATTCTTCTATAGATTGTCGCACCTGAGTGGTGAAGTTTCAGTTTCCGAATGAGCTAGTCTTTGTGTGGTCAGGTAATTCAATGTCTCTCAAGAGTTATTTCATATCTTATCTCAAAGTTAGAAAGTTTATCTCCAAAGGGTGTATCTATCATGTAGTTCGAGTTAAAGATACTAAGTCTGAGACTCCCACAGTTAAGTTAGTCGGTCTAGTCAATGAGTTTCCTGATGTTTTTCTTGAAGATTTGCCAAGAGTACCTCCCAATAGGGAAATAGAATTCCATATTGACCTTCTTCCAGATACTCAGCCTATTTCTATACCTCCATATCATATGGCTCCCACCGAGCTTAAGGAGTTGAAGGAATAACTCAAATATCTTTTAGACAAAGGTTTCATAAGTTCTAGTGTTTCTCTATGGGGCGTTCCCGTCCTATTCGTGCAAAAGAAAGATCGTTCTTTGCATATGTGCATTGACTATCATCATCTGAATAAAGACACAGTAAAAAAAATCCTCTTCCTAGAATTGATGACTTATTTGATCAACTCCAAGGTGCAAGTTTTTTCCCAAAGATAAACCTTAGATCCGGCTGTCATTAGCTTAAAGTAAGTGAGTGTGATATTCCAAAGACAACTCTCAGAACCTGCTACGGTCATTTTGAGTTTCTATTCATGTCCTTCGGACTAACAAATGCCCCAACAACCTTCATGGACTTGATGAACAGAGTGTTCAAATAGTATCAAGACACGTTTGTCATGTCTTTATCCATTATATTCTTGACTAATCTCATAGTAAAGATGATCATGCAGACCATCTTAGAATTATGTTATAAACCCTTAGAGATCACTAGTTGTTCACCAAGTTTAGCAAATGTGAATTTTAGCTAAGATCAGTAGCGTTCCTTGGTCATATTTTTTCCAGTAAGGGTATTAGAGTTGATCCCAAAAAGACAAAAGCCATGAGGAATTTGCCTAGACCTATCTCTCCATCAGACATTAGGATTTTCTTGGTTGTAGCTAGTTATTGTAGATGTTTTGTTGAGGTTTTCTCATCTATTATATCTCCTATGTCTAGATGGACCCAAAAGAAAGTTATGTTTCTGTGGTCGGATTCCTATGAGAAGAATTTTTAGGAGTTGAAGACTCGACACACTCTAGCCCCATTATTAGCATTACCTGATGATACAGATGGTTTTTTGGTTTATTGCCATTCCTCCAGAGTTGATTTGGGTTGTATTTTTATATAGAGAGGTAAGGTCATAGCCTACGCCTCTAGATAGCATAAGCCTCGTGAAAACAATTACGTAACCCATGATCTTGAGTTAGGTGTTGCTATGTTTGCTTTGAAAATCTGGAGACATTATTTGTATAGGGTGCATGTTGATGTGTTCACGGATCAAAAATGCTTAAAGTATATGTTTAATTAGAGGGATTTGAATCTTTATTAGAGAAGAAGGTTTGATTTGTTGAAATATTGAGATATGAGTATATTGTATCATCTGGCCATGGCCAATGTAATGGTAGATACAATTAGTACATTGTCTATGGGCAGTGTTGCTCATATGGAGATTGATAAAAAAGAGATAGCTCAAGAAGTGCATCGTTTAGCTAGATTGGGAGTTAGGTTGGTTGATTCAGCTGAAGGGAATGTTTAGGTTCAGAGTAGTTTCACATCTTCCCTAGTTTTGGAAGTGAAAGAGAAGAAAAAAAAGGATTCTAGTTTTGTCAAAACTGAAGGAGTCGGCTAAAAACTAAAAGGTAGAGGTTTTCTCCCATAAGAGAGATCGTGTGTTGAACTACCAGAGTAGATTATGTGTGCCATGTGTTGATGATTTTAGGCAGTGGATTATGGAGGAAGATCATGGTATGAGTTATTCTATCTATCCAAGATCCACCAAGATGTATCGTGACTTGCTGGAAATCTATTGGTGAAGTAGTATGAAGAGATATATAGCAGATTTGTAGCGAAATGTGCAACTTGTCAATAGGTTAAGGTAGAGCACCAAAGACCTGGTGGTACATTGCAAGAGTTTGGAATCCCCACTTTGAAGTGGAAATAGGTTAACATGGTCTTTGTGGCTAGTTTACCGCATTCGTGTTGGCAGCATGATTCGATTTGGGTTATTGTAGATAGATTAATAAGTTAGTGCATTTCTTTCCAGTTCATACGTCTTACACAGATGCTAATTTTTATATCCAATATATGGTTAGATTGCATGGATTCCCCTTGTCCATAATCTCAGATAGGGGTACTCAGTTTACCGCTCAATTTTGGAGAGCTTTTCAGAAGGGTCTTGGTACCCAAGTCCATCTCAGTTCAGCATTTCATCCGCAAACAGATTGTCAGGTAGAGAGGACCATTTAGACTCTATAGAACACATTGAGGACTTGTGTCATTGACTTCAAAGGTAGTTGGGATGAGCATTTTCTATTGATTAAGTTCTCTTATAATAACAGTTATCATGCTACTATTCAGATGGCTCCATTTAAGGCTCTTTATGGGAGAAGATATAGATTGACAGTTGGTTGGTTTGAAGTGGGTGAGACCAGTTTGATTGGTCCAGACATGGTGTTTAAGGCCATGGATAAAGTTCAATTGATTCATGGGAGATTTAAAGCAGCCCAGAGTCTTCAAAAATCTTATCAAGATGTAAGAAGAAGAGACCTTGAGTTCGACGTTGATCATCTTATGTATTTAAAAGTTTCACGCATGAAAGGGGTGAAGAGATTTGGCAAGAAAGGGAAACTTAGTCCACGTTATATTGGTCCTTTCTGTATTTTTAGTCATTTTGGGAAGGTAGCGTATGAGCTTGAGCTACCCACTAACTTATCATCAGTTCATCCAGTTTTTCCATCTGTCCTTGTTAAAATAGAGCATAGATGATTCAGCAATTATAGTTCCTCTAGAAAGTAAAGATATTCAGAATAGCCTTTCTTATGAAAAAGTCCTAGTAGAGATTCTTGATCATCAGATTCGTAAACTAAGGAACAGAGAAGTTCCCTTGGTCAAAGTTCTATGGAGAAATCAGTTCGTTGAGGGTGCTACTTGGGAAGCAGAAGTAGACATACGTACCAAGTTTCCTCATCGCTTCTCCACGAACTCAGATTCAGTCGAAGGTAATAGTTTTCCTTCATCAGAAGTAGACATACGTACCAAGTTATCTTCATGTTAATTCATGCACTCACAGATCAGTTCAGAAAGCTCATTATGTTGAGATCCAGTCTTATAGTTTATTTCAGTTGTGCATGATTACTGATAGCCTTAGACTCCTAAGTATTTCCAGCATGACTAACCACATCAGAGGATGAATGTTCCCAGGGGGGAGATATTGTAATACCCCGTACTTTTCCCAGCTTAAATTCGTCCCTAGAATGTTAAAGATTAGATTAAAAAAAGAATAACTTTTTTTTACATAGAGAATTTTCCAGAGTTAGACCATTCATTGTGTGGAAAATTGAATAAGCTTTCCATCAATACCTAATTCGCCTAAATCTGATACGTGGTTCAAAAACTATGGCACTTTTAAGTTGATAGTGTGCTACCTGGGCACTCAACGTGTCGCATAGAAGGCAAAAATGGCAATCTTCAATTCCAGTGGACCTCCGCAATATTGGTGCATTGCAGAGTGGTTCATTTTCCCATTTGTCAAAATACAGTAGCCCAATGTGATCTTAATATGTTGCGTTGGTAGCCAAAATGTCATTCCAAAGGGCACCGCGATGGTGGCTCATCACGGAGCACGCCCAGTTCCCACTTGTCCACTTTCCAATAAGCCACCACGTAGTGGCGCTTCGCGGTGTCCTACCATTTCAGAACATTTATCTTTTTCCAGATCTATTTAGAAGTTTATGAGGGGTATTTTTGTCAATTCCTAACCCCTCAATTTGTGGATAACACTAGATTATTCATGTTCAAAGCACTTTATGCCCAAATTCGTCCATTTTCTTTCAAAGTAAAACGCTAGAGCTCCAAAGCTTCTTCTCGAAGAAATAAAAATCCTCCATAATTTCTCCAAGAAAAACTCTAAATTGAGGATTCCAAAACAAGATATTCAAGAACTCATCTCCTATAACTCAAATAGGAATCAATAATTCATGGTTTCTTCATCAAATCATCTACCAAGGTATGTGGGGTTTATGAACAAGGATCTTCTTCCATCCTTGTGACCAAAACCAAGTTTTAATTACAAATTCATATGATTTTGAATGATTATACATGAGATTTGAATTAGGGTTCGTACCCATTATTTCTACTTGCATGATTATTAGTTTTTGAGAAATTTTAAAGATGAATTGCATGTCTATTTTCAAACTTTCATGCCTATTGCAGTAAATTACAGAGTTTGAGATGAATTATTATTGCTTTTATTATCAAGAATGATTATTATAATGTTTTGACATGAGATTAATGCATGGGTTATTATCCCAAGATTGTATATTAGTATTTAAAGAAAGATGATGCTTTAAGCATTCTATTATCAGATTATGTATAGATTTTCAATAAAGCTTTGATCTTTCGATCATTGGATTAGCTATGGAATCCACTTCACCGAATTTCTACAATTTACAGAATTTAGAATAACTTTATTTACAGATTTAATTAGATAATTGCATAATTGGTTTCAGATAAACCCTTATTCTAGTTTTAAAGTGGATTTCCAACAGAATGAGTGTAGAAAATAAAAAGGGAATAGTACTTAGCCCCTAGCTGGAAGTGTGGGTTTAGCGAATCCTACTTCCATAGAAGTATGTAACCAACATAGGTTTAGATTCAGATTTCTCCAATTCTAATATGTGTTACAATTACAAATGTGATCACTTAGCTCAGGTTATATTCCTTGGTAAGAGTATGACACCTCTCCCTAATGTGAGGTTTCTTCCTTAGGAGGATGAGACGTTGGACTCCATGTAGCTCGTATGGTTTATATTTGTTAAGACAACCTCCCTATAGCTTAATAGTAATGATTTTTAGAATAGTTTCTGACGTGTGAGCAGATGGTAACACATTTGAGGCTTTTAACTAAGAATAATTGCAGTCTTAAGTAACTTTTGTCATTTTTGATTGTTTTCTATTTGATATTGCATTAAAAGTCAAGATGAAAGAGAACCAACAATAATGGAAGTAAAAGAGTTAATTTCTGAGCAAGTAGAGAGGGAAGTATAGCGATAACTTATCTTGTAAGTCATCAACCTTGTGATAAGCTATCATAGTTGGCGTCAGCCTTAGACAGAGAATGAGCTTCCGCTGGAATTCATGATGACATCTGTGATAGGTCGTAAGAAGTGTGATAATCCATCATGCTCGTCGTTATCCTTAGACAGAGAATGAGCTTCATCTAGAATTCGTGACGACATCTGTGATAGGCCGTCAGAAGTGTGATAAGCCATCAGGCTCATCATTAGGCTTAAGCAGGGAATGGGATTTGAAGTGAAAAAGAGATGACAATTCTGATAAGTCATCACATGTTTGATAAGTTGTCACATCTCATCATTAACATAAGGCAGAGATTCTCAAAAGTGAAGAAGAGGTGACGACATTCCTGATAAGTTGTTAGACTCCTGATAAGTCATCACACACATCGACACCTGTCCGAGAAAATACTGTGATCTATGATTTTTTTTCCATAATTATGCCAAAGAATTTAAAGCATATGTTAGGGTTTTCTAATATAAAAAAGGGGGGAACTGACGTTTTGAGAATCTCTTCTCTCTAGTTTTCTGACCTGAACTTTACAATTATTTATTGAGAGATTATTACAATTGTTTTGTGATTTTCTATTGTGAATCAAATCTGACAACCACTTGTTTCTATTCATCTTGTTGTAAGTTCATATGTCAAACTATGAATTCAACTTGTTGTCTTGATTATTTTATTATGAGTAGCTAAATTTCCTTAACCCAAGTTGTGGGATCTATGGGTTTGGGTTCGTAATGTAACTAAGTGTTCAAGATTCTAATGGTGGTAGGAACTTCTTGTTAATTCCATTATTTTATACTCTAACTATTGTTTGTAAACAATAGGCCTTGCTTTCTGGTGATTTGCTTGAGATAAGAAATCAACCCTAGTAAGAAGTGAATTATCAACAGGGACTTGGAAGGATCAAACTTCCATTTAGTAATTAATGTTGTAACAAGATTAATTCACTTTAGATAACATCCTGTTATGAAATATAAATTCCCTAAGTTTGAGAGAATTAGGTGGTTAAATGTCTAAATAGGTTCAGAAACATTTAGACATAACTTCGACAAGGATTGTCTATGTTCCTACCTACCACAAGAATCTTGAACCGTTACTAGCGTCTGTCAAGTCCCAATAGCCATAGTGAACATAACTCTGGTTTTCCTTATCATATTGATTTCAAACACAGAATTGAGAAGTAATTATTTGTTACCTTTCAAAAAAACCCCATTCACAGAAAACTGATGACTATTAGTTGATTAACCCACAGATAACTCGAATTCACACCATATTTCCTGTTGGATTTGACCCCAACCTAGTTGGTTTATCTATTGACAACGATCGCCTACATTCTCATAAGAGAGGTGTAGTTTGAGTGCTATCAAAAATGGTGCCGTTGCCAGGGAATACAGTTGTAAATTGAAGTTGTGTGCACTAATTGACTGTCAGTCAAGTTTCCTAGTTTTATGTGTATTTGTTGTTTTTGTTTGTTGTGGAAATTTTATGGTTCATGGAAAGAACTAGAAGTTCCAAAGAACCATTATTACCATTTAATCCGGAACCACAACTAATCGGCAGAATGGCAGACCATTAGAAGGCTGATAGGTTAGCAGCCTTAGCTAGAGCTTAGGTGAATATGTAGAATGACGATCAAAAAGTACGATATCCAAATCCTGAGGATGATGAATTGGGAGATAAGGAGTTTTTAAACCCTGGTAACCCAAGGCATGCAGAGAAAATAGCTACACCAGTACAGCATAATGCTAACAGGAACTGTCCGTTCCGAGGAAGGCAAGATCACCAGCCGGTCCAGTATGAACTTAATGATAATGATGATGGAATGGATGAAGCAGGTGAAACAGGTTCAATTATACCCCCCACCGTTAGCACCTGGGGAAAAATTCAACATTACGAGTACTATGATTCAACTCCTCAATCTGAAGGGGTTGTTTGGTCGCCTTCCTAGGGATGATCCAAACTAGCATCTGGTGAACTTTGTCACCATTTGTAAATCTTTTGATAACCTAGGAGTGATTCAGAATGCTATCTATTTGAGATTGTTTTCATTTTCTCTGTTTGGGGAGGCAACATTATGGCTTAATAAGCTGACACTCGATTCTATAACCAACTGGAGGCAGTTGAAAGGAGCTTTCCTAGAAAGGTTTTTTCCACCTTCCAGGAGGGTACAGTAGAGGGGTGAGATCAACAAATTTAGACACTCGTAACATAATCCTTGCATGAAACCTGGGAGAGATTCAAAAAGAAGATGACGCAGTGTCTGAACCACAACATGACGAACATACACTTGATGGAAACTTTGTAAAGGGCTCTTAACTTTGTGACAAAACCGATTGTAGATAATGTTGATGGTGGTTCTTGTGTTGATCTTACATTCCTAGAGGCTTCAAAAATTCTTGAGAGAATGACCAAATAAAGTCGGGCATGGCATACCAGGGACTCTTTGGTAGCAAGCCCTACTGTTTCTATTGGTACGACTGCGGAACAACACTGAAGAGACGAGGAGCATTATCAAGACATGGTGCACCTAAAAACGCAGATGGACTTGTTAACCAAGTATTTACTATTAGGTAAAACTAAGAAAGTGAAGGCTGTGGGATCACAGAGCAAAGTGGAGTCTGACTCAGAAAAAAGGCAAACTATGTAAATAATCAGGGGGATTTCCATGGCATTAGCCAAGGAAATCAAGGTCAGACTTATTATGACAAGGCTAGATATAAGAACCAGTAGCAAGGTAATTAGAGGAGCAATAATTATTGGAGTGAGTTATATGTCCCTCCTGGAAATCATAAGGCTGCTACAACAAGTTCTAAAAAGATATCCCTATAGGACATGATGGCTAAATTGTTAAAGGGAGTGGAGGCTACCAACTCAGGGGTGACTACCATGAAGACCGATTTTTCCTCTATGATTCAGTTAGTAAATTCGCACTCCACTTCAATCAAACAGTTGGAACAACAGATGAACCAACTCTTAGCAGTCCTAAACCAGAGGAAGAGTGGAACATTACCTACTGATATGATTCAGAATCCGTGAAATGATGGCTCATGTATGGCGATTACCACTAGAAGTGGTAAGATATTACCTTGGCCCTTCTATGGAAAAAGGTGGACTTGAAGATGTGACTGAAGTAGATGACGAACTCAAAGAAGAATATCCAGTAGAGTCTGGGAAGGTGGATGGTTCTGATGATGCTTCGGAACAAGAAAAGGAGAAATAAAAGGAAATAGTGGTGAAAACTCTCCCAATACCACTACTTACCTTTCCTCAAAGATTGAAGAAGAAGTTTAACGACACAAAATTTAGTAAATTCATGGCAATGTTGAAGCATTTACTGATAAATGTGCATTTGGTGGAGGCACTCAAGCAAATTCCAAGGTATGCTAAATTCATAAAGGACCTTGTGACCAAGAAAAGAGTAGTGAGATATGAACCGGAGGATAATCTCCACCATTGTAGTGCCATTTCTACACGATCCTTAGTGCAAAAGAAGGCCGACCCTAGAGCAGTCACTATTCCATGTACAATCAGGTCTTTCAATATTGCTAAGGTCATATATGATCTGGAGGCGAGCATAAATCTGATGCTGCTAGCCATGTATAAAAATCTAGTTTTGGGGGATCCTACCCCGATAAACATTCGGTTGGTTATGGTGGATAGGTCTATAAAGCGGCCAGTAAGAATATTACATGATGTATTGGTAAAGGTGGCCGACTTTATACTTCATGCTAATTTTGTAGTCCTAGACTGTGAGATGGATCTTGAAGTACCCATCATTTTGGGTAGACTATTACTTGATACTAGGAGAGTAGTAGTGGACATGGAGCTGAATGATCTTAAGTTCAGGTTCAATGACAAAGAAGAAAGAATCAAAATGCACTCATCCACGACACAGCAAAAGGAGATGAGTGTCTTCTGAATCGTGGATGGGTTTTATGAAGATGGGAAAGAGGTAGCACCATAGTGTCTTGATAAAGTATGAGTAGTCAAGATAACCTTGTCGTGCCGCGGCATTAAATCAGGCGCTATTGGGAGGCAACCCAAAACTTTTATGTTTAAATGCAAGTTGTTTTAATTTATTTAGATAGGAAGCATAATGAACTAAGGAGGTATGTAGGGGTCTAGCTAAAAATTAATGAAGTCAGCCAAAGGACCCTGATGACAGATGTGACGAGTTATCACAATTGTGATAAGCCATCAGATATATCATCAGAAAATCAAAAAGAAGGCAACACCCTACCTAAGGTTGACTACATTTGCGATGACTTATTAGACATCTGATAAGCCGTCAGGTAATCTTGGTCCCAAATACTGAAAAATTCAACCCGGCCCATAGTCAAACCTTTTCACCTTCCTACGTATTTCTTTAAGTTTAATTTCCTTCCATATTTAGTTTATTTACTTACTTTTTTCAAAATTAATTCATAAGTAAAAAAAGAGAAATATTCTTCCCTGTGAAGTATGGGTTTTAAATCAAGATCAAGAACTCTTGTTTCATTTGCTACTTCCTCTCACTCGCGTAACCAAGTGAAGTTCCCTATCAAGTATGCTCATACATCAACTCTCCTCTTCATTAGGTAAGTGATGCAACTGAGGTAAATCTTAGTTTCAATGGGATTAAGGTAAGCTTAACTTGCCATTGTGTGAAAAAAATAATCTAGGGTGTACAGTGCTTCATTGTAGATAAAAACCTAGGTCTTAGCTCAAGAACATAACTCCATGTGATTCTAAGAAGAAAGTGGGTTGATAATCAAGACTAAAACTGAGCTGGAGGTTGTATTCTAAGCTGACGACGTGTTTGATAAGCTATCACATTTGTGACATCTTATCAGACTATGTTATCACAAGTTGAGAAAAATAAGCTTGCTTTGTTTAAGGCTGACGACATGAATGATAAGTTATCACATTTCTGACGACTTATTAGAACATGTCATCACAACTTTGATCTGAAACAATTGTGAACCTCTTTTAAGGGATATGGAATTATAATTACTGAACTTCTTAAGTTGGATGATCTTGACTGCTAAATGAGTGCTTTATTTTGCTATAGGTCTTATAATGGCACCCAAAGGAAAAAGCCCCAAACCTACAAATAAAGTGACAAAAGGGAGTGTACCTCGGAGACTCTTCAATGAGGAATTCAATTATGAGGAGGAGGAGCCACTGCTCAAGAAGCAAAGGAAAAAGAAAACCCAAAAATGCCTTTGCCACCTCCACCTATTAAGGTGGAGGAGAATGAAGAAAGTGATACTAAAGCAACAAAACCACCTAACAGTACAGCTTCTGAGCAGACGACTTATAAGCAGCCTAAGTCTGAGCATTTTGCATTTATGGAACCTGAGTCAGAGTATGCTAAATCTAAGTAACCTAAATTTGAGGGACCATCATCTGAGTCCCCTTCTACTGAGCAATAGGATGATGAAGAAACTCTGATTCAGGGAACTTTAGTTAAATGCAAGAACCCCGTGGTCCAAGACAGTGCTAGGTGGTAAATTCCCAAGGCACAGAAAATCTTCTATGATGGGCTTCTCAGAACTAAAAGAAGGACCATTAAAAGGCCAATCTTTGAAGAAAAGAAGATCATCACTACTGGGTTGAGCAGATATCCTGAAGTGGAGCATAAATTCTAATACTATAACTTGGGATGGACCGCAAAAGAAGGAAGCTCATTTTTCCCTACACTAGCTTAGGAGTTCTATGCAAACTATCAAGCTCGATTGGAGAACATGTGCAAAGAAGGGGAGAAATCAGCAGATCAACCCTTGTTGGATAAAGTTCCAGTACGAGGTATGATGGTGGATATCGCATAAACAACAATCAACAGATTTCTTCATAGCCCGAATTCACTCCTCAGGACACTTTACCTATATTTTACGCTTGGTTGACGTATCGTACAAATGAACGGTCTTGTTTAGCCACCCTCATAGCTTCAGGAAAACCTGAATAAATGACCAACCTGAATGAAAGGATTTTCAAGGACTCTCTGACTCAAGAGGCAAGGTTCTAGTGGGGTGTAGTGCACACCCATTTGATGCCTACTGAAGAAGATAACATCCTTGGAGATGATAGAGCAATATTGGTTCCAAGTCTTGTGGCTAAACTCAACTTGAACATCAGAGAAATCATTGCTAAGGAGATGAAAATTTGGGTCTGAAGGCCTGACACGGCATATATTTTCCATTGTCTAATTATGAGGGTGTGTAAGGCAGACAATGTACCTGAGGTTGCAGGGATAGACAATGAACTGCTTGCCAAGAAAACCCACAACCCCATCCTATATGATGAAAATCAGCCTAGGCTGACACTTGATAGAGGAGTAGGGGTTGCAATAGATCCACCAGTTACAGATACCAGCTCAGCACCTAATGTAGAGGTGCCAGATTTTGAAGCTGCACCACCGACATCCCCAGCACTAGTAGACTCAGTGCATAGAAATGAAACAAATCCTTCAGCTGCTATGTTTACTATAGAATTTGCCTTCAACCCGGTAAATTTTAGGAGAGTGGCAAAACAATACAACTGATGTAAGGCTCAGCTGTAACTTTTTGCCAAGCAATTTACCTCTGTGGTAGACAAGAGGATTAAGGTCGTACTTGAGCCCTTTCGAGCCTTTCCCAGTCAGATTGATGAGTTAGAAAACCATTTCAATACACGGTTAAGAGAAATGTCAGGCTCAGACCTTGCATAATTTAGATTAGCCCTGGAAAAGGTAAAGGCAGATGTTTGAGTATTACAGTAGCACCAGCTTATGATGTCAGCAAACCAGGTTGTTGATAAGTCCGAGGGTGAGATCCCATTACTTGATCTCGCAGGGGAACCAATGAAGAAAAAGAAGAAGAAGGGCGGGAAGAAAGTTAAGGGTAAGAAACAAAGTCCTGATAGCGATAAAGAAAGAAAAATAGAGAAGAGGGCAAGAAGGAAGGCTGAAAAAAGAGGAGATGAAGAAGGTGATGATAGAGTCCCTAGTAGACAATGATAAATTAGAGGAGGCCCTACGAGCCAGAACTATAGGTGCCTCAATTAGTAGGCCACCAACAACTACTAGGCCAGACGTGTCAGAATAGAGGAAGGCTCCCTATAGAGATAAGGCTCCCTATAGAGATAAGGCAGCTGAGGAAGCAGCAGTAGGGTATTGTAATATTTTGTAGTTGACTAGGAGAAAGACAAGCACCTGAGTTAGTTAACATGGTTTTGTTATTTTTTGAACACCTCTCAAATGGTTTGATGTTTAGCTGTCTAATTTGCATCTAATTGTGACCACCGTGCATCTTGTTATGGTATCAGTTCTAGTGATTTGATAATCATTGATAAATAATTGCATGAACTGGATAAGTAGTAACTTGTGATATACTTGTGTGCCATATGCGTGTGAGATCTTACTTAGTTCCATTTGTATGTTGAATCCAGAACTTGCCCGATTAGTCTTCCTAGATTGAAGGATAGGGGTTAGGAAATGATCATAGACCATTTTGATATTAGCCACTTTTAGCCTAAATGACCTTTCCTATATGCATAATATCCCTTGATCCCTATTTTGAGCCTTAATAGCCAATTTTCTTTTTTAATGATACCTATCACTATCTCATTTATGTCATAATGAATCTGTTTTGGCCTTGGTCCTCCTTGGACACTGTGCACCTTGACTTAGGAAAATGGCCTATGTTGAGGGTAGCTATCATAGGGGTGCATGATGTAAAATGAGTATGAAGAAAGGTAGAATAAAAGAAAAAATAAAAAGATGGGTGTAGTGGAAAATAACAAGAAAAAAAAGTTGTGAACAAAAAGAAGTGATTGTAGAAAAGACCGCACCCATCCTGAATATGTGTGATCAAGAAAACAGAAGAATAAAAGAAGCTTAATAAGTGAGACCCCAGAAGCTAGTGTAGTGTCAAGTAGGCTTAGTCACTTAAAATATCATCGAGTATCATACCAGCCCCTAGCCTACGTTACAAGCCAAAGTAAAGACCTATAGTAATCCTATCTGACCTGTCTAAAAATCTTGGTAATGAAAATGAGGGCAAGCCTATGGTATTTTTCATACATTGATTGGAACTTCATTTTGAGAGTGAGTGTCTTTTGATTGTCCCCATGGTTACATATGTGATGTCTGATATAAGTGGAGTGGGACTTCCTTGTAGTGAGGGTACACTGGTTACGTTGCTAGTTGCTAACTAGTTTGGATAGTGTAATCTTGGTACATGCATGGTTGTTGTTGCTAAATTGATGTTATATCTTAATTCCTATGCGTCGCATTGTTTTTCTTCGATACTATGCATAGTTGTCATTTTTAAATTAATTAACCTTGGAGATGGTGAAGATGTTTTGAGATAATATTGATGGTTGACTGTCGAATATACTCTGTATCCTCTTGGTTGTGTTTTAGTTTCTTGAGGACAAGCAATTGTTTTAAGTTGAGGGTGTTGATATGTGAGTAGATGCTAACATATTTGAGGCTTTTAACTAAGAATAATTTCAAAGTCTTAAGCAACTTTTGTCGTTTTTGATTGTTTTCTATTTGATATTTCAGGAAAAGTCAAGATGCAAGAGAACCAACAATAATGGAAGTAAAAGAGTTGATTTCTGAGCAAGTAAAAAGGGAATTATAGATGATGACTTGTCTGATAAGTGGTTAGCCTTATGATAAGCTATCAGAGTTACCGTCAGCCTTAGTCAGAAAATGAACTTCAGCTAGAATTCATGATGACATCTGTGATAGGCCATCAGAAGTGTGATAAGATGTCAAGCTCATTGTTAGCTTTATACAGAGACTGAGCTTCAGTTGGAATTCATAATGATATCTGTGATACGCCATCAGAAGTGTGATAAGTCATCAGGCTTGTCATTAGGCTTAGGCAAGGAATGGGATTTGAAGTGAAGAAATGATGACAATTCTGATAAGTTATCATATGTTTGATAAGCCATCACGTCCCATCGTCAACCTAAGGAAGAGATTATCAAAAGTGAAGAGGAGATGACGACATTCCTGATAAGTCGTCAGACTCCTGATAAGCCGTCACACACGTCGTCGCCTGTCCGAGAAAATACTGTGATCTATGATTTTGTTTCCATAATTAGGCTGAAGTATTTAAATCATATGTTAGCATTTTCTAATATAAAAAGAGAGGGAACTGACTTTTTGAGAATCTTTTTTCTCTAGTTTTCTGACTTGAACTTTACAATTATTTTTTAAGAGATTATTACAATTGTTTTGGGATTTTCTACTGTGAATCAAATCTGAGAAACGCTTGTTGCTATTCATCTTGCTGTAAATTAATATATCAAGCTATGAATTCAACTTGTTGTCTTGATTATTTTATTATGAGTAGCTAAATTCCCTTAACCCGAGTTTTGGGATCTATAGGTTTGGGTTTGTAACGTAACTAAGTGTTAAAGATTCTAACGGTAGTAGGAACTTCTTGTTAATTCCATTATTTTATACTCTAACTATTGGTTGTAAACAATAGGCCTTGCTTACTGGTTATTTGCTTGAGATAGAAATCAACCCTAGTAAGAAGTGAATTATCAACAAGGACTTGGAAGCATCAAACTTTCATTTAATAATTAATGTAGTGACAAGATTAATTCACTTGAGATAACATCCTGTTATGAAATACAAATACCCTAAGTTTGAGAGAATTAGGTGGTTAAATGTCTAAATAGGTTGAGAAACATTTTGACATAACTTCGACCAGGATAGTCTGTTGTTCTTACCTACCACAAGAATCTTGAACTGTTACTAGCGTCTGTCAAATCCCAACACCCATAGTGAACATAACTCTGGTTTTTCTTATCATATTGATTTCAAACACTGAATTGAGAAGTAATTATTTGTTACCTTTCCAAAAATTCCAATTCAAATGACACTTATATCTATCAATTGATTAACCCGAAGATAACTCAAATTCACACCATATTCCTTGTGTGATTCGACCCAAACCTAGTTGAGTTAAATATTGACAACGATCGCTTACATTCGCGTAAGAGAGGTGTATTTTGAGCGTTATCAAACTAAAAGTATTTGTCCCTGCTAGCTAAAAGAAATGAATGACAGAAAAGCTTTTATAAAACTAAGTGTAAAGGCTCACAGGTTTACTCAAATTATGCTTTGCAGCAAGATATTAGCTTCAGATTTTAGCTATCAGATTTAAGATTTAAGAGTGAGTCCATTCTACACTTAGACATTATGATTTAAAGGGAGAATACATGCAAAACTTTTAGAACTAAATGTTGTGGCTCACTAGATTTGCAAAGTATGATTTGTTACTCATGATTTCATATTTCAGTATTTCAGAAGTTCCAGCTTATGTGAGTCAATTACATTTAGCATGCACTATTTTACAAATTATGATGATGAGATGATGTTTTACTTATGAATTAACCACTATAAGCTAAGTACATCCTCAAAGTACTGATCTACATATATTTATATGTCCTACATTGTCTCATAATGTAGGTTTAGCTGATCAGTATCAGCAGCGTGAGTAGTTCAAGCATCTCCATCTACATCCGACCATTGGTGAGTCCTCATTGCTCGAGGACTTATTCATTCAGAATTTGCAGCTTAGTAGTTCATATAATACAATATTTCTTTTCAGATAGTTCAAGTTAGCTGGGGGTTTGTCCCAGTGATTCTCTAGACATTATTAGTAGAGGCCTATCAGACTGATAGTTTTGATCCAGATTATTCAGTATTGATGTTTCAAACATTATTCTCAGATATTTCATCCAAATTTCTACATTTTTCCTAATTTTACACCTATATTTCCTTTATTATGAGATTCAGAAGAAGTAGTAGGCAAACAGGGTTAGCTTAAAGCTACTCATAGTATTGAGCATCGTGTGACGTCTCGGGACAAGGTTTTGAGGCATTATAGAGACAGAGCTAATAAATTTACACTAGAGAAGGAATTTTGATAACTTCAACATGGACATCACAATGGAACTAACTAGAGTATGATAGAATGGGAAACATCTCCTAAATGCCTCATATCTTTCTTCTTATAAGTATGACATGATACACACCTATAAAAAGGACTCTATACGACACATCTTTGTATTTATCCTTGGACCATGAATTGGGCTCTGATATCAAGAGTTTCACCACCCGAACCGAGGCCCTGACAACAAGGGGCATCCCGAACCATGACAGCTTGAGAGACCCCTTACCATACTAACATAAGCATAATCCATACATAAATCAAAGTGTGTAAAATATAATAATATTCAATAGAAACTTATAATTCAAAATGTGTCAACAAAATTATGAAAATACAATACTCAAATTTTATCCACGAAGCCTCTACTGACCATTAACTTCTAGGCTGGGACAAGGCCACCGGCGAAACAGTAAGATGGCTAAGATTATATATAGATAGAATTCCTTCCGGTGTTAGGGAGGCTCACTAACTCTGAACTCCTGGAATAATCTAGTGCTACTGCCCCGAGACTAAGCCTCAGATCCTTCATTATTCGACAATGCAGCCACCACCAAGGAAGACCAATACCTGGAATATTTTGGTATGCAGAACTAACCAAAAAACAACATAAGTTATATACAAAATAGTCAATAGCATTAAGAAAAAATTTAACACAATCAATATAAAAAACACATGGGCATAATACAAGAGCATTAAAACATTCTTGTAAGTCACAAGCTTATAATTCATGCTCTCAAATCGAATTCACAAATCATAACATGTTAAGACCATAAATTTATTCATGGAGAAGGTAATTTCATAATTCATGTTAATAAATTTTAGAACTTAAATCATGTATTCACATGATTATAAATCAAGCTTATGGAAAAACCCCATAATAATTACGTACTTTCATCAAAATGAGTTTATGATGCATGCTCTTTAAACAATTTAAAAACCCCTTACATATACATACATATATATATTCATAACTTTTTTAAAAACATAAAATTTATTTCCATGAAATTTAGGATAGTTCCACATACCTTTTGACAGAAAAATCAAAAGAAAAATTAAGAGATTGGCCCCTTAGAGAGTAGAATCCTCAAACCCTTGGTAGTTTCTTTCCTCTTGCCTATGGAATAATTTTTGAAATAAGAATAGGCAATGTAATGTTTATAAGTCCTTAATTTCATCCAAAGACAGTTAGGAATGATTATGGGATGTTAAAAGACCTTTATGCCCTTAAAATAAATCAAACAAAACCCTTTTTGATGCCCAAGAAAGGCTATAAATTGCATGGAAAATTCACACATTAGGGTCTGCTTCGCATGGCAAAAGATTATCTGAGGAACTGTGCTAAGGTGATTTCTTTGCAGAGTAGGGCCATCACACACCCTGGACAAGGTCTCGTTCAGACACTCATAACTTTTAACTTCAAACTCGGATTGATGAACGGTCGGTGGCATTGGAAAGAAGACTCAAAAGGCATTAATTTTATTTTTACTAGGCCACATGAATCTTTATGTACTAGGAGAAATGGTCGATGGAAGTTGACCCATGCGAAATCTTCAACAAAAAGTTAATCGATAGGAAAGTGCTTAACTTAACTTTTGAGCTAGCATATTTTTATGATGTATATTCAACTACAAGGATGTTTCCACACTAAGGAAGTGTAATTTATACTTATATTTAAGTATTAACCATTGGGTTTGGGTCTATATACGTACGAAAGATGGTTTAGAAGTTAGCCTAGAAAAGTGAGGTGTTACATTTAGGGTGAGCTTATCTCATATATGGTTGGAATAAAATTCATGGAATTGAAGAATTACTAAAAAGGAAAAAAGTTACTCTTTTTAAACAAACTAAAAAGGATACAAATTTGAAATGAAGGTAGTATTAATTTCATCATTCTTTTTATATAACATGTGTGTGCCATATATATGTTACATAACCCCATTTTGTTCGTCTTTGTAATAAAATTAATTCTTACACGAATGAAATGTATTTCTCTCTAGATTGCTTTAATTATCAAGTAACCTCTTTCTATTTATCTATTCTCAAGTTTGCCAAATAATCTATCTTCTTCTTAAATGTAACACCCCATACTTTTGGGCAAACATTAAACCGTCTTTCCTATGTTTATAGACCCAAATCCAATGGTTTGTATTTATATATAACAGTGAATAACATTTACTTAGTGTGGTAATAACCTTACAAATGAATATACATGTAAAAATCTCCTAGCTCAAAAGTTAAGTTAAGCACTTTCCTACCGATTGACTTTTAGTTGATGATTTCTCATTGGTTAAATTCCATAGAACATTTATATTTTGATATAATGAGTTATGTGGCCTACTATATATCAAATTTAATCCCTTCAACTTTTCTTTCCAATGCCACCAACCATTTGTCAATCTGAGTCAGGAGTGAAAAGTTATGAGGGTTTGAATGTTGCACTATCCAAGGTGTGTGATGGCCATACACCGCAAAGAAACTGCCTAAGCACACTGCCTCATCTATTAAATGGTCATGTGACACAAACCTTAAGGTTTTATTTGGCCATGCAACTCATAGCCTATCCAGGGTGTCAAAAAGTGCTCTGTTTGATTTATTTTAAGGACATAAAGGTATTTTATCATCCTATAACCATTCCTAACCCTCTTTGGACTAGTATCAAACCTTATATATGTTATTTTTTCTTCAAAAATCTCCAAATCATCTCCCCTTAACCAAAAGGGGATAAACTACCTTGGAAGGAATTAAAGCTACGAGGGTCCAATTTCTCTATGCTCTCTTTGGTTTTTTATGATCAAAAGGTTCGAGGGGATATCCTAAACTCCATTGGAATAAATCTATAATTCAAACAAGATTTTAATGTATGTAGTTTTGTACATGAGGTGGGTTAGAAATGGTTGAAGAGAATGTATTGTAAACCCTTTTTATGATGAAATCTTGTATATATTATGAGGTTGTTTTTTGAAACTTGGTTTGTTTTCATGTGTACAGGTCTTATTATTTTGAGAAGTTATATGAGAGAAATATTTATATAATTCCCTCTCCTGTTATAAAACCCATTGTCTTAACAATGTTATGGATTGTTTACACAAATGGTTAAAAGTTGAGTTTAAATGTTTTGCCAATATTTATGGATTGTTAGTGTCTTATGAATGAATTTTTAGGGGGTATGGATTAGGCGCGGTAAGTTTACTAGATGATACATACTTATTAGGTTTGTAGGTATTTATTTTTATATAATGTATTTTGTGAATATTATTGATTGGAATAATTTTCATTTTCATCTTCTTGACTTAAGATGTTTTATTAATTCATATTCTATATTAGATGTTATCATAATTAAATCATCTAGTGTTTTAGGATCCTCGTTAGTATTATGTAACCTTTTATATTCTAGGTATAAACTATATAGTTGGGTTTCGATTTCTTTTAATGATTTATTCTTTTCGTAAGATGTATCCATTAATTTATGTAATTGTTAAATTCTTTGTAGTAATACTCATTAACTGTTTTTCTTCGTTCTTGTATTTTTTATTTTCATATATTTTATTAATATACTCAATTTTACTGATATTCATATTTTGGGAGGTGATTAAATGTTGGTTGATTAAATGCTTTGCTATAATATTCTTTAGTTTTTTCTCTTAGTTTTTGTAAATCTTCTATATTATTTTTAAGATATTCTAAATAATCTATATATTTTGTTTTAAAGTATTCAATTAAATTTGTTTTGATAAGGTTTTCTGTTAATCTTACTTCTTCTATTTCTTGTTTCCAATATTTTAGATATTTGTAGTTTGTCATTTTATTCTAAAGTAAATCTATAATAATATATTCTATTTGTACTATATTTAATATCTTGTTTGAGGTTATTTATGCTACTAACTATTTCTTCTTGTTCTCTTTTTAATGAATTTTTTAAACTATCTAAACTTTTATCTTTGCTTTTTTCTAGATTTTTTAATGTTTCGTCTATCCATTTTAATTTTTCTATTTGATTTTTCATTATTTCTCTAAATTTTTTTCTATAATTAATTTCTTTATGTAGGTCTTCTTGGTATGCTCTAATTTTCTTAATATATCCTTACATTTTTAGTCTGTGTAATATCTATCTGAATCTAAATAATATTGATGTTCATAATATATGCGTAAGTTTTCTATACTGTTTAATAATTCTTCCTCTTCATAATCTTGTAATTTTTCCCATATTATTTTCTTTATGTATATAATTTCTATATCTCTAAGTATATATAAAACAAGTATTTTAATATCATCTATCATTTAGGCTTGATTAAATGCTTTTTCATAATATTTTTCAGTTGTTTGTTTTAGTCTAAGTAATTCTTGCATATATTCATTAAGGAATTCTATATATTTTATATCTTTAGTTTCCATGTATTTGTCTAAATTTGTTTTTCTACTAATTGTATGTTTCTCATATCTTTTTTCCAAAATTCTAAATATACGTAATTTATCATGGTTGACATGTAGGTTTTGTATATATGTGTTTATAAGTGTAATTAGGTACTTGTGGTGTGTAATTTATTCTAGTCATATAATATTTACCAAATGTTTTTTCTAATATGATTTTTCTTATATCTACTACTTCTATATGCTTAAGTGCATATAAAATAAGTATTTTAAATTTATCTATCATTTCGTTAGATAAATAATTATTCATTTTTCATAAAATTGTTATTTTCAAAATATTCCCTTTAATCATACGCATAACAAAATATGATCATATTAGATTACTATATACTAGATTATTCTTAAATAATATATTTGTTGGTCATTATTAGCATGGTAATCCAGATACTTTTCCCTTAAACAACGCCTCAACTCTGGCTACTCCCCACCACAGCTTCTTGCCTCACTGGTTTCACCTTTAGGATGGCATAGTTCTTAGGGCTTTTTCTCCATTTTCACTTTGCTAATAAACTTCTTAACATGCTATTCTTCGAATAATTCTATTATAAAGTAACTAACATGGAACTTATTTTATCATATCATGATTGTTAGGAATTATGAATTTAGCTAATCATAATAGTAAATGAATATACCTGTTCTGGTAGGTTTGATAATTCTAAGTTTTGTTCCTCCTTAGATTTTTCCATTGAAATATAGTTGTTTTTTAATAAATAATCAAAATATTTATTTTAGACAAGAGAGAGAATTTTTTGCTTCAATGCATGAAGGCTTACCTTCATTCTGCCTCTGATGCCTTCTATTTATAATCTAAAATTTTACAAAAGTATCTCTAATTTTACACATTCCTAAAACTTTTTACAAAAAGTCTTCTACCTAACCTACTTTACTATACAAAAGTCTTTAAAAAAGACAAAAACTATTAATGTTTTAGACTAATAATAGTCAAACTATACAATAGTTTCTAATAATTTACATAATGAAAATTGTGAAAGTTTGTTAAATGTCGCTTTCACAATTTAATATCTTGTCTTTTATCTCCATTATTTTGCTCTGTTCATTTCTTTTTTGTCGTATCTATTTACATCTGGAATAAAGTTGTGCTTGCCACTACATCTACTGCGTATGTGGTCTTTGTATTTTTGGCCAACTTTTTCACAAATTTGGTCCATAGCTTCTTCTGAAATAATTCCCTTACTGATAAATCTTGTTAACGGTTTTTGTTCTGGTCTGAGGAGTTTTAATCCCCATTTTCTAAGTTCTTCCATGTCATGGTCTCTAACTTTTTTGCAAATTGAATAAATCAATGCTTGATTCCTTGAATTACATATCCATACTGTTTTTTATTTGAATAATTATTAAGTAACTCTGATAATATATTGTTTATTCCAATAACTCTTTTGTTGCAGTAAAATGCTGGTATCTGCGTTTTTGGTATCTCGGTCTGTTCACATAATTCTTCTGAAATAATATAATCTCTGGTCATACCCATTTTGACTACATTAATAGTCTGTTTAATTTCATCAAATAATATTTTTGCTGGTGCGGAATAAAATCGAACATAGAATAATTGTCTGTTGGTAATTCTCTTGTAAGTCATAAATTCTTTGTGAATTTCTGGGATTCTTGCTAACTCTTCTCCATCGGTTGTGTAAACCGTATATAATAATCCATAATAGTAACACAAATTAATAAAATTTGGGCTTGTACCTGGTAAGGCAATAAGTTTATTGTAATTTTTGCATTTCTGGGTAATATATCCTTTTTGTTGTGCAGCTAGCTCTTCACTTTGAATAGGTTTGGTATTTAATAAGGTTAGTAAGGTGTATATGTTTTCAATGTATTTACGAGAAGAATAGTTGTATATCTATTTTTCTTGGTTAAGTGATTCAGAATATGTATGTATCTAGGAAGGTGCAAATGCTTCTAAATTTTGTATATTTGGTGTATATGGTTTTGAAAATATTTGGCTGAGGTTATAATTCTTTTTCTTTAGTATTTTAGGTCTATTTTTAGTGACTATATTTTTTCCTTTAGATGTACCTGCAGCTATAATTGAAGTTACGTTCGTAATTTGAGTTTTAAGGTGTTTCTCATTGTCACCTTCTAAGTCTAGTTTTTTAATGTGCTCTTCCTGCACAGTATCTTATTTTTCATAGTGCTCGACTTGGACTTTTACATTTATAACTTCAGTAGTTAGTGTAATAACTCGTTCTTGTAATAACTCCATTTGTTTAAACATTTGGAGTAATAAGTCAGTCTGGGTATCTTTGGCATCAGCCTCTTCCATTGGTAAATCAGTTTGAGTAGCTTTGTCTTGATAAGTTATCTGTAATGATATTTTTGTTAGTATTGATTACTTCGATTGTAAATGTAAAATTCAGTATATTTATACTAGTCTCCGAATTTCCTTTGTCGTAATTGAGTTTTGTATTTTTCTTGATAGCCACCATCTTACCTGTATATTATATGTTCTAACAATAAACTTGTTATACACGATATATGGTTCAAATGCTATTAAACATTTATATAAAGAACATAATTCTTTTCTATTTATTTCTCATTTTATTTTTGTTTTGTTAAACGTTCCCGAATAACATCGACAATGATGCTCTAATTTTTCTTCTTCATATCTATATTTGAGTACTCCTCCATAACTATATTCACTTGCATCAACTTCTACTATATATGTCA
>NC_061119.1:5452743-5455236 GCF_002878395.1 Capsicum annuum
TGACATATATAGTAGAAGTTGATGCAAGTGAATATAGTTATGGAGGATTACTCAAAGATAGATATGAAGAAGAAAAATTAGAGCATCATTGTCGATATTATAAAGGAACGTTTAACGAAACAAAAATAAAATGGGAAATAAGCAGAAAAGAATTATGTTCTTTATATAAATGTTTAATAGCATTTGAACCATATATGGTGTATAACAAGTTTATTGTTAGAACATATAATACATAGGTAAGATGGTGGCTAACAAGGAAAATACAAAACTCAGTTACGACAAAGGAAATTCGGAGACTAGTATTAAATATACTAAATTTTACATTTACAATCGAAGTAATCAATACTAACAAAAATATCATTGCAGATAACTTATCAAGACAAAGCTACTCAAACTGATTTACCAATGGAAGAGGCTGATGCAAAAGATACCCAGACTAACATATTACTCCAAATGTTTAAACAAATGGAGTAATTACAAGAACGAGTTATTACACTAACTACTGAAGTTACAAATGTAAAAGTGCAAGTCGAGCACTATAAAAAACAAGATACTGTGCAGGAAGAAAACATTAAAAAACTATACCTAGAAGGTGACGATGAGAAACACCTTAAAACTCAAATTACTGATGTAACTTCAATTACAGCTGCAGGTACATCTAAAGGAAAAAATATAGTCACTAAAAATAGACCTGAAATACCAAAGAAAAAGAATTATAACCTCAGCCAAATATTTTCAAAACCACATACACCAAATATACAAAATTTAGAAGCATTTGCACCTCCCCAAATACATACATATTCTGAATCACTAAACCAAGAAAAACAAATATACAACTATTCTTCTCGTAAATACATAGACAACATACACACCTTATAGACAACATACACATCTTATAAACCTTATTAAATACCAAACCTATTCAAAGTGCAGAGCTAGCCGCACAACAAAAAGGATATATTACCCAGAAATGCCAAAATTACAATAAACTTATTGCCTTACTAGGTACAAGCCCAAATTTTATTAATTCATGTTACTATTATGGATTATTATCTACGGTTTACACAATCGATGGAGAAGAGTTAGAAGGAATCCTAGAAATTCACAGAGAATTTATGAATAACAAGAGAATTACCAATGGAAAATAATTCTATGTTCGATTTTATTTTACACCAGCGGAAATATTATTCGACAAAATTAAACAGACTATTAATGTAGTCAAAGTGGGTATGACCAGAGATTATATTATTTCGAAAGAAATATATGAACAGACCGAGATACCAAAAACGCAGATACCAGCATTTTACCGCAACAAAAGAGTTATTGGAATAAGTAATATATCATCAGAGTTACTTAATAATTATTCAAATAAAAAATCAGTTTGGATATATAATTCAAGGAATCAAGCACTGATTTATTCAACTAGCAAAGAAGTTAGAGACCATGACATGGAAGAACTTAGAAAATAGGGATTAACACTCCTTAGACCAGAAAAACAACCGTTAACAAGATCTATCAATAAAGGAATTATTTCAGAAGAAACTATGGACCAATTTTGTGAAAAGGTTGGCCAAAAATACAAAAACCACATATGCAGCAGATGTAGTGGTAAGCATAACTTTATTCCAGATGTGATGCTACACTGAAAAGAGGATAGAAAAACAGTAGATACAACAAAAAAAAGAAAGCAACGGAGAAAAATAATAGAGATAAAAGACAAGATATTAAATTTTAAAAGTGACATATAAAAAACTTTCACAATTTTCTTTGCGTAATTTATTAGAAACTATTGTATAGTTTGACTATTATTATTCTAAAACATTAATTGTTTTTGTCTTTTTAAAGACTTTTGTATAGTAAAGTAGGTTAGGTAGAAGACTTTTTGTAAAATGTTTTAGGAACGTGTAAAATTAGAGATACTTTTGTAAAATTTCAAATTATAAATAGAAGGCATCAGAGGCAGAATGAAGGTAAGCCTTCATGCGTTGAAGCAAAAAATTCTTTTTCTAGTCTACAACAAATATTTTGATTATTTATTAAAAAACAGGTATCTTTCAATGGAAAAATCTAAAGAGGAACAAAACTTAGAATTATCAAACCAACCAGAATAGGTATATTCATTTACTATTATGAATAGCTAAATCCATAATTCCTAAAAATCATGATATGATAAAATAAGTTCCATGTTAGTTACTTTACAATAGAATTATTCGAAGAATAGCATGTTAAGAAGTTTATTAGCAAAGTGGAAATTGAGAAAAAGCCCTAATAACTATGCCATCCTAAAGGTGAAACCAGTGAGGCAAGAAGCCGTGGTGGGGAGTAGCCAGAGTTGAGGCACTGTTTAAGGGAAAATATCTGGATTACCATGCTAATAGTGACCAACGAACATGTTATTTAAGAATAATCTAGTATATAGTAATCTAATATGATCATATTTTGTTATGTGTATGATTGAAGGGAATATTTTCAAAATATTCCCTTCAATCATAC
>NC_061119.1:5455336-5635252 GCF_002878395.1 Capsicum annuum
ATAGTAATCTAATATGATCATATTTTGTTATGTGTATGATTGAAGGGAATATTTTGAAAATAGCAATTTTATGAAAAATGAATAATTATTTATCTGACGAAATGGTAGATAAATTTAAAATACTTATTTTATATGCACTTAAGCATATAGAAGTAGTAGATATAAGAAAAATCATATTAGAAAAAGCATTTGGTAAATATTATATGACTAGAATAAATTACATACCACAAATACCTAATTACACTTATAAACACATATATACCAAACCTACTTGTCAACCATCATAAATTACATATATTTAGAATTTTGGAAAATAGATATGATAAACATACAATTAGTAGAAAAACAAATGAAAACAAATTTAGACAAATACAAGGAAACTAAAGATATAAAATATATAGAATTCCTTAATTAAAATATGCATGAATTACTTAGACTAAAACAAACAACTGAAAAATATTATTAAAAAGCATTTAATCAAGCCTAAATGACAGATGATATAAAAATACTTGTTTTATATATACTTAGAGATATAGAAATTATAGACATAAAGAAAATAATATAGGAAAAATTGCAAGATTATGAAGAGGAAGAATAATTAAACAGTATAGAAAACTTACTCGTATATTATGAACATCAATATTATTTCGATTCAGATGGATATTATACAGACTAAAAATGTCAGGATATATTAAGAAAATTAGAGCAAATCAAGATGACCTACATAAAGAAATTAATTATAGAAAACAAATTAGAGAAATAATGGAAAATCTAATAGAAAAATTAAAATGGATAGACGAAACCTTAAAAAATCTAGAAAAAAGCAAAGATAAAAGTTTAGATAGAGAACAAAAAGAAATAGTTAGTAGCATAAATAACCTCAAACAAGATATGAAATATAGTATAAATAGAATAGATTATTATACATTTACTTTAGAATAAAATGATAAACTATGAATATCTAAAATATTGGAAACAAGAAATAGAAGAAGTAAGATTAACAAAAAACCTTATAAAAACAAATTTAATTGAATACTTTAAAACAAAAGATATAGAATATTTAGAATATCTTAAAAATAATATAGAAGATTTACAAAAACTAAGAGAAAAAACTACAGAATATTATAGCAAAGCATTTAATCAACTACCATTTAATCACCCCCCAAAATATGAATATCAGTAAAATTGAATATATTAATAAAATATATGAAAATAAAAAATACAAGAACGAAGAAAAATAGTTAATGAATATTACTACAAAGAATTTAACAATTACATAAATTAATGGATACATTTTACGAAAAGAATAAATCGTTAAAACAAATTGAAACCCAACTATATAGTTTATACCTAGAATACAAAAGGTTACATAATATTAACGAGGATCCTAAAACACTAGATAATTTAATTACGATAATATCTAATCTATATTATGAATTAATAGAACATCTTAAGTCAAGAACATAAAATGAAAACTATTTCAATCAATAATATTCACAAAATACATTATATAAAAATAAATACCTACAAACCTAATAAGTATGTATTATCTAGTAAACTTACCGTGCCTAATCCACACCCCCTACAATTGGTATCAGAGCCTTGTTATTTAAAAAATACGGAAGTAGTATATATATGGATTTATATAATTAATTCATTAATTATGATGAGATTTATTCCCCAAAATATTATTTAAATGAATAACGTTCAAAAATATAAAGAATTAAAACAAATAATATCTGAAAAACATAAGGAATTAAAAATAAGGTTAGAAAGACTACAATATAATATAATTGTCGGAGTTAGTAAAAACTCAAGAAATGCACAAAAAGATGAAATATCAAATATAGAATCAACAATAGATAGTCTAGAATATATATACCAACATGATCTATTAACAATAAAATAAAAAATGAACAAAGAAGAATTTATAATAGATGAAAAAATATATGAAAACCATGAAGGATTAAAAATAAAAATGGTTTTTCTAATCTAGGGAGAAGGTATAAGAAAATAGGTGAACATTTATATTTAATGTTAGAGAAAGAAGAATTAAAATTAGAAGATAAATTGACAGCTATGGTGAGAATAGAAAAAGAAAATGAAAAAATAGATAGAAAAAAAGAAATAGAAAAAATAAAACAACAAACTACAGAAGAAATACGAAAATTAGAAAAAACTAAAAATAGTTGGATTGCTGAATTAGAAAAAGAACTACAAATGCTAAAGGATCTATATGAAAAAAGACAGAAAGAGAAAGAAGAAAAAGATAAAGAACAAAAATTATTAAATGAGGTAAATCAATTTAAATAAAAATTAGAAATAAACAATAAAAAAATAGAAACCAAGGAATTAGAAATTAATACAATAGCTGTTGAAGAAACAGATAATTATGATTTAAAAGATAGTGAAACATATACAGAAATCTTAAAAAATACAAAAAATTTAGAAATCAATGAAAAACAAGAAGTAATTAATGAAGAAAACTTAAAAAATATAAACAAGGAAATAAACACTCTTTATAAAAAAGAATATGAAAATATAAAAAATATAATACCTAAAATCATCAGAAATAAGAAAACCTGCATAATATATGAATAAGTTTAAAAGATATAATCTAAAGAATGAATATGACAAATGGACATCAAAATAAATAGTTAATAAAAATTATAACTTTTTAGACTTAGATTGTGTAATAAATACAGAAAAAACAATACAATTAAGGATAGGATATATGACAAAATAATTATTAGATAATAATATACATATAACTGATGCACCAGAATATATAGAAAGAACACTAATAGGAACAGTGAAATTATGATTTTTAAATTTAACTGAAAATAGTAAAAGGGTATTAAGAACTGATAAACCTACTGAAGGAATATCATCAACAACAACAACTAAATTAACACCTATAGAATTATTAAAAAAAAAAATGAAACTGCTATAAAAGACAAATTTAGTAGCATGACAACAACAGAAGAAGAACAAAATGAAGAGAAAAATACAAATAGGAATTTAATGTTAAAATTAACAATATGTAACATGTGCAATGTAGATGAATATACTTGCACATTTAAAGAATATTATTATAAAGGAGCATATAATACAGAAGAAAGTAAAGAAATAAGAAAATTATATTTTAGTAAATTACGTGAACCATTTAATTCAAAAATAATAAAAAGTTGGGATGAAGCAAAAATAGTAGATACTCTAGGAGCAAGAATAAAACTTTTACAACAATGGTATAGAAACCTATGTGAAAAATATAGAGAAGAAATAAAAATGGAAAAAACATTAATAAGAAATTTAGCATATTGCAAAGATAAAATAGCACCTCAATTTAGATGCGAAGAAAGATATTATAAGAATAGAAAAAGACATAAGAAATATAAGAAAAACAAGAAATCAAAATATAAATATAAAAAACCAAGAAAAAGATATTATGTAAAAAATTATAAACATAAAAGACCATATAGGAAAAAGAAATCTATAAAAGAATGTACTTGTTATAATTGCGGAAAATTAGGACATTTAGCTAGGGATTGTAAATTACCTAAAAACCCAAAAAACAAACAAATATCAGAAATACAAATAGAAAATACAGAATATATGCAGATAGATTATATAGATTATGAATTAGAAAGTGAAGACAATATATATGAAATTTCAAAAAATGAAACGGATAATGAAATAGAAGATAATGAAATAGATAGCGAATTAGATGAATTAAATGACTGAAGAAGATATACAAATAAACCAAATAAATGAAGAAGATATAAAAATA
This sequence comes from Capsicum annuum, assembly GCF_002878395.1. Taxonomy (NCBI): domain Eukaryota; kingdom Viridiplantae; phylum Streptophyta; class Magnoliopsida; order Solanales; family Solanaceae; genus Capsicum; species Capsicum annuum. The sequence goes on from NC_061119.1 coordinate 5,459,127, forward strand.
ATAACAAAAGAAGAATATTTAAATGACGAAGGAACAGATCAAAAAAATAATATTTGATAATAATATATTTGATGAAATAAAAGGAAATGAGTTAGACTTAAGTGTAGAAAAAATATTTAAAATACCAAAAATAAAAAATATATTTACTAGAAAAAAGGAAGAATATTACGTAGTAAGTCAAAATAAACATGTGATAGACTGTAGATATGCAAAAGATAAAGCTAGTATACCACAAATAACAAAATGATAATTAATAAAGAAATAAACAATATAAAAATTAGAGACCCAATAAAATATCTACACCTTGGAAGTACAGAAATATTAATAAAAGCATATTTTAGAGAAGGAATAGATATACCAATAGAATTATATTTAGCAGATGATAGAATTATAAAACCTATTGAAAAAAGTATAATAGTTGCCATAAAAGGAAATTTAATATACCAAAAATTTAAATTTATAATAAGTGCGAACTATTTAGTAGCAATAACAGATAAATAATATTTTGGGGAATAAATCTCATCCAGTTGTAGGGGGTGAGAATAGAAAAAAAAATGAAGAAATAGATAGAAAAAAGGAAATAGAAAAATAAAACAACAAACTACAGAAGAAATACGAAAATTAGAAGAAATTAAAAATAGTAGGATTGCTGAATTAGAAAAAGAACTACAAATGCTAAACGATCTGTATGAAAAAAGACTGAAAGAAAAAGATAAAGAACAAAATTTATTAAATGAGATAAATCAATTTAAAGGAAAATTAGAAATAAACAATAAAGAAATAGAAACCAAGGAATTAGAAATTAATACAATAGATGTTGAAGAAACAAATAATTATGATTCGGAAGATAGTGAAACATATACAGAAATCTTAACAAATACAAAAAATTTAGAAATCAATGAAAAACAAGAAGTAATTAATGAAGAAAACCTAGAAAATATAAACAAGGAAATAAACACTCTTGATAAAAAAAAAGATGAAAATATAAAAAATATAATACCTAAAACATCAGAAATAAGAAAACCTACACTCATGTTTCCTAATAAAGTGCTTGCATGTGATTGATGAGACAGATGACCAAACGTTGTCAAAGTATTGGAAAGAAAAGTATTTTGTATGAGTTTCATACATTTTTAAATAAGAACTCTTTTACAGTGTTTAAATATTTTTGGTGATCAAGTAACATGTTTTGATTTAAAGGACTAAGGCATAATATGATATGGCTTATATATGACTTGTAAGTCTTGGTATGACGATTCCTAAATTGGTGAATTCTAGAATAGACTCCAACTAGAATAGACTACACAGTTTTCAGACTTTAAATCATGGTTTCAGTAAGATTCATGTTTTAAAAGGTTAGGGCTCTACGAGAGTTAGGTGGTTACCCAAAGAAGGTACAAGTTCAAATAACTCATTATCTGAAATTATGTTTTACCGATATGGGTTTTATAATGTCCAAAGATAGGGATTATACGCTGGCCTTGTGCCACCTTGCTGTATTAGAATTAGATACTCCAAGACTTAGGGAAAACTTGGGTTAGGGGCTTGTCCGTTGAGTCAAGGGTGAATCCCATATAGTTCATGGGGTACTTTTTAGAAAAGTAGGGTGTGCCACCTAGCTTAAAAGTAAGACAAAGGCTTGAGTCATGATTTATAGAAATATTTTAAAGCTTATTGATTATGCCCATAAATTTCTAGATATATTAGGATAAATTGATTATAAAATGCTCTAACTTATTTTATATAAATCATGTGCTATTTTTTTATTGTTCTTTGTACCAGTACTTTCGAGTATTGACCCCCTATATTTCAGGTTCTAAGGCCCATTCCCGTGGTCCTATAGATTGGTAGTTTATTTTCTAGTCTTTTAAAGATTAGTGAGCCTCTGTTACTTCGTAAGGTATCTATCCTATTTGTTATTTCCTTTTTATGGTTGTTATGGTCTAGCTAGGGGCCTTGTCTCGGTCTAGTTAGTCTATTATTTTTAGTTCAGTAAAGGCTTCATAGATGGTTTCATATTTGATTTGGGTTTTCCGTTTTAATATGATGTTATGAAGCTTTCAGTTTGAATTTTGGACTATAATGTTTTTAGTTTATTTTATGCACAGTTATATCTTATGAGTTATGTTATTTATTATGGGATAACGGGTCTCTCAAACCTTCATGGTTTGGTATGCCCATCGTGGCCAGGGTATTGATTCGAGTGGTGACAAGCTTGGTATTATAGCACGGTTCATAGTCCAAGGGTATCTATGAAGACATATCGAGTAGAGTGTTTTTTTATGGGTATACAGTGCACTACACTTATAAGGAGGAAGCTATAAGGCATTTAGGAGATGTTTCTCATTCTTTCAAACAATAAATTGTACCATTATGTTTTTCATATGGAAGTTATCCATGTTCCTTCTTTACTTTGATTTTATTAGCTATGTCTCAGTGTTGAGGTGATTCAAGTGCTGAAGCTTAGAGTCTAAATGATGTGGTCCTTTCTACTTGAGTCATGAAAGATCATAGAATTGCATAAGGACTTTAGATGAGTCCAAAAGTTCTTTAAAGTGTGTTGATTTAAGCTTATACCCCTATGTACATCAATCATGTATTTAAGCCTATGGTATGGAGTGTATTCAGTCCCTTTTTAAAATTGTTGTTGCAGATGTCATGCTTAAGGGTAGAGATATGTAATAGAATGTTAGAATAGTATTTCCACCTGAGTAGTATTATATGTTAAGGTGTCATAACCTATTGGTAATAAGATGGTCCCGAAGTTAGTTATATGAAGTCACAAGTCTAGAAGCCACAGTGAGGGTGACTTTTGCATAAATAAGTAGTTTTAATTGTATAACCATTGAAGGGGTGGTTTGTTCTTTTATGGTGATTGGCTAATATTGTAGCAATATTTTTAGAGTGTATGGTAGTCTATGGAGGAAGTGTTGGCTATGATTATAATTTATTCTAAATAGGGAAGGATCCTAAAGTGGATAGTTATGGTGGTTATAGAAATTTTTTATAGGTTGTGAATGGAAATGGGTAGATTAGTCAATAAGTTATGGGTAGAGACTCATTAGTGTATATGGAATTTAAAGGTAGTGGGGATGTATGTATGGGTAATTAAATATGACATGAGAAAGTGAAATATGTTGATAAGACCATAATGGATTATAAGATTAAGATCGACTACCCTCATTATATGACCTGACCCCCCTTGATTGTCTTTTTGTAGTAGTTGTAAACTAGAACTACACATGAGAAGGTATGTAGTAGATTTTGAGGTGTAGTAGTGACGTCATGGAGGGGATGTGATTGTAGGTTGTAGTTAAGTGAATATGGTAGTTGGGTTGCTTTCCCAATTAGATTGACTAGTATAATATGTGGCATGCCTCATCGATGGTGCATGATTGGTTCTAGACAATAGGCTTGAACCTTAGATATGGATTGTGGTGGTAATAATAGTAGCTTAAGATTAATGATGCATGTTTTGTGGGAGTAAGTAGTAGGATTTATTTGATGTATGCAATAGCCTAGTTGGCAACTTGTGAAAAAAAAAGGGTAATTATGATATATTTATATATACATGAGACTAGTGTTAAAACAATGAATTGTGGTTGAGTCATTAAGTGTATAACAGTGCTAAGTATATAAGAATAAGTCAAACCCCAGGTAGCATATGGTTAGCTAATGTTATATGTGTGTAAGTGCCACGTTTAACTAGTTCATGTTCTCAAATTTCCTATTATGGAGAAGTCTAGAGAGCTACTATTTGGTGTTCTTTAGAACTGAATTTTTAGAAATATAGGTAGATAATATGATCTCTTGGTCAAGTTTTAAAAACTTTGGGGTATGCGATTAGAGGTTTAATGCAAGAATATTAAGTAGTGGAGAGTGGATTGTGATGTAATAAAGATTATGGATGTGTATGCTCTTTAAAGTATGAGTTGTAGAGTGATGGCTATAGAGGCTAGCGAAAGATAAGAGTAGTGTTTCAAAAAGCAAGGACTTCAGAGTATAGTTTATCAACGGAAGTCTAGCGTTTATGTGTTTGATGATACTCCATTGTGTTGAGTGTTGTGCTTGCACATTCAATGAGAGGATATGTCCTCAAGTATAACATTGTGACTTTGATCTAAGAAGGAGGTGATGAGTTAAGGTAGTTCCCGAATTTTCTCATGGTGGCAAATTTTAGGGAAGATTCATGATAAATCTATTCTTATTCAAGTAAAATCCTCCTACTTCAATTCAAGAGGTCATTCTGCTAATGTCTTATGCATTCAAGTCATGCCTATGCCTATGATTCCTGTTCTCAATGAACTTATGTCCATGTTCAGACCTCCAAACATGAAACAATAGTTTCTTTCAGTAATTCGAGCTTTCTAGAGTTCAAGCTCTATGTTGTGATGCTCATAACCCACAGATCCATGTCTTACATCATGTTTAGTTATAAGGAACTATTCTTTCTATATGTTACTGATTAGTTTTATGTCGGGTTTAGCCCAAAGTAATAAAGGTTATGCAAAATCATGACTATCTCAGCTCTGAATATGAGAATCAATTGCATCAAGTATCAAGCCTTGTCTCAATCATTAACTTCATTAATTGCGACATTATGTTATACAACTCATGATATTACGCTCATGTTTCTCACCATAAGCACAGTCGTAAGAACTAATGTTTACTATGTTTATACTCGAAAAACTATCTATTTATGATCTAGACTTCAAATGTATGAAGTACTTTGTGCCTATTGCATCACATCTGACATCTCATACCCTACCTTGAGTAGTGCAACAAGTATGAGTTATAATTATAAAGTGTTCCTCCCGTTCATGATGCTTATGCTCGGGTCCCTCAATGACCCTTCATATGTAAGTATGATTGTGGTTGTGGAAGAATAGTAATTTCTTAGGTAAGGGAGGAGATGTTCTTATATATGAAAATTTTGATGTGATTCTCGAGCTAAAGTTATAGCTAAAGGGGGGAAAGAAGGAAATGAACATTCATTGTATGAAATAGTTAGGAAGGAGATATATAGCGAAAATCTTTGTGAGAGTGGCAGAATATGTTTGTTTTAGTGGGGATATCTATAAAGTGGGTGTAGTAATGATAGGCTTGGATATTTTGATTGATGAAAACACAAACCAATGTGCTATGTGGTTAGTACCCCTTGACTTTAGAAATGAGGTTATTGGATTACAGTAATGAGGTGAGGCAATATTCTTAATGGGAGCTAGAGTACTGGGTCTCGTAGCTTAAGTTAGCATATTTTAACTCTGGGTTAGGCTTCACGATGGAAGTACTATACGGCGAGACTCAAACTCTTGAAGTTAGATGTGTTGTGGGAGAATTTTAAGTTGGAAATAATGAAGTATGTTATGTATTATTTTGGGCATAGATTAGAAGTGTTTCTAATTTTAAGGTCTACTCATTGTATCTTGCAGGGTGGAGAATGCTTCTATTTCTATATCTCACAAAATATTATTTCATGATTGGTACCAATGTAAATTAGGCCTATGATCACCAAATAAACTCGTACCATATTTTGTGATGATCATGATCCCTAGAACTCATGTGCAACGCTTCGTGCTTATACGATTCACTAGCGGTTATCTTGAAGATCTTTTGATGCCCTTGCATATTTCATTGAGGAAAAATGTTCAATGCGAGGTTACATTGTTTATTCCATACTTTTAGAGCTTCAATAAGTTACTACCCATCATTCGGAGAAGAATAATCCCAAGGGGGAGATAATGTAACACCCCACACTTTTGGGCTAACGTTTAACTATCTTTCCTACGTTTATAGATGTGAACCAATTGGTTTTTATTTAGATATAAGAGTGAATAACATTTACTTAGTTCTTCGAATAGTCAACTCGCAACGGAGGGAACTAGAGCCTGGGTCTACACCAAAAGGGTACATAAGTGTAGTATGAGTACCAAAACACGAGTACTCAATAGGCATCATCAGCCGACTAAGTTCAAATATAATTTCATGACGATATAAAGTAAGACAATGATCTTAAAGTCAAGGGGTAGGATCGGACCTGAATCTTCGTTGATACCACGGTACCAACATCTATACTACTAAAGCAATAACATGACATACTATTTCAATATACTCCATAATCACCACAATAACTGAGTATCATTTCGAAAGCATACAACCATATGCATAATAGAAAAACATCTACTTGCCATAATCATAATCAACCATCTTTAGAACATACACACAAGAACTTACAACGGTGTCCCATACCGCTGGGAAGTACACGAAATAGAGCACCACAAAGAACTCATCACGGTGTCACATACCACCGGAGAGTACACAAAAGAATACAACTAATAATACCATAATGCACAACTGCTCCATCAGTTTACCAAAAACTGTGGGTAGCACAACCCTGCTAGGACTTATTACCAAAATCCACTTCCAAATACCCATACCGTAATTCACTTAAAGAAAGCAACATTGTCATATCATAGGCACGTAATCATTAATTCTATAATTCATTGATAAATACCGCAAACTCCATACTAATAAACTTATTTTTTCAACGTCAAAAGATTACAAGTCTTAAAATTACTAGTCATCAAATTGGGAAAAAACTACAAGCAGCCCATAGTATAGGTTATTCAACTATCATAAGGCCATTCTTTAACTAGCATCATCATGAAATGAGTTATCAACTAGGAAATCTCAACTTCACATGTTAGGATATAATTTAACTAACCATCATGAAATACTAGATCTATCATCACTAAGAATGTCACAACCTTAAGGACTATTTTCCATATTTTAATCAAGTAAAGTCTACCAACTAGTTTACTAGGTTTCTAGGTTCCAAATAATAATCATATATTTTAGAAGTAGCTAGTTATCACATAAGCCACCTTACTAGGCAAGATTTCTTAATATAACCTCATATTCAATTCAAGTATATATATTAGGTTAGCCCTTGAGTTTTTATGCAAGTTTACACACAACGCTAAGTCTCAACTCAATATTAGGCATAAATTTCCTCTAGTAGCTAATTTAGCATCAACAAGGGTCACACCTCTTATATAGTGATTTGGAAAAAATAACAATTTACCAAGAGAGACCTCATAAGTCAAGCATAGAGAAAGTTGGCCCCATACGGCCTAACCTTTCAAATATCTATGCTTATAAGTAAATTTTTTCCACACGGCATCATAATGTTCTTACCTTTTTTAGGTTCGCCGGGCATCATCACAATTTCAACATATTCCTCGGGATTCATTGGGCTTCATCATAATATCACACATTTCTCTGGACTCGAACTGAGCATCATCATAATATCACACATTCCTCCGCAGGCGTACCGAGTATCTTCATAAGATCATATATTCATCAAGAATCGAACCGGGTATAATCATAATATCACATATTCTTCCAAACTCGAGCTTGGCATCATCATAATAGCACATATTTCTTCTGATACAACAAAATACATCTACATGCATAGCCAAACCAACAAGCATACACAAAAGCTCATAGTTTATAAACAAGTAGGGATGTGGGATAACACTTTCCATTTTACCTTACTAATAAGCTTCACTCGTAATATGAGCATCAACAAGAGCAAGAGTATTTATCAAACATGCATAGTGAACACTTAACAAGGGTATTCAAGTCAAGATCACAAGATAATACAACAATTTAGTGCAACCATCACAACTCCTACACATATGTATAGATCTTGAACAATCAACACGTATCTAGGTCGCTAAGCATATACTTAGTTCAAGCTTAAGGTGGGTCAAGTCGCACTTCTAAATACCGAGATTGCCAAGCTTAATAAATCATGGCTAGCTTCTACTTGGAATTTGGCTAAGTCATCCATACCTCACCATAAGGGCTTACCAATCCTTTCATGGCCTATATGGTAATTCTCCGCAAGAATCCTTCCTAAGTTAACCCAACACCAAGGTCATTATCTATCTAGGCATTACATAGGTCAATACACTCCTAAGGATTGAGATTTATACCATTCATGTCTACTTAGAACCACTATATTGTTCTCACAGTAGTCATGTGACCACAATTAAGCTAACCAAGGTCCTAGACTAAGGTTCAAATATCACACATTACAAATCCATGGCCTATAGAAATTAATGAATCCTAAGTTAACTATTTAATGACTATCGTCTAAATTTCCAGCCCAATCTCTCAAGATATCAATGATTACATTACAAACAAGCTCAATCTATACTATGGGTAAGCCTAACCTACTTTGAATCCAAGCAACTCACGAACCAATGAGCTTTTTCTTTTATTTTCGAGAAGCTTCCCCTTTCACAAGCAAGGCTATCAACAATACAATCTAAGAATTACAATAAGAATGACAATACCCATTATAGCACTATTGTGCCATGGGTTTCAATTGGACACCAAAACCCTAATTGAGTTTTACCCTTTGAAAGGACTTTCCAAGACCAAGCCATAGCCTAATTATCTTTAGGGAGTTAAAACCCTTAAGTAACTTGAGTCAATCACTCAATTTTGGGGATACAATTGACCTACATTAATTTAGGGTTTTTGAGTCAAGAAACCATGAAATATATAAAAAATTAGAGGAATTTTTACCTTAGATTTGTGGCAAAAAGATGGATTACACAAGTTTCTAAGCTTGTAATCAACCCACAAGACTCTTTTTTTGTCAACAAATATTTATGGCTACTTGGGTTTTAAAATGCTGAAGAATGTCTCAAAAATTGGCCGAAGGATCTTTTTATACGAGTTTAAATGGGCCCGCAAAGTCAAACTTATTTTTGACCTCTTGTACTCCATTTTTTTCAAACGAACTATGTAAACCCACTAAATTCGACATTCCAGATGCGTTGGTGATATTGGATTTTCCATCCAAGGTAATTTAGGCCACTTGTGGGTCCCACACTCATATATTTAAATTTTTTACTTTTTGACTAATAGGTCGAAATGAGCTCGGGGGTTGTGGGATACGAACCAAGGTGCTATCTACCCTAAAATCAATATTACATAGATGCTGGTGCAGTCTACATTTACATCCAAAATCATTTTACTGTATTTTTTGTTGGCGTCCATTTGGAATCGACGAAGACATCAAATTGGAAAATTGGTTCTAAAAATAAAATGAACTGTCAAGTAACCGAAATATTGGTTCCAACAAGTTACTAATGACTTGGGATGACTATGGAGGAGATCTATCGGTGAAAATAAGCAAGAACATGGATAATGACCTGAAGGGTCATTACAACATCGACTACTAAGGAACTTTTGTCCTCGAAAGTTAAAGAAAAGCAAATACCTGAAGTCTCGAACAAGTGAGGATACTAGGCACGCATCTCTCTCTAAATCCCCCAAGTATCCTCCTCTATTGAAATGTCTCCATTTAACCTTGACCACCGAAATATCCTTAGTATACAGTCGCCTCACATAACTAGCCAAAACAAGCATGGGCTCCTCCATAAAGGTCAACTGATCGTCCAACTAGACTGAGTCCCATCTCAGCATATGAGAAGGACCCAAAATGTACTTTCACAACATAAAGACATAGAAAATGTAAAGGAAGGCATCAAAGTTTTGAGGTAGAGCCAACTCATAGGCCACCTTGCCAACCACACGAAGAATCTCAAAAGGACCAATATAGCGAGGGCTAAGCTTACCCTTCCTTCCAAACCTCATCACACCTCTTATAGGTTAAACTTGAAAGAACACATGATCATCCACTCTGAATCTCAAGGCATGGATTATACGATCGGCATAGGCCTTCCCCCTACTCTAGGTTGTTCTCAACCTATCATGAATCACCCTGACTTTATCTAATGAGTCCTAAAGGAAATTTGACCTAAGGGATCTAACCTCGGATGTCTCAAACCATCCTCTAAGAGAACGACACCTCCTACCACACAATTCCTCATAAGGGTCCATCTTAATACTCGAATGATAACTGTTGTTTTAAGACCCCGCAAAATCCTAAGTTTAACTCAGTCCTTTAAAGCTTGAAAAGTAGTTCCAGACTTAGAAACTTTAGCTAAGTATTTATAATTAGAATTTATTTTAGCCTTCATAAGTTGGGGATCCTATTTTACAATCCTTATGACCTTAAAATTTTGATTTTTAGGTTGATTTATGATCAGGAATGTCAGTAGGTGTTCTCGAATGAGTTTTAGACTTTTTGAACATTATTTGAGGCATGTTTGGGAGTCCAAATAGTGGATCTATGTGATCTCGACTTGTCGCATTGACCATAACTTTTCACCAGACATCAGTGCAAATTCTAGTAAGCCAATGTGATATCGACGTGCCACGTTGGCTATCGCATCAACCATCGATTTGGAGCAGTGCCTAGTCTGTGAATGGGAATGGTTTTTGCTCATTTAATTCCACGTCTAGAGGGGCAATTAAGTCTTTTTACACTTCTATTCATCCCTAAAAATACAAAATTAATCATTCTAATGAGCAAAATTACTCATTTTCTCTAAAATTTATCTCAAGAACAAACCCTAGGGCATTCAATTTCAAGTCCAAGCTTCTAGAACCAACCATCGATCTTCACGAACTGATTTACCAAGTTATTTTAGGTGTTCATTCATGGGTTCCTTTCACCCATAAGTCCAAGAACCCTTTTTAAAACTATAAATTTATGATTTCATGAATTACATGTTGGAATTTGATTGTGTTCATGTGTGAATTGATATTTGGAGTTTAATTCCATGATTTATTACAAGTTTCATGACAACTAGATAATTGTGGGTTGATTTATGTGATCTTTATGTTGCACTCTTGAACTACAAGTTGAATTTAGTAGCCATGACATTATTACATGTTTATTGCTATATAAAATAACCATGCTCCCCAAGTCTTTGCTAAAATGCTTATGTGAATTGACTAGTTAAAGCATGACATATTATTATGTGATTCCATTCATGCACAAGCTCATGTATAGCAAATGTTTGACAAAATGAATAAATAAATGCATTGTTCGTAAGCAATTATTATTATGTTTTTACGGTTATGCTATGCTTTACATTATATGCTATCCCAAAATCTTGTTTATTACCTAGAGCTATAGTAGTTACAAAATAGTCTCAGGCATATCAAGATTAGTAATATTCAGCCAGTATAGAACTCAATGTATTCAGTCAGATAACAGAACTCAGTAAAACTAGTCCCATTCAGTCAGTTAACATGATCAGTAATAGTTTTGTCAAGCCTAGTATAGTTTAGAAATCAGTTCAATGTCTATTTAGTTAGGAGTAGGATTCCTCACAGAGTGAACCCAACAATGGGGGCTCACCTTTTAGTAGAGGGTATGATCCTTAGAAACAGTCCTTGCATTCTTGAACTACATAGCAAGCATAGGGTGAGACATCAATCTTCCAGTTGAGGGTTGATGAGGTGTCTTATCTACAAGTTGAGTGAACCACCATTCATATTCAGAGCACCTGCCCGATGAGGGTGACTTAGCAACTTGTCCTTATCCATAGCACGGTACTGATACCCTTCACACTAAGGTTATAGGTTGGACCCTAATTTTTTAAGAAAAGGGAATATCGGTTATATGATAACCTCCTACAGTTTTAGTTTCAGTCTTATTATAGAACTCCATTCAGTTCTGCAGAACCAGGATGTCAGGAACAGTTACCTAGCTGAGTATAGAATACAGTTCAGTTCTACAGAATTAGGACTATAAAAAATAGTCACCCAGCTATTAGTAAAATAGTTATCAATGAACTCAAATATCAGTCATTCAGTTATTAGAACTCAGTACCTAGTGTTAATATGATCTCAGTTACAATATATGTAATTATGTGTATACTATTACAAAATTAGTATTTACAGTAGTTTTATATATACATTTACTCTTGTTCAATTATATTCATGTTATTCAGCCAGTTATTGTTCATGCATATGAACCCATGTATTCAGCCTTACCTCACTTAGAATACCAGTACATTAAAAGTATTGACCCATACCTTCTTTTGTGCTATGATGTCTTTTATCATAGGTTCAGACGTATGGGATCCTGATCGCACTTAGCAGCCCAGCTTATCAAGAACAGACTTAGTGGTGAGTCATCATAGTGTAAGAACAGAGTTATTGTCTCAGTATTTCAATATATTTTCAGTAGTCGGAGTTAGTTAGTGACTTGTCCTAGCATCTCCATCTTCAGAAAGTTAAAGGCTTTTGGACTTGACTATTTCATACCGATGTTTAGTTTTTAGTATTTATTTATCAGTATATGATTCTAGTTATTAAACTTATGAAAGATTTGGCCTAATTTCCACTTCATTATAATGTTATTATTCAGTGATTACAACAACTACCAGTGATGGGTTAGCTTGTGGTCCTTCAAGATTATGAGCACCGTGTGATGTTCGAGGTACATACTTGGGGCATTATAAAGTTTGTATCAGAGCCTAAGGTACAACAGAGTCCTAGGGAGTCATAAATTCGCATGTAGTATAGTCTTGTGCATGGGTGTGTAGCACGCCACACTTATGAATAAGAGGCTATGAGGTATATTAGGAAAAGTTTCCCTTCTTTTAGTATTCATATCGTGTGAGTGAGCATGAGCTGAAGTTAAACTCTCTATCTAATTCAAGTTTCCCATCTGTTTACTGATTATGCCTCTAAAAATGACTAACAGAAGAAGAATAGGAATCCAGCCAGCACCTCCGCCCATCGAGCCAAATCCTTTTGGTGAGCATGTTTCCCATGAAAAATTCAAAGTAGCTTTCACTACTCTATCTCATCCTGTGGTAGCCTAGAATGAATTTCCTATTGTTGTCCACACCAACCTGGTGGCAAATACTGCTGCAGCTAGAATTTGGGACTTCACCCAAATGAATCCTCCACAATTTATTGGGTCTGAGCCTTAGGAAGACCCACAGGAATTCCCTGATATGGTGTAGAAAGTGACAGATATCATGGGGGTGACTTCTAGTGAGAGAACTAAATTAGCTGCATATCAATTGTAGGATATAGCTTACTCGTTATTCAAGTAGTGGAGGGCAGAGAGGGCCACGAATACAGGGCCCATAAAATGGGAGGAGTTTGTCACTATTTTTTTGGATAGGTTTGTCCCACTTGAGTTGAGAGAAGCAAAGGTTTTAGAGTTTTTTAATTTGAAGGAGGGTAAAATACCAGTTAAAGAGTATTCTCTTAAGTTTACTCAATTAGCCAGATATGCTCCTCATGTGGTAGTAAATAGCAGACCTAAGATAAGTACGTTTGTGTCGGGTGTGTGTAATAGTATGGTCAAGGAGTGTAGAACCGTAAAGCTGATTAAGGAGATGGACATATCAAGGATCATGGTCCATGATCAGCAGATATATGAGGTGAAGAATAAGGAAAAGAGGAAGGAGAATAATAGAGCTAGAACATAAAGCTTCAACCTAAGTCAGAGGGTGGCAAGTGTCCTCGGTTCCACCTAAAACTATTAGTTTTTGCTCTGTCCTCAACTAGTGCTCCAGTGCCAAAATTTAGAGATGGAAATAAAGATAGGGAACCAGGCCCTAAACCCAAGATAGTGTTTGCAGTGCCTGAAAAAATCTTCTTTGCCAAAAATATGGGAGAAAATATGAGGGTATTTGCTTAGCTGGCAGTGATGTATGTTTCAGATGTAGAAATCCAATCCATATGGTTAGAGAGTGTCCTCAAGTGGGTCCAAAGTGTCATCATAATCATTCCCTACCCCAGTCTAATCGCCCAAATTCGTAAAGTGCCTTTTGCAGTGCCACCAGTGGGCAACGCCCAGAAAGACTCTATCCACTTCAGTCTCGATAGGATCAGGAAAGTTCTCCTGATATGGTCACTGGTATGTTACAAGTTTATCACTTACATGTTTATGCTTTGCTAGATCCAGGAGCTTCTTTGTTCTTTGTAACTCCTTATATAGCTGTTGACATTGGAGTCAGTCCTGAAATCCAAGCAGAGCCTTTTTCAGTCTCTACCCTAGTGGATAAATCTATCATAGCCCGATGGGTATAAAGAAACTGCTCGATTATAGTATCTTACAAAGTTACATCAGTAGACTTAGTAGAGCTAGAGATGATGGATTTTGATGTCATTCTCATCATGGATTGTCTTCGTTCATGATATGCTTTAGTAGACTGTAGAAATAAAGTTTTTTATTTTTAGTTTTTAAATGAACCTTTCCTAAAATATAGGGGTAGTACTTCCGCACTGAGGGGTCATCTTTTTTATTACATAAAGGCAAGAAAAATGATATGTAAGGGGTGTGTCTACCATTTTGTTTGAGTTAAGGATTCCAGTTCCGAGTTTCCTAGTGTTTAGTCAATTCAAGTAGCATGTTATTTCCTGAATGTGTTTCCCAATGATCTTCCTGGAGTCCCTCCCAAGCGGGAAATCGACTATGGAATAGACCTTCTTATAGATACTCAGCCCATCTCTGTTCTTCCATATAGAATGGCTCCAGCAGAATACAAAGAATTAAAAGAATAGTTAAAGGATCTCCTAGATAAGGGATTCATCAAACCCAACATATTCACTTGGGTTGCACGAGTTCTATTCATATGTAAAAAAGATGGTCTCTCAAAATATGTATTGACTACCGTCAGTTAAACAAAGTCACGATCAAGAACAAGTATTCACATCCCTGAATTGATAATATATTTGACCAACTTCAAGGTGCCAGTTAGTTTTCTAAGATAGACGTCAGATCACGCTATCATCAGCGTAGGGTCAGATAATATGAAATTCTAAAAACATCTTTCAGAACTCGATATGGTCACTTTGAATTCTTAGTTATGTCAATTGGTCTAACCAATGCCCCATAAGCTTTCATGGACTTGATAAATCGTGTGTTCAAGTAGTACTTGGACATGTTCTTCAAAGTTTTCACAAATGATATTCTTGTTTACTCCCGTTGTGAACATCATCATGCAGACCATTTCAGAATAGTTTTACAGACCCTCTAAACCCATCAGTTGTGCGCTGAATTTAGAAAGTACAAATTTTGGCTAAGGTTAGCAACTTTTCTTGGTTATGTAGATTTCGGTGATTGAATTAGAGTTGATCCTCAAAAGACCAAAGCAGTGAGATACTGGACCAGGACCATTAATCGATCAGATATTAAGAGTTTCATGGGTTTGGCTGGCTATTACCAATGGTTTGTTGAAGAATTTTCGTGCATTGTCTCCCCCCAGTCTAGATTGACTTAGAAGAAAGTCAAATTTTAGTGGTCAGATTCTTGTGAGAAAAGTTTTTTGGAGTTGAAGACTCAACTCACTGCAGCCCCAGTTTTTACTTTACCCGATGGTTCAGATGGATTTTTGGTGTATTGTGATGCTTTTAGAGTTGATTTGGGGTATGTTTTGATGCAGAGAGGTAAGGTTATAGCCTACCCTTTAGACAACTTAAGCCTTATGAAAAGAACTATCCCACTCATGATCTTGCGTTAGCATCTGTAGTGTTTGGCTTACAGATTTGAAGGGTCTATTTGTATAGGGTTTATGTTAATATGTTCACAGACCATAAATTCCCGCGATATGTCTTTTCTTTAAAATATTTGAACTTGCATCAGAGGAGGTGGTTAGAGTTGTTAAAAGACTATGACATGATTATGCTGTATCATTCGAGCAAGGACAATGTAGCAGCTATTGCTTTCAGTAGGATGTTTATGGGTAGTGTTGCTCACATGGAGAATGGCAAGAAAAAGTTAGTTCAGGAAGTTCATAAGTTGCCCGACTAGGTGTCTGCTTAGTCGACTTAGCAGAGGGTAGTGTATGGGTGTAGAATAGTTCAGAACCATCTCTGGTTTCTGAATTGAAGGAAATATTGGATAGAGATCCCAGTACAGTTAAGCTGAAAGAGTCAATGCGAGATCAGAAGGTATAGGTTTTCTCCTGGGGAGAGATGATAAGTTGCATTATTAGGGCAGACTTTGTGCGCCATGTCTGGATGGCATGTGGTAGAGGATTCTTGAAGAAGTGAATGGTATGCGCAAGTCGATTCACCTAGGGACCACAAAGATGTACCACAATTTATGAAAGGCTTATTGGGGGAATGGGATGAGGAGATACATTTTAGAGTTTGTGGCTAAGTGCGCTACACGTCAGCAGGTCAAGATTTATCATTAAAAGCCTAGTAGACCTATATAGGATATTAGTATTAAAATGTGGAAGTGGGAGTAGGTGAACATTGATTTTGTGATGCGTTTTCCCGGTACTCGTCGCAAGAATAATTCGATTTGGGTCATTGTGTATAGGATGATCAAATTAGCTGATTTCATACTAATTAATATCTCTTATTAAGATGAGGATTATTCCAAGATCTATGTTGGAGAGTTGATCAGATTGCATAGAGTTTTTTTGTCTATCATTTTATTTAGATGTATGCAGTTCACCTCTCACTTTTAGAAAGCCTTCGAAAAGGATCTTTGTACCTAAGTTTACCTCAGTACAGCCATTCATCCTCAGATAGATGGTCAAGCAGAAAGGATCATTAAGACTTTAGAAGATATGTTAAGAGTGTGTCCCATAGACTTTATTAGTTGTTGGGATGATAACTTTCCCTTGATTGAGTTTTGGTATAATAACAGATTTATGGGTAGTTGGGATGATAATTTGCCCTTGAGTTTGACTTTAAGGTGCTTTATGGGACTAGATGTAGATCTCCTATTGGTTGGTGTAAAATAGGTGAAGCCATAGTGGTAGGGTGTGACTTGGTATTTGATACCTTAGAAAAAGTTCAGTTGATCAGGGAAAGGCTGAAGTTAGCTCAAAAACGATAGAAATTGTATGTAGATATGTGAAGAAAAGATCTCAAGTTTGAGATTGGTGATTATGTGTATTTGAAAATCTCTCCTATGAAGGGGGTGAAGAGGTTTTTCAAGAAGGGGAAGCTCATTCCCCAATATGTCTGTCCTTATCGAATTCTCAGCCGTTTTAGAAAGGTAGCTTATGAGATAAAGTTGCTTTTATACTTAGCTTTAGTACATCCACTTTTTCATGTCTCCTTGCTAAAGAAGTGCATTGGTGACTCAGAAATTGTAATACCTGTAAAGGGTATAGATGTTCAGAACAGTCTCTTTTATGAAGAAGATCCAGTTGAAATCCTCGATCATCACGTTCGCAGAAAGAGGAACAAAGAATTTCTCTAGTCAAAGTTCTTTGGCCAAATCTGTTAAGGTAGCTTCTAAGGAAGCAAAAGCAGATATGCAGACCAAGTATACTTACATTTTCTCTGTAAACTCAGACTCAGCTCAAGGTAATAGTTTTTCATGCTTAGATTACCTTTACAAATTTTGTATCGGTTCTAGTTGCATAACATTCTCATATCATGCATACCTTCATGAAATTGTCCAGTTATGTGTCATGTCTTCATAATTCAGTCATGCTTCAGTTATGTATGTTCGGTATGAAACTCAACATATTAGTAGTTTCAGTCATGAAATAATGCTTCAGTTGTGCATGTCTGGTATGAAAGCTTAGTCTATCAGTATCCTCAGCTTAGCTAGTCTCATTAGAGGATAAATGTTCCCAAGCGGGAGATATTGTAAGACCTAAAAAAATCCTAAGATTAAATTAGTCCTTTAAAGCTTTAAAATAGGTCCCAGACTTAGAAATTTTTACTAAGTGTTTATACTTAAAATTTATTTTAGCCTTCATAAGTTGGCGATCCTAATTTATGATGCTTACGCCCTTAAAATATCAATTTTTAGCTTGATTCATGACCTAGAATGTCAGTAGGTGTTCTCAAATGAGTTTGTATTTTTCGAACATCATTTGAGGCATGTTTAGGAGTCAATGCGATCTTGATATGTCTCATATCCCATTGCTTTGACCAAAACTTTTCACTAGCCTTCTGAGCAAATTCCAATGAGCCAACGTAATATTAACGCATCGCGTTGGCTATCGCCTCAACCGTTGATGGAACACGGCACCCAGTGCATCATTGGGAATGGTTTCTTCTCATTTATTTCCATGCTCAAAGGGGTAATTAAGTCTTACTCCCCTTCGATTCATCCCCAAAAACATGATATAATCATTCTAAAGAGCAAAATTATTCATTCTCTCTAAAATTTCCCTCAAGAACAAACCCTAGGGCATTCAATTTCGAGTCAACGATTCAAGAACACACCATCAATATTCATGAATTTATTTACCAAGTAATGTTAGGTGTTCATTCATGGGTTCCTTTCACCCATGAAGTCCAAGAACCCGTTATAAAACTACAGATTTATGATGTCATTATTTACATGTTGGAATTTGATTGTGTTCATCTGTGAATTGATGTTTGGAGTTTAATTCCATGTTTTATTACATGTTTCATGAAAACTAGATAATTGTGGGTTGAGTTATTGATATTGGGTGTATTTATACGCCTAAGCACCATAACTTATCCATATTTTAGCTATGTTTAGAGAACAAAGTGCGTAGTTTTTTTTATGTTCTTACTCTACTTCTATGTAATTGAGCTAACCTATGTGATTAGAATGATTTCAGGTATTAATGAGGTAGATGAAGAAATTATGGGACTATGGATTGCGGATGGCATATGACACAAGAGAGAGTGGCAATCTGGACCAAATTTGGAGCCTAGAAACTATGTCCAAAACTTGTTTGTCATTTATAATTAGTTCAGGGACTTAGAAGGCAACTATGAGAGAGATTATTAAAAGGCTTAATGCTGAATTTTTATTCAATTATTCATTATTCAGTATTTTTTGGAGAGAGCAGAGAAGGTCGATTTAGCCTGGGAGTGAGAGAAAAACATTTTTTCTCGTGTTTTCACTATTCACACACCAAGATCATCTTCTAGTTTTTGGTATGATGAATATATTTATGATGATTTTCGTTTTATTCATGAGTGGCTAAGTTTATTAGTTAGGGTTATGGAAGCCTTGTAGCATACTATCTATTACTTTTGGTTTTGAATTCATTATGCGTTGATTTGTTTACATCATACTCTCTTCATTTATCTTGAATTCTCATGGTTGCAAACATAGAGGATATGCCTTAAAACACAAATTGTTCGAAAGAAAGGTTGACGTTTGAAAAAGAGAGCAGTGACAAGAAAATAGGATTACCAACCCCTATTTCATAAGTCAATGCCTTAGCAGGATTAACTACTTGGAGATTTCATATTGTTTTTTTTTGTGAACACTTCTGATTCGAGAGAACTAAAGTGAATTAGTCCTTGATGGTTGAGAAACACTAGGATACAATACATTTCTCTAAAAGTATGATGCATGTATAAATTCATAAAGCCCATAGTTAGAAAGTATTGAAAATTACAAGGTGGACATAACCCTAGCTTGCCATTTCTCTGAATTTCAATACTACTACACATATTTCATCTTGTTAAACTGAAACCATTAATTGGTGAACTGAATCAAATCCCCCCTATTTATTTTATGAAAATGAATGATTAAAAGTCAACTAATCTGCATACAACTTAATTAGCACCATATTCCCTGTGGGATTTGACCCCAGCCTAGTTGGGTTATATATTTGACAACGACTGCTTACTCTCTCGTAAGAGAGGTGTAATTTGGGCATATCAAATTTTGGCACCGTTGCCAGGGAATACAGTTGTCAATTGAGTTTTTGTGTGTTAATTGATCGTTAATCAAGTTTCCTTATTTTAAGTTTATTTGTTGTTTTTGTTCATTACAGGATCACTATTGTTTATGCCACGAACCAAAAGTTCAGGAGACCATTATTACCCTTCAATCCTGAACCTCATCTCATTGAAAGAATGGCTAACCAACAGGAAGCTGAAAGATTAGCCGCTTTGGCTAATGCTCAATTAAACCTCTAAAATGCTGATAATCCAGGTCGGGAACCTAATCAAGATGAAGAGAGCCTGGGAGATAATGAGTTGTTGGGGCTAGTTAATCGAAGGCGTGCAGAGGATATAACTGCACCAGTGAAAAGAATATGAACATAAATCGTCCTTTTAGAGAAAAACTTGAACACCAAGCTATGCAATTTAATTTGGATGATGATGATGATGATTTGGATGGAGCCGGTGCAACAGGAGCTATTGTTTCCCCACCCTTAGCACTTGGAGCCTAGTTTAATATTACAAGCACTATGATCCAGCTATTGCAACTCAAAGGGTTATTTTGTAGACTTGTAAGGGACGAATCGAATATGAATTTTATCTCAACATGGAAGTCGTTTGACCACCCAGGGGTTGGACAAAATGCTATTTGACTGTGCCTATTTCCATTGTCTCTATCTGGAGAGGCAACTCTATGGTTAAATAGGATAACTCTCGACTCTATTGCTAATTCGAGGCAACTGAAAGATGCTTTCCTAGAAAGATTCTTTCCTCCATCAAAGAGAGCACAGTTGAGAGATGAGATAAGTAATTTCAGATAGCTTCCAACTGAAGCTCTCCAAGAGATTTGGGAGAGGTTGAAGAAGAAGCTTATGAGTTGCCCAAATCATCAGATGACCAATGTCCACTTGATAGAGATATTATATTGAGCCTTGAACTTTGAGACTAAGCAAGTTGTGGACAATGCTGTAGGTGGGTTATTCATGAACCTTACCTTTCCTGAAGAAGCTGACATACTTGATCCTATGAAAAAACAAAGTAGAGCTTGGCATAACAGGGATTCTGAGGTAGCAAGCTCTACTGTATCTATTGGTATGACTGCAGTACAGAGGCAAAGAGAAGAAGAGAGTATCCAGGACATGGCTCAAATGAAGACGCAGATGGATCTTCTCACTAAGCATTTATTATCAGAAAAAATAAAGAAGATTAAAGCTATAGCATCACAGGGAAGGGATAACTCCAATCCTGAGGAAGAAGCCAATTACTTGAACAATCAGATGGGTTTTCGAGGTGGTGGCCAAGGAAACTAATGTTGGAGCCATCAAAAAGATTGGAAGAATAAAAGTGACAAGAGTGGGCTGTGTGTACCTCTTGGAAGCCGTGATAATACTGTCACCAGTTCAGGAAAAATGTCCATAGAGGACATGATGGAGAAACTATTAAAGGGAGTTGAGGCAACTAATTCTGGGGTGACTACTCTAAAGAGTGAAATATATTTCATGAGTCAACTAGTAAATATACACTTAGTCACTATTAAACAATTGGAGCAGTAGATGAGCAAATTATCCGCAAAATTCAACCAAAGACAGAATAGGACCCTACCAAGTGATACAGTTCAGAATTCGAGGACAGATGAATCATGTATGGCCATTACCATTAGGAGCGATAAGATGTTATCTAGTCCAGGATTGGGAGCATCCTCTCATACTGATAAGGTCGAAATGGATTAGGATATAGTTGATGAATCTTCAGTGGTTCCTGTGGAGTTAGAAAGTTCCAAAAAAGAGAGTGCGGAAGTGGAACAACCACCTAAGCCAAAGCATGTTAGTGATGTGGAGCAAGGTATAAGGAAGGAGGTAAAAGTTGCTCCAACTGAAATTCCAAGGCCACCACCCCCATTTCCAAAATGATTAAAGAAAAAATAAGATGATGGAAAGTTTAGTAAATTCATGGCTATGTTAAAGCAGTCGACAGTGAATATGTCCTTAGTTGAAGCACTGGAACAGATGCCCGAATATGCTAAGTTATGAAAAACTTGTTCATAAAGAAAATGATTGTAAGATATGAAATGGTGGATAATCATCATCATTGTAGTGCTATTGCTACAAGATCTATTGTCCAGAAGAAAGCTAATCCGGGAGCATTTACTGTTCTATGTATGATTGGATTGCTAAAATTTGAAAAGGCCCTTTGTGATCTTGGGGAAAGTATAAATCTTATGCCATTAATGGTTTTCAAGAAACTATATTTTGGAGATCCTATGCCCACCAATATGTGGCTTCTAATGGCGGATAGATCGGTAAAAAGGCCGATTGGGATTCTACATGATGTACTTGTAAAAGTTACTAATTTTATATTTCCTGCCGACTTTGTAATTCTTGATTGTGAAGTGGACTTTGAAGTACCCATAATTTTAGGTAGGCCGTTCTTAGCGACTGGGAGAGTATTAGTTGACATGGAGCTGAATGGGCTAAAATTTAGGCTCAATGAGAAAGAATTTAGTTTTAAAGTATGTCGGTCTATGAAACAACAAAAAGAGATGAGTGTCTTCTCTATTGTTAATGTATTCTATGAATATGAGCGAGATGTACCAGATAAGGATATGTATTTTGTGGAGACCATTGCTGGTTTGGTTAAACTTGCAAGCAAGGATGAGAGTGACTTCAAAATGGTTAGACTAGGAACAAAGCATTGTCTTGATCTAACAAATAAGGTACAAATGGTGTCATCGATGTATCTTGATGAAGTCTGAGTAGCCAAGATAATTGAGTCGTGCCGCAATGTTAAATCAGGCGCTACATGGAGGAAACCCATGATTTTATTTTCACTTTATCATGTTAAACAAAAGTGCAAAAAGAAGAGTCGAGCCATGATGGACACTACGGAGCTTGGTGGGAGGCAACCCATTCTTCTAATCATTTTTGTTGTTTTTGAGTAAGTGTAGGTGCATGAAGTACTAAGGAGAAGATTAGTACCAAATTTGATTTGGAATTGAGCTATGTCAATGGTGGTAAGTTCAGGAATGATGAGAGTATTACAGGTAAGTTGGAGTGGTCAAATGTGTAAGGTTCAAGTATGATTTGCATTAGAGTTGTGCCTCGAATTATGTTAATCTGACCCTAACTTGTCTTTCTCTATAATCAAATACTATTACACATATTATCTTACTGTTACACTGATAGTATTACTGTGCACTTAAACCAAAACCCTCCCTTTACTTTGGAACCTTCGATCAAAAGTCTAATAATAATCGGAATAGTTAGTGATCATAATATTCCCTGTAGGATTCGACACCCAACCCAGTTGGGTTCTACATTTGACAGTGACCGCTTGCACTTTCTAACGAGAGTTGTAATTTGGGTGTATCAAATTTTGGCGCTGACCCAAATAATTTCGTGGTACGACTTTATTTTATAACTTTCAATGAGGTAGATGAAGACATTATGAGACTATGGAATGCGGATGGAATATGACACAAGAGAGAGTAGCAATCTGGACAAAATATGGCGCCTAGAAACTATGTCCAAGACTAGTTTGTCATTTATAATTAGTTTAGGGACATAGAAGGAAATTAAGAGAGAAAAGATTATTAAAAGGCTTAAAGCTGAATTTTTATTCAATTATTCATTATTCAGTATTTTTTGGAGAGAGCAAAGAAGGGCGACTTAGCCTGGGAGTGAGAGAAAAAAGTTTTTTCTCGTGTTTTCACTATTTATACACCAAGATCATCTTCTAGTTTTTGGTTCGATGAATATATTTATGATGATTTTAGTTTTATTCATGAGTAGCTAAGTTTATTAGTTAGGGTTATGAAAGCCTTGTAGCATACAATCTATTACTTTGGGTTTTGAATTCATTATGCATTGATTTGTTTACATCATACTCTCTTCGTTTATCTTGAATTCTCAAGGTTGCAAACATAGAGGATATGCCTTAAAACGCAAATTGTTCGAAAGAAAGGTTGACGTTCGAAAATGAGAGTAGTGACAAGAAAATAGGATTACCAACCCCTATTTCATAAGTTAATGCCTTATCAGGATTAAGTACTTGGAGATTTCGTATTGTTTTTTTGGTGAACACTTTTGATTCGAGAGAACTAAAGTGAATTAGTCCTTGATGGTTGAGAAACACTAGGATTATGTTATTAAATACAATACATTTATCTGTAAGCATGATGCATGTATGAATTCATAAAGCCCATAGTTAGAAAGTATTGAAAACTACAAGGTGGACATAACCCTAGCTTGCCATTTCTCTGAATTTGAATACTACTACACGTATTTCATCTTGTTAAACTGAAGCCATTAATTGGTGAACTGAATCAAATACCCCCTATTTATTTTACGGAAACGAACGATTAAAAGTCAACTAATCTGCACACAACTTAATTTGCACCATATTCCCCGTGGGATTCGACCCCAACTTAGTTGGGTTATATAATAACAACGACCACTTACTCTCTCGTAGGAAAGGTGTAATTTGGGCGTATCGTTTATGTGATCTTCATGTTGAACTCTTGAACTACAAGTTGAATATAGTAACCCTGATATTATTAAATGTTTATTGCTATATGAAATAACCATGCTCCCCAATTGTTTGTTAAAATTCTTATTTGAATTGTCTAGTGATAGCAGTACATGTTATTATGTGATTCCATTCATGCACAAGTATATCAAGTGTTTGACAAAATGACTAAATAAATGCATTGTTAGTAACCAAGTATTATTATGCTTTTAAGGTTATGCTATGCTTTACTTTCCATGCTATCGAGTCTAGGGTAATTCAATACCTGCAAATCCAGTTGTCGACCTATAGCTATAGTAGTTACAGAATTGTCTCAAAAATATCATGATCAGTAGTATTCAGTCAATACATAACTTAGTGTATTCCATCAGATAATAGAACTCGGTGAACTTAGTTCAATTCAGTTAGTTAACATGATTAGTAATAGTTCAGTCCAGCCTACTATAGTTTAGATATAAGTTAAGTGTAAATTTAGTTGATATTAGGATTCAGTACCAAGTGAACCCAAGGATGGGGGCTCACCTGCCGGTAGAGGGTGTGATCCTTAGAATTAGTACTTGCATTCTAGAACTATGTAGCTAGCATAGAGTGAGACATCAACCTGCCAGTTGAGGGTTGATGAGGGGTTTTACCATCCAAATGAGGGTACCACTATTCTCATTCAGAGCACCTGCCAGATGAGGGTAACTCAACAACTTGTCTTTATTCGTGGCATGGTACTGACACCATTTCAACTGGGGTTACATGTTGGACTCCAATCAGTTAAGAGAGTGGCATGTCAGTTATATGATTACCTCCTACATTTTCAGTTTCAGTCTTAGTATAGAACTTAGTTTATTTCTATAGAACCAGGACTGTCAGACACAGTCACCCACCTCAGTATAGAACTCTGCTCAGTTCTATAGAATCAATACTATCAGAAATAGTCATCCAGCTAACTGTAATACAATTATCAGTGAACTCATCTATGAGTCATTTAGTTATCAGAACTCAATACCCCGTGTTAATATGATCTCAGTTATAGTACGCATAGTTATAAGAATAGTATTGCAAAATCAGTATTTACAGTAGTTTTATTTATACATGCACTCCCATTTAGTTATATTCATGTTACTCAGCCAGTTATGTTCATTCATATGAGCCTATGCATTCAGCCTTGCCTCACTTAGCATACTAGTAAATTTAAAGTATTGATGCATACCTTTCTTTTGCGCTATGTTGTCTTATATCATTGGTTCAGATGCACGGGCTCCTGATCGTACTTAGCAGCCAAGCTTATCAGCAACAGATAGTGGTGAGTCCTTATAGTTCGATGACAGAGTTATATTTCAGTATTTCATATATTTTTAGTAGTTGGAGTTAGTTGGGGACTTATCCCATCAACTCCACATTCAGACAGTTAGAGGCTTTTGGACTAGACTATTTCAGATAGATATTCAGTTTTCAGTATTTACTTTTCAGTATTTGATTCTAGTTATGAACATTTCGGAAGATCAAACTAATTTCCACATTGGTACAATGTTATTATTCAGTTATTGCAACAGGTACCAGTCATGGGTTAGCTTGTGGTCCTTTGGGATTATGAGCACCGTGTGACTTCGGGGGTGCAGACTTAGGGCATTAGAGTTGTTGTAGGCAAACTCTGTCAAAGATAAGTGTTGATCCCACTGATCTCCAAAGTCCCTAACACAAGCTCAAAACATATCCTCAAGCACCTAAATAGTCTGCTCGAACTAACCGTCCATATGCGGATAAAAGGTTGTACTCATTTTCACTCCAGTACCCCAATCCTCCCAGAATCGTCTTCAAAACATCACATGAAAAATAGAACCACAATTTGATTTTATAGACAAAGGAACCCATGCAAACGAACTATCTCCCAAACACAAATTTGGGCTAATCTCTCGACACTGAAAGTCATCTGAATAGGAATGAAATATGCGGACTTGGTCAAATGATCCACAACAACCCAGATGCCATCATGACCACCACTAATGAAGTCCATGGTGAACCTTTCCCATTTCCACTTGGGAATGGACAATCTCTAAGTTAATCCACCGAGATGCTGATGCTCGGCCTACACAAGCAATGGGCTACAAAGTTTGCCATATCTCTCTTCATAGCATCCCACTAATACAACTACCTCAAATCCTTATATATCTTAACGTACCGAGATGAATAGATTATCTAGAACTGTGAGCCTCATGTAGAATAAACTAGATTAGATCATCAAGTTGGGGAACACAAATATGACTCTAAAATATCATGATACCCTCGAGATCTACGGTTTGACTCCCAGACACACTGGTCACTACCCAATAATGGAGAAGGTACAACTTATCATCCTCAATCTGGTAATCACGATTCTGCTCAAACAGGGAAGACCTCGCTCTAAATAAGAAAAAACTCTCACTGGATCTGAGATGTCGATGTGAACCTTCAAATATGCTATGGACTGAATATACCATGCCAATGGCCAATAATAATTGAAATACATGCCAAACTACCTATACACACCCCCTTGTGACACAATGCATCTGCCACTATATTGGCCTTACCCAGATGATACAAACTAGATATATCATAATCCTTTAGTAACTCCATCCATCTACGTTGGAGACCATCAAGATCTCGCTAGGTCATATGATGCAGAAAACTATGATGATAGGTAAAAATATCACAACGCACACCATACAAGTGATGCCTCTAAATCCTGAGTGCGAAAACTACCACCTCCAACTCTAAATCATCAGTAGGTAGTTACGCGCATGCACCTTAAGCTGTGTAGAAGCATAGGCAATGAAACTACCCTGCTGAATTAAACTAGATCCAAGATCAACACCAAAAGCATCATAAAACATTGTGAATCACCATACTCAAGTGGAAGAGATAACATAGGGGCGTAAGTGAGACAATTCTTGAGCTTCCTAAAGCTCAAATCACACACCTCGGACCATCAGAAAGGAACTTCCTTTTGAGTCAATATAGTCATAGGGGCTAATATGGTAGCAAAGCTCTCAAAAAAGTGCCTATAGTAACCTACAAACTAATAAAATTGCAAACCTCAGTCAGAGTTGTAGGCCTAGCCTATTCATGAAGCTCTGAAATCTTATCTTGGTCTTCAACAATACCCTCCATGGATAGTATGTATTCGATAAAAGATAATGACTCAAGAAAAAACTCACACTTGGAGAACTTGGCACAAAGAACATGCTCTCGCAAAACCTGAGCACAATCATCAAGTGTTGCACATTCTCCTCACTACTTCTCGTGTACTCAAGAATATCATCAATGAAAACAATGACAAATGCGTCTATATAGTGTATGAACACACGGTTCATCAAGTCCATAAATGCAGAGGGGGCATTAGTCAGCCCCAAAGACATCACCAAGGACTCATAGTGACCACAACGGGTCCTACAGGCCATTTTCAGGATATCCTCAGCTCGAATCCTCAACTAATGATAACCAGATCTCAATTCAATCTTAGAAAACACTACTACACCCTGAAGCTGGTGAAATAAATCATTAATGTGAGGCATAGGATAACGGTTCTTCACCATCAGTTTATTAAGTTGCTTGTAATAAATACACATATGCATCAAAGCATCTTTCTTCATTACAAACAAAGTAGGATCTCCCCATGGGGATATACTCAGTCTAATAAAACCCATGACACAAAGATCATGAAGCTGAGAATTCATCCCCTTAAGCTCGACAGGAGCCATTGGGTAGGGTGCCATAGAAATAGGTAAGGTGCTAGGCTCAAGGTCAATAGCAAACTCAATCTCATGGTCAGGGAGAATACTAGGAAGTTCATCATGATACTAGGCAGATCGTCAGGAAATACATCAGCAAACTTATACACAATAGGAACAGAATCCAGTGTCAGACTCTCTACATAGGTATCACATATATAAGTGAGACAACACTCGAAGCCTCTCGATATAAGTCTCCTAGTAAAAATATAAGAAATAATCCCCATCGGCTCACAGCTAACCGCTCCCTACAATATGACTAGGGGTATGTCGGGCATGGGTAAGGGAATGGTCTTGGAAAAATAATCTACGACTGCATGATAGTGAGCTAACCAGTCCATGCCCATTACCTCATCCAAATCCATCATATCCAGAATAATAAGATCAGCACAAGTATCAACATCACTGACTGTCACAACATATGATCTGAACACTCGATCCACTACTAAAGAATAACCTACGGGAATAGATACGCGCAATGGCACAAATAATAAATCACAAGTCAAATCCAACTATGTTGCATAATAACAAGATATTTAAGAATAAGTGGATCCGAGATCAAATAAAGTAAAAGTCGACAAGCGGCACACCAAAATCGTACCTGGCACTACAATATCCAAAGTCTTACCCTCGGTTCTAGCAGGTACTATATATAACTGACAATGCTCACCACCTGACTAGAATTTTGACCGACCTCCTGTCCTTCCTCGTGAAGTACCACCTCGAGCACCCTGGTAACCATCTCTCAGACCTTGCAAAACACCTCTACATAAATGAGGAACTACCCATATAGGAGTAGCTCCTTAGGTTGAAGTAACCATCGCCCCATCAACTGTTTTACTTCCATTATAGCTTGTTCTCTTGAATCTTGAGTTTTACAGCAATATAGAATAGAAAACAATCAAAAACGACAAAAGTTGCTTAGGATTTTGCAATTATTCTTAGTTAAAAGCCTTAAATGTGTTAGCATCTTCTCACACATCAAGCATAACCCGCTATGACTTATTACCAAAATCCACTTCCAAATGCCCATACCATAATTCAACATATAGAAAGCAAGATTATCATAACATAGGCATGTAACCATTAATTCAATAATTCATTGATAAATACTGCAAAGTCCCTACTAATTAACCTTATTTTTCCAAAGTCAAAAGATTACAAGTCTTGAAATAACTAGTCATCAAATTAGGGAAAAACTACAAGCCACCCATAATATAGGTTATTCAACTATCATAAAGCCATTCTTTAACTAGCATCATAATGATATGTGTTATCAGCTGTGACATCTCAACTTCACATGTTAGGAGATATTTAACTAAACATCACGTAATACCAGATCCATCATCACTAAGCATATCAAAACCTTAAGGACTATTTTCCATATTTTAATCAAGTAAAGTCCACCTACTAGTTTACTAGGTTTCTAGGTTCCAAATAATATTCATATATTTTAGAAGTAGCCAGTTATCACATAAGCCAACTTACTAGGCAAGATTACATAATATAACCTCTAAATTCAATTCAAGTATATGTATTAGGTTAACCCTTGAATTTTTGTGTAAGTTTGCACATAATGCTAAGCCTTAACTTAATATTAGGCATAAATTTCCTCTAGTAGCTAGTTTAGCATCAACAAGAGTCACACCTCTTATATAGTGATTTGGAACAAGAAACAAATAACAATATTTCTCCAGATACAACAACATACATCCACATGCATAGCCAAACCAATAAGTATACATAAAAGATCACAATATATAAAGATGTAGGGATGTGGGATAATACTTTTTAGTTTACCTTACTAATAAGCTTCACACGTAATATGATCATCAACAAGAGCATGAGTATTGACCAAACATGTCCAGGAATCACTTAACAAAGGCATTCAAGTAAAGATCACAAGATAATTTGATAATCAAGGGAAACCATTACCACTCCAACAAATATATATATAGCTTGGAGTATCACCACGTATCTAGGTCACTAAGCATTTACTTAGTTCAAGCTTAAGGTGGGTCAAGTCCAACTTCTAATCTCGAGAATGCCAAGCATACTAACATATATATAGCTTCTACCCAGAATTTGGCTAAGTCATCCATACCTAACCATAAGGGCTTACCAATACTTTCTAGGTCTATAGGGAAAGTGTCTTCAAGAATCCTTCCTAAGTCAGCCCAACCCAAAGGTCATCTCCTATCTAGGAATTATATAGGTCAATTCAATCTTAAGGATAAATTAGTATACCATTCATGTCTACATAGAACAACTATACTGTTCCGACACTAGTCATGAGACCATAACTAAGCTAACCAAAGTCCTAGACTAAGGGTTAAATATCATACCTTACAAATCCATGGCCTATAGCAATTAATGAATCCCAAGTTCACCATTTAATCATCTATCGTCTAAATTCCCCGCCTAATCTCGTAAGACATCAATGATTCATTACAAACAACTCTCTAATGTAGAGTTTGGCATAATCCTCGGCTGAATAAAAGGTATAAACTGGAAGGAAATAAGCTTATTTGGTCATCCTATCTACAATGATCCAAACTAAACCATGCTGATGACGAGTTCTAGGAAAACCTATCACAAAGTCAATGTTCACTTCTTCCCACTTCCAAGTAGGAATTCTGATCTCCTTCATAGGACCACTAGGCTTTTGATGCACTATCTTAACCTGTTGACATGTAGAGCACTTATCCACAAACTCTGCAGTATCTCTTTTCATCCCCCTCCATCAATATATCTCCCACAAGTTGTGGTACATCTTTATGGCCCCTGGATAAATAGAGTAGTGCGCACTATGTGCTTCTTCAAGAACTCACTACCTCAAGTCATCTACAGCTGGAACAAATAGAAGAACCTGACAACGAAGGTTACCATCTGCCCCTTGGGGAAAACCTTTACTTTTTAATCTTTGACTCACTCTTTCAACTTAACAAAGCGGGGATCTCTATCTTGCTTTTTTTTTTCACCTCGGAAACTAGAGATAATTCTGAACTACCCTAAACCCATATATCATCTTCTTTTGTATCAACCAAGAGAACACCTAATATGGCAAGCTGATGGACTTCCTGAGCTAGCTTTTTCTTACTATCATCAACAAGAGCAACAATTTCCAAAGATAGTCTACTAAGAAGATCAACCACTACATTGGCCTTTCCGAGATAATAAAGGACACTTATGTCGTAATCTTTGAAGAGTTCTAATCACCTTCTCTGATGATGATTTATAGCTTTCTGAGAAAAGACATACTGAAGGATCTTATGATATGTGAATATATCTACATGAAAATCGTATAGATAATGTCTCCAAATGTTCAAGGCAAATACTATAGCTGCTAACTCAACATCATGAGTAGGATAATTCTTCTCGTTATATTTAAGTTTTCTAGAGGAGTAGGCTATGACCTTACCATGCAACATGAGGACAAAACCCAAACCGACTCTGGATGTATCACAATATTCTATGCAACCATCTGAACCATCTGGAAGAGCTAGGACTAGAGCTGAGGTGAGTTAAGTCTTCAACTCCTGAAGAGTCTGACCACCAAAACTTGACTTTCTTCCAAATCAATCTGGACATAGCTGATGCAATAAATGAAAATCCTTTAAAAAACTATCTATATTAGCTATCTAAACCCAAGAAACTCCTGATATCTAATCGAGAAACAGGTCTGGGCTAATTTCTTACCGCTTCAGTCTTTTGAGGATCTACTCTAATGCAATCACCAGAAACAATATGACCAAGGAATGCTACTGACCTCTGCCAAAATTCAAAATTACTAAATTTGGTAAACAACTAATGATTTCTGAGAGTCTGAAATACAATTCTGAGATGGTCTGCATGATCATGCTCATCTATGAAAACTATGATGAACATGTCTAAGTACTGCTTGAACATATGATTTATCAAGTCTGTGAAAGATGCTAGGTCATTGGTGAGACTAAAGGACATGACTAGGAATTTGAAGTGACCATAACGGGAATGAAAGGGTATTTTTGAAATGTCACATTCTCCGACTCTAAGCTGATGATAGCCGAATTTGAGGTCTATCTTGAAGAAATATCTAGCACCCTAAAATTGGTCAAAAAAGTCATCAATTTTGGGAAGAGAATACTTGTTCTTGACCGTGACTTTATTGAGTTGACGATAATCAATCACATCCTGAGAGATTTGTCTTTCTTGGGCACAAATAAGACCGGTGCGCCCCATGGGGACACACTGGGTTTGATGAATCCCTTATCTAGGAGATCCATCAAATTTTCTTTCAATTCTTTTAGTTTTTATGGTACCATTCTTTATGGTGGAATAGATATAGGCTGAGTGTCTAGAAGAAGATCAATGCCGAAGTATATTTCTCTTTCGGGAGGAATTCCTGGAATATCTTTAGGAAAGACAGCTGAATACACATTCACTATTGGGACTGTTCAATACTGGGATTTTCAGAACTTGTGTCCTTAACTCGATCAAGATTATAGACGCATCCCTTTGATATCATTTTCCTTCCCGAAGGTAGGAAAAATGTTTACCACTAAACGCTGAAGTACTACCCTTCCACTCAAGGACAGGTTCATTTGAGAATTAAAAATGGACTATTCAATTGTTACAGTCGATGGTGGCATAGCATGAGTGAAGCCAATCCATGTTGAGAATGACATCAAAATTAATCATCTCTAATTTGACTAAGTCGGTCAAAGTGACTTTCTGAAATATCAAAACTGAGCAATCCCTGTATACTCGCAGGGCTATTATGGTTTTACCGACTGGGGTAGAGACTAAAAAAGGCTCTGTTAGATTTCAGGGACTAGTTCAAAAATCACCTGCTATATAGGGAGTAACAAAATACAAAGAAGCTCCTATGTCTAGCAAATTGTAAACATGCACATGAAAGATATGTAACATACCAGTAACCACATTAGGAGAATTTTACTAATCTTACCAGGATCAGAGAGAGTAGAGTCTATTTGGGCATTGCCCACTAGTAGCACTAGAGATGGCACCCTACTGATTCGGGCAACCAAATTAAGCTGAGGAATAGTTTTGTTAACCCTGCAGACCTGACTGCGGACAATCTCTAACTTTGTGTCCTGGCTTGATACACCCAAAACAAGTATCACTATCATCCCTAAAAGTGCCTTAGTAGTTTTTATAGCAATTTTGACAAAGCGGATAGGTGCGGGTACTGATAACACGGCCCAGAGACTTAGAGCCTGGCGCTCTATCTTTGTTACCCTCTCTAAACTTAACAACTAGAGAACTGGATGAAGAAGGAGCTAGAACTGATTACTTAGGATGAAACTGAGAGCGGTTTCCTCTTTCTGATTTGGGCTGAGCAAAGCTAAAACTACCTGTCCTTGCTTTCTTATTCTGCCTCTCCCTCATCTTAATATTTTTCTTCTCTATCTACTGAGCATGAGTCATGAGGCTTGCTAAATTCATGTCACTATTTAGCATGTAAGATCTAGACTCATTAACAACGCTATCATTCTCCCCTAAAACAAACTTACTCATCTTGGCCCTGCTATCTACAACAACATGGGAGGCATATCTTGCTAATTGAGTAAACTGAAGAGAATACTCTTTCACCATCTTTTTGCCATACCTGAGGTTGATGAATTCTAATACATTAGGTTCTCTAAGCTCTAGGTGAAAGAATCTATGAAGGAAAGTAGAAGAAAATTCCTCCCACTCAACAGACCCTGCATCATCTAGCCTTTTTGACTTCCAATGTTTATATAAAGTGTGAGCAATATCCTGCATCTGACATGCTGCTAGCTCTACATTTTAAACAGAAGTAACCCCCATAATATTTGTAACCTTCTAAACTAGAAGTAGGAATTCTTAAGGGTCCTTATCTTACTTAGACCTGAGAAAAGATGAAGGATTCATTCGAGTGAAGTCCAAAATTCTGGCTGCAGCTGAATTGGACATTAGTTGGCCTGAACAACAACTGGTCATTCATTCTGAGTAGCAACTGACCTAGCAATTTTAGTGAATGCAAATCTGAACTCTGCATGAGAAACATGTTCGCCCAAAGATTTTTTGGGCTAAGGGGCTGACTGATTCCCATTTCTTCTTTTGGGAGGCATGTTCTGTAGAAAAAAAGAGAGAAATGGATTACACTGAGAAATTAACTTGAAATTATGCTCACTGGCATTACATTAAACATGAAAGAAGGGAAATTGTTCCTAAACATCTTATAGCCTCCTGCACATAAATGTGACGCGTAACACACTGATAACATTTAACTTACACCTCAATTTAATGCAAGGCGGTCTTCATCAATATATTTACCCAACTTTGGAGTTGGGGTCGAATCCACAAGGAACAATGTGATTGGTGATTAAACGAGTTTGAACCTAAAGCTACAAGTCAAATTCAAACAACTGGCACGAAAAGATAAATGGGGATTTTGAGTTTAACAAGTAATTATTGGTCACCTTGGTTTCTGTTTATAATCAATAGTTTATGAAATAACCAGGATTATGTTCACTAGGGCTTACGGTACATGAAAAACACTAAAATTTCCTCAAGATTCTCACGATAGTTAGGATGACCAGCTATCTGTATCGATGGTATGCTCAAATGTCTCTCGACCTATTCAAGCGTCTAACTCCCTAATTCTCTCGTACTTAAGGAATTGCTTATTGCTACACAGATTTTATGTCAGCTTAATCAATCTTGTTACAGTGCTGATTATTAAACGAAGCCTTTCCAAGTCCCTGTTGATAACTCACTTCCTACTATTTATGATTTCTTTCTCTAGCAAACCAAAGAAGGCACGCCTATTGTTTACAGCCAATAGACATAAATTATAGTCTCAGAATTATCAAGAAATCCTAACACCTATTAAACCATTAGTATTTAACACCTTATCATGACATAAACCTACATCCCATAATCCAGTTTAATGGAATTTGGCTACTCATGATGTAACAAACAAAACACATAATTGAATTCATGATTTAAAAGATAAACTCACAGAGTTGAATAATAACTAGTGAATCACATATTAGATTACAAAGGAAATTCCAAAGTACTGATATTAATCTCTTCGAAGGATTTTCTTCTTGAAGCCAAGAAAATTAGAGAGAGAAAATATCAATGTGTTGTCTCACAAAAAACTTAAGTGGGGCTCTCTCCCCTTCTATTGAATAATACTATTAGATAACCCTCCTACAGGTCTATAAATATTCAACCCTAAATAGGGAAATAAAATTAAAATTTAAGATTTTCTTCGGGATGGGTAATGACATTCTTGACGGTGCATCATAAGTGTGACGGCGTGTGCAGGATGCCGTCAAAGTCTCCAGTGAATTACTATCTTTAGAAAAATCTAATGACGTGTCAAATATGTGATGGCCCGTGAATAATGTCGTGACATTCTTCACTATTAATCAGCATAATCTACCTCAAGTTGATGGCCACTTTGATAGACCATCCCATATTTGACGGCGCTTCCAAAACATCATCACATTTCATCTCAATTCCTTAGGTTCTATCTAAGTTTGACGGCAACTTTGACAGCCTATCATATGTCTAACGACGGTTTGGAAATGGTGTCAACTTCAGTATAGCTCATTAGCACCAGATTTAAGCTGATTTATTCTTATTTTCTTTGGTTTCCTCCCTTATCACTTGTATCTACATTAAAAAAATAAAACAATCAAAAAAAAAAAAACAAAAGTTGCTTAATACTTCGCAATTATTTTGAGCTAAAAAACATTAAATGTGTTAGCTTTTGCTCACACATCAACACCCTCAACTTAAAACATTTGCTTGTCCTCAAGCAACAAACTAACTAAGAGAATAGAAAGAACATTTAGTAGTCAACAACCATTTTAGCTCAAAACTCAGTTACCACCTCCAAGGTCCACCAATTTAAACTACTGTGTATCTTATTGAAAAGCAGCAATGTAACACGAAGGATTCCAGCCATGGCATCAACTAAGTACTAACAATCATGCTTATATCAATATAACTCTACCCAAACAAGTAAGTTACCTATCAACATACTAGTGTGCCCTCACAACAAATAATTTCCCTTTTTTCTCTCACAATAGAAATCAAAGTATAAACATGGGGATCATCACAAAAAAACTCACTCTCTGAATAAAGTTCAAACTAATGTATGCCAAATACCATATTCTTGCCCTTATCTTCATTACCAAGGTGTCTAGACAAGTAAGCTAAGATCACTATAGGGCTTTCTTAGGCCTGTAACGTAGGCTAAGGGATGGTATGATATTTGATAGCATCTAGAGTGACTAACCTCCTTGGCACTACCTTAACTTGTGGGGTCCACTTATTAACCTCCTTTTCTTTTGTTTTCTTTTTCTCTTTACCACACATTCAGAATGAGTGTAGTTTTTCTTTATATTCAAAAAAACTTCTTCTCTTGCTCTTTTTCACCAACACCTAATTTTCTATTTTTTTTCACTTATTCTTTTTTCTTCTACTCTACCCATCTTCATACCCAATTTACATCACGCTCCCCTATAATAGCCACTCTCAACTTAGGCTATTTGTCTAAGTCAAGGTGCATAGTGTCCAAGGAGGACCAGGGCCAAAACAGGTTCATTATGATAAAAAAAAGGGAAGGGCATAGGTATCATAGAAAGAAACTGGTCAATTCAAGCTCAAACAGGGATCAAGGGATATCATGCATTACGTGAATGTCTTTTAGGATAATAGTGACTTAATTTCAAAAACGGCCTATGATTCTTTCCTAACCCCTACCTTTCAACTAAGGTAAGACGAACCGGGCAAGTTCTGGATTCGGCAGTATAGAGGGAACTCAGTAAAATCTCACACACATATGGCACACCGGTACATCACAAGCCATTACCTATTTACTTCATACAATTGTTAGCAGTGATTATCATGTCACTAGTACAAATACCACAACAAGATGCACAGTGGTCACACATGAATGCATGTCACCCAGTTATAAAATAGATCATAGGAGAGGTGTTCAAAAAATCAACAAAAATATGTAAACTGCACCAGATACTTATTTTCTCCTAGTTAAACAAAACACATCAAAAAAAAATACGATATGCCTAAATATGCCGGTTCTACTAGGAACACGACTCTGGAGAAAAGAGGCACGACAACAAAAACCCCAGGAGGACATCAACACCCACAAGTAACCCCACCCTCAGCTTAAAATCATGAAATGTCTCCAATGCGTCAAACCAAAACAAGAGTGTTAGAAATATACCTGTGGCACCATGGGTGCAAAGATCTGATGTCAATCACATAATACGAATACAATCAGTAAAATACCTTGGGTTGCCTCCCAAGAAGTGCCTGGTTTAACATCGCGGCGCGACTTAAATATCGTGACTTCTCAAACTTTGTCAAGATACCTTGTTGATAATTATTTATGTCACCACTTGGAGGAATATTCAATCACGCCACTTCGAAGACTTGAACTGCTTGCCGAATTTTGCATCAAACTTTCGTGTGGTCTCATTTGGCAATGGTGAGAATCTAAAATAGCCACTAAATGGGCATCGATCTTTAATCTCCTGGGCATTCTATATTGGGGTTGTATTATGCACTTTTGGAAGGATAAACTCGAAAATGAAATAATCTTCCTCCTCATTTTCAAAATTCATCATTTGCTTGGGTGATTTGACTTTCATCACATCCACTATGAATAATGTTGAAAAGTGATTCGAATGAGGACTAACCCTCAATTTCGAAATAACTTCCCTATTAGTATTTACACCAAAATGGACTAGAGTCTTCACGAGGACTATACTTGATTTCTTCTTTTGACTTTAATGCCATTTCCTTATCCTTGGCATCTTAATTCAAGAATGGTTTGGTTGGTTGGGATATCACCAAGGGTTGCTCAACATCAAGCTCATCATCTACATTAGATTTTTGCTCTTCATCCTCATACTCTTCTATTATTTTAAATAATTCCACAGACAAGATATCATCTAAACATAATGTAGAAAAGTTTTTTGGATGATTGACCTCGATATCCATCTCTTCTATCCTTTCTCTTCCCTTGTTAAATGCCCTAATGTCTTGACGTATGTCACATATCGTATCATTCTTTGTTTCAATAAGATCCAACATTAGTTGAAGCATAGCTTCAATGTCACTCTTTCTAGTGCTTCGTTCTTCTTTTTTTTGACCATAAGACCTGTCATACTCATAAAAAGAACAAAAACTTAGGTTAGCGCAATAGGGGGAGGGGGCATTTGGGAAATCATTCCAATGTCCATCTTTACCACCATATAAAGAACAATAATACTCCTGGTAGGATGGAGATGGTGCACACATCTCTCTCCGGGGAGAATATCTACAATCTTGCCAAAAGAGGAGTCCATCACAATATGGACATGGATCATCCAGATCAGATTTCTAACCATCAAACTCACATTCATTCCATGATGCCATAGTAAGAAATAAAAAAAAATTAAGAAAATCTACCTAATAGAAAAAACAGAGGAAATCACAAACAAATATTTACAAGTTTGAATTCAAGCAAGTAAGCTAAAATCTAAAAACAACTCAATACGCCAAATTGTTCCCCGAAAACAGTGCCATTTTTGTTGATAACGCTCAACTTACACCTCAATTTAGTGCAAAGAAATCATCATCAATATATTTTCCCAGCTTTGGATTTGGGGCTAAATCCACAGGGAACAATGTGAGTGCCAATTAAACTAGTTTGAACCTAATGCCATAAGTCAAATTCAAACAACTGGCACGAAAAGATAAATGGGGGTTTTGAGTTTAACAAGTAATTATTGGTCACCTTGGTTTCAGTTTGTAATCAAGAGTTTATGAAATAACCAGGATTATGTTCACTAGGGCATAGGATACATGACAGATACTAAAATTTAGTCAAGGTTCTCACGGTAGTTAGGATAGCAAGCTATCTTTATCGATGGTATGCTCAAATGTGTCTCAACCTATTCAAGCACCTAATTCCCTAATCCTCTTGAACTTAGGGAATCGCTTATCACTACACAAATTTTACCTCAGGTTAATCAACCTTGGTACAATGTTGATTATTAAATGAAGCCTTTTCGAGTCCCTGTTGATAACTCACTTCCTACTATTTATGATTTCTTTCTCAAGCAAAACATAGTAGGTACGCCTATTGTTTGCAACCAACAGACATAAATTATAGTCTCAGAATTATCAAGAAATCCTAACACCTATTAAACCTTGAGTATTTAACACCTTATCATGGCCTAAACGTACATCCTATCATCCAGGTTAATGAAATTTAGCCACTCATGATGTAACGAACGAAACACATAATTGAATTCATGATTTAAAAGAGAAACTTATAGAGTTGAATAATAACTAGTGAATCGCAATTAGATCACAAAGGAAATTCCAAAGTACTAATATTAATCTCTTCAAAGGATTTTCTTCTTTATGCCAAGAAAATTAGAGAGAGAAAATATCAATGTATTGTCTCACAAAAAACTCAAGTGCGGCTCTCTCCCCTTCTATGTAAGAATAATATTAGAAAACCCTCCTATAGGTCTTTAAATATTCAACCCTAAATAAGGAAATAAAATTAAAATTTAAGGTTTTCTTCGGGATGGGTGACGGTATTCTTGACGTCGCATCAGAAGTATGACGGCGTGTGCAGGATGCCGTCAAAGTCTTCAGTGAATTACTATCTTTTGATTTTCGTGATGAAAAATCTGATGATATGTTAAAGATGTGACGGTCAGTGAATAATGTCGTCAAATTCTTCACTGTTAATCAGCATAATCTGCCTCAGGTTGATAGCCACTTTGACAGCCTGTCCCATGCTTGATGGCACTTCATAAATGTCATCACATTTCATCTCAATTCCTCAGGTTCTGTCCAATTTTAACTGCAACTTTGACAACCTATCATATGTCTGACGGCGCTTCCGAAAAGGCGTCAACTTTAGTATAGCTCATTTGCACCAGATTTCAGATGATTTGTTTTTATTTTCTTTAGTTTCCTCCCCAATAACTTGTGTCTACATAAAAAAAACAAAACAATCAAAAAAACAACAAAAGTTACCTAAGACTTCGGAATTATTTTGAGCTAAAAAGCATTGAATGTGTTAGCATTTGCTCACACATGAACACCCTCAACTTAAAACAACTGCTTGTCCTCAAGCAACAAACTAACTAAGAGAATACAAAGAACAGTCAGTAGTCAACAACCATTTCAGCTCAGAACTCAGTTACCACCTCCAAGGTCAACCAATTTAAACTATTGTGTATCTTATTGAAAAGCAGCAATGTAACACAAAGTATTCTAGCCATGGAATCAACTAAATACCAACAATGATGCTTATATCAATATGACACTACCCAAACAAGTAAGTCACCTAGCAACATATTAGTAAGCCCTTACAACAAAGAATTTCCCCTTTTCCTCTCACAATAGAAATCAAAGTATAAACATGGGGATCATCACGAAAACACTCACTCTCAGAATGAAGTTCAAACTAATGTATGCCAAATGCCATACGCTTGCCCTTATCTTCATTACCAAAGTGTCTAGACGGGTAAGCTAAGATCACTATAGTGCTTTCTTAGGCCTGTAACGTAGGCTAAGGGCTGGTATGATATTTGATAGCATTTAGAGTGACTAACCTCCTTGGCACTACCTTAACTTGTGCGGTCCACTTATTAACCTCCTTTTCTTTTATTTTCTTTTTATGTTTACCACACATTCAGAATGGGTGTAGTTTTTCTTTTTATTCAAACAAACTTGATTTCTTGCTCTTTTTGACCAACACCTAATTTTCTATTTCTTTTTCACTTATTCTTTTTCTTCTACTCTACCCATATTCATACCCAATTTACATCACACTCCCCTATAATAACCACACTCAAATTAGGCTATTTGTCTAAGTAAAGGTGCACAGTGTCCAAGGAGGACTAGGGCCAAAAAAGGTTCATTATCATAAAAAATATGAAGGTCATAGGTGTCATAGAAAGAAATTGGTCAATTCAAGCTCAAACAGGGATCAAGGGATATCATGCATTACGTGAATGTATTTTAGGCTAAAAGTGACTTAAATTCAAAAATGGCCTATGATCATTTCCTAAACCCTGCCTTTTAACTAAGGTAAGATGAACCGGGCAAGTTCTAGATTCGGTAGTACAAAGGGAACTCAGTAAAATCTCACACACACATGGCGCACAGGTACATCACAAGCCATTTCCTATTCACTTCATGCAATTGTTAGTAGTGATTATCATGTCACTAGTACAAATGCCACAACAAGATGCACAGTGGTCACACATGAATGCATGTCACACAGTTATAATATAGATCATACGAGAGGTGTTTATAAGATCAACAAAATTATGTAAACTAGCCCAGATACTTATTTTCTCCTAGTTAAACAAAACACATCACAAAACAAAATACGATATGCCTAAACATTCCGGCTCTACTAGGAACGTGACTCTAGAGAAAAGAGGCACGACAACAAAAAACCCAGGAGGACATCAACACCCACAAGTAGCCCCACCCTCAAATTAAAATCATGAAAAGTCGCCAATGCGTCAAACCAAAACAAGAGAGTCAGAAATATACGTGTGGCACCATGGGTGGAAAGATCTGATGTTAATCACATAATACAAATACTATCAACAAAATACCATAGGTTGACTCCCAAGAAGTGTCGGGTTTAACGTCGTGGGATGACTGACATATCTTGACCACTCAGCCTTTGTCAAGATACCTTGTTGATAATTATTTATGTCTCCACTTGGAGGAATGTTCTCACGTAACTTCGAAGACTTGAACTGCTTGCCCAATTTTGTATCAAAGTTTCATGTGGGCTCATTGAGAATCTTAAATAGCCACTAAATGGGCATTGAACATTAAGCTTCTTGGCCTTCTATATTGGGGTTGAATTATGCCTTTTTGGAAAGATAAACTCCAAAATGTAATAATCTTCCTCCTCATTTTCAAAATGCATCATTTTCTTAGGTGATTTGGCTTTCATCACATACACTAAGAATAATGTTGAAAAGTGATTCGAATGAGGACTAACCCTCAATTTTGGAATAACTTCCCTATTAGTATTCTTACACCAAAATGGACTAGAGTCTTCACGAGGATTGTGCTTGATTTCTTCTTTTGACTTTAATGCCATTTCCTCATCCTTGGCATCTTTATTCAAGAATGGTTTGGGTGGTTTGGAAATCACCCAAGGTTGCTCAACATCAAGCTCATCATCAACATCAGATTTTTTCTCTTCATCCTCACACTCTTCCATTATTTTAAATAATTCCACAGACAAGATATCATCTAAACATAATGTAGAAAAGTATTTTGGATGATTGACCTCGATATCCATCACTTCTATCCTTTCTCTTCCCTTGTTAAATGCCCTAATGTCTTGATGTATGTCACATATCGTATCATTCTTTGTGTCTATACGATCCAACATTAGTTGAAGCATAGTTTCAATGTCACTCTTTCCAGTGCTTC
The DNA here is from genome assembly GCF_002878395.1 of Capsicum annuum. Taxonomy (NCBI): domain Eukaryota; kingdom Viridiplantae; phylum Streptophyta; class Magnoliopsida; order Solanales; family Solanaceae; genus Capsicum; species Capsicum annuum. The sequence continues at coordinate 5,501,420 of NC_061119.1, forward strand.
GTTCTTCTTTTTTTTGACCTAAGACCTGTCATACTCATAAGAAGAACTAAAACTTAGGTTAGCACAATAGGGGGAGGGGGCATTTGGGAAATCACTCCAATGTCCATCTTTACCACCATATAAAGAACAATTATACTCTTGATAGGATGGAGATGGTGCACACATCTCTCTCCAGGGAGCATAGCTACAATCTTGCCAAAAGTGCGGTCCATCATAATATGGACATGGATCATCCAGATAAGATTTCCAACCATCAAACTCATATTCATTCCATGATGCCATAGTAAGAAATAAACAAAAATAAATAAAATCTACCTAACACAAAAAACTGAGGAAATCACAAAAAAATATTTACAAGTTTGAATTCAAGCAAGTAAGCTAAAATTCCAAACCAACTCAATATGCCAAATTGTTCCCCGAAAACGACGCCATTTTTTGATAACGCTCAACTTACACCTCACTTTAGTGCAAGGTGATCATAATCAATATATTTACCCAACTTTGGAGTCAGGGCTGAATCCACAGGGAACAATGTGACTGACAGTTAAACTAGTTTAAACCTAAAGCTACAAGTCAAATTCAAACAACCGGCACGAAAAGATAAATGGGGGTTTTGAGTTTAACAAGTAATTGTTGGTCACCTTGGTTTCGGTTTGTAATCAAGAGTTTATGAAATAACTAGGATTATGTTCACTAGGGCATACTATACATGAGAGATACTAAAATTAACTCAAGGTTCTCACGGTAGTTAGGATAACAAGCTATCATTATCGATGGTATGCTCAAATGTCTCTCGACCTATTCAAGAGCCTAATTCCCTAATCCTCTCGAACTTAGGGAATTGCTTATCGCTACATAGATTTTACCTTAGGTTATTCAACCTTGGTACAACGCTGATTATTAAACAAAGCCTTTTCGAGTCCCTGTTGATAACTCACTTCCTACTATATATGATTTCTTTCTCAAGCAAAACAAAGTAGGCACACCTATTGTTTGCAACTAACAGACATAAATTATAGTCTCAGAATTATCAAGAAATCCTAACACCGATTAAACCTTGAGTATTTAACACCTTATCATGACCTAAACCTACATCCCATAATCCAGGTTAATGGAATTTAGCCACTCATGATGTAACGAATGAAGCACATAATTGAATTCATGATTTAAAAGATAAACTTACAGAGTTGAATAATAACTAGTGAATCGCAGATTAGATCATAAAGGTAATTCCAAAGTACTGATATTAATCTCTTCAAAGGATTTTCTTCTTCAAGCCAAGAAAATTAGAGAGAGAAAATATCAATGTATTGTCTAATAAAAAACTCAAGTGCGGCTCTCTCCCCTTCTATGGAATAATAATATTAGAAAACTCTCCTACAGGTCTTTAAATATTCAATCCTAAATAAGGAAATAAAATTAAAATTTAAGATTTTCTTCGGGATGGGTGACGGCATTCTTGACGGCGCGTCTTAAGTATAATGGCGTGTTCAGGATGCCGTCAAAGTCTTCAGTGAATTACTATCTTCTGATTTTTCTGATGGAAAATCTGATGATGTGTCAAATATGTGATGGCCCGTGAATAATGTCGTCAGATTTTTCACTGTTAATCAGCATAATCTACCTCAGGTTGACAACCACTTTGATAGCCTGTCCCATGTTTGACGGTGCTTCCAAAACGTCATCACATTTCATCTCAATTCCTTGGGTTCTTTTTAATTTTGACTGCAACTTTGATAGCATGTCATATGTCTGACGGTGCTTCAGAAATGGCATCAACTTCAGTATAGCTCATTTACGACAGATTTCAGCTGATTTGTTCTTATTTTCTTTAGTTTCCTCCCCGATCACTTGTGTCTACATTAAAAAAACAAAAAAATAAAAAAAACAACAAAAGTTACCTAAGACTTCACAATTATTTGGAGCTAAAAAGCATTAAATGTGTTAGCTTTTTCTCACACATCACACACTATGTACAAAACTCCTCTTGATGCGGCTTTAAGAATTCCTTGGACTCTATTGAACATTAGGCTCTGATACCACGTTTGTAATGCTCCGAATCTGGTACTCGGAATGCTATACGGTTCTCATGACCCCGAAGGACCACAATCTTACCCATTACTGATATCTACATAATACGGGAATATGAATTGAAAGGCCAAAAGGTTCAAAACTATGACATAGTATCTGATAAAATAAAATATCTAGGTGGGGTATGGAATACCCAAAACAAAACTAAAATAGATTATCTCAATATACTGTAATCTGAAAAGCCTCTAAAACATGACTGTCTGCATAAGGAGTTGATAGGACATGTCCCCAGCTAACTCTAACTATTAAATTAATTAATGACATAAATAAATAATGATCATGTCCTCGAAAGATGAGGACTCACTTCTAACTCTGACTATTGAGACTGGAATACTACCGGTGCTCTGCAGCTTATGTCTCTAAACATATGGTATAAGACACCATAGCGCGAATGCGTCAGTACTTTGAATGTACTGGTGTGCATGTGAGGTAGGCTAAATGCATGGGGTTCATATGCATGAACAATACTGACTAACTAGCTAATATGAGCGTCAGAATACATGCATACATATATAGTAACTAAAACAAAAATCATGATAACGTTAGTTTACTGATAACTAACATGACTAATGAATGAGTTCTGATAACTAATATAATTGATAACATGTGTGACTGTATCTAAAAATCCTTAATCTAATGGAACAAGCTCAGTTCCATACTGCATCTGAGTTGACTATATCTGATAGTCCTAAATTCTGCAAAACTATCTGAGTTTCATTACTGAGACTGATTGACTGTATTTGACAGCCCTAGTTCTTTAACATGAAACTGTTAGAAGTAGTTATCTAACCGACATTCTCCAAATAACGCATTATAGCTAAATTGGAGTCCAATCTATTCCCTGATTAGAAGGTTGTCAATACCGCGCCACTGGTAAGGACAATATGTGAGTGACCCACACCTAGCAAGTTACTCCAATGAGAATGGTGGGAACCCTCAACTATCACGTTAAACCACCTCATCTACCCTCAACTAGCAGGTATGATGTTTCAACCTATGTTGGCTATGTTGTTTTCGAATACAAGGATTGCTCCTACAAATCACACCCTGTATTGGCAGGTGACTTCCCATCCTTGTGTTCACTCGGTGCTAATTTCATCTCCCATCTGAATAGACACAGAACATGGGTTACTGAGTTGAACTAGACTGAGTTAACTGAGTTTGTTGACTGATAGAATATTACTGAGATTACTGAGTTTTCCTGAGTTATGAGACTGACTGAATTCTACTGAACATGGCTTGACTGAGAGTATCTTGAACACATGAGATTGGCTCTAGGCATACAACCAAATTGTTGGGTATAAGTACCCCTAGGACTCCACGAAAGCAAAATGACAAAGCCTGACTTTCTTGAATACATGACCAACATCAACAATCCACAATATAATAAATTGGGGATTTCACGAAGTACATGGTTGTCATACTATCTAACATGGACGTGAATGCTTATAATCATATCATCATCTCATGTTCTTATATTATGGACATTCCAACCACATACAAATTCCACAATTATAGCATGGAAACAATATAAACATAAGAGGATGAAAAACATATCACATTTAGTTTATGTTTTGGGCTACAAGGCAAGATTTTTATTCTTCCAAACATTTTTTCAAACACCTTGCATGCACAATTTAGGGCATAGGTGAAATTATCAAATTACACATCATAAGCAACTAAATTCATGGATTATATCTTGCATGTTAACATAATATAATGAAAAACACATGAAGATTCCAACTTTAAAATCAATCAACATCAACAACAAGATTACAAATAACCCACAACATAAATACCATGATTTACCGATAAAACAAGGTTTTTGAGCTTCATGGATGGAAGGAATGCATGAATGAAAACTGTGCATACCTTGGTTCATAAATACACGAAGATTGACGGAGGACATTATTGACTTTGAATCTTCAATAAAAAGCCCTAGGTTGTTTCTTAAGAGGTTTTTTGAGAGAAGAGAGTATATTTTAGGCCCCAATAGCTTAATCTTGTGTTAAAAGGCTTAAATAGGGGTGGGAAATTGACCCTTTTAACGCTGGATGCGTCTTGTAATTTCAGTAAAATTTTCTCAAACTGAACCCCTGGCACGATGCGGCGCTATCGCGCCTGGTCACTGGAATTTGATGACCGGGAAACTAAGGGTTGGCGCAATGCAAAGCCATTGTGTTGCCACTTCCTATGCGACCAAAAATTTTGTTGCGACGCAGGGGAAATCTCGTTGAGACACTGGAAAAGGACAATTTCCATTTTAGCTTGTGGCGCGGTACGTCACTGAACAATATGGCACTGTTTTATGATGGGAACTTGAAATAGTCATAACTTCTTACTCAGTTATCGAATTTAAATGAATCTTATATTGATTGAAATCTTATCGAATTTCCGACATGACAAATAGTGAATAGCTTAAAAATACCACTTGTACAAAAGTTTATTCGTCTTTAAAATAAAGATTCTAACCTTTTTGGGATAATGTCAAACTAGGAAGAAGTACAGGGTATTACAATATCTCCCCCTTGAGAAAATTCATCCTCGAATGAGACTGAGAGTGAGGGGAGATGATAACTGACATACATACTGAACATGAGTACTGAAACATGATCTCATGACTGACATGACTGATAACTGAATATATCAAACTGAACATGCATCTCTAATGCATGTGTAACTGATTCATGAATGCATGACTGAGTGTTCTGAGGAACTAAGTTTCTCGCAATGAGAATGCATTTCTAATGCATAATTATATAACTAAACTAATACATGAATGCATAACTGAATATGCAATGGTAGTTGATGCCAAGTTTGTGATAAACACTGAACATGAAATAGAGTAAGCTTAAGGAGAACTGTTACCTTAATCATGATCTGAGTTGGCGGAGAAGAGGTGAGGATTTTTGGTACGCATGTCTACTTCTTTTTCCAAAGTAGCTCCCTCGATTGACTGATTTCACCAAAGAACTTTAACTAGAGGGACTTTTTTGTTCCTTGGTCTACGAGTCTGATAGTCTAGGATTTCGACTGGAATCTCCTCATAAGAGACACTATTCTGAACATCAATTCTCTAAATAGGGACTACAACTACTGGGCCACCTATGCAGTTCTTGAGAAAAGATACATGGAAGACTGGATGAAATGAAGATAAAGATGAGGGCAACTTGAGATCATAAGCTACTTTGCCAAACCGACTAAGAATTTTGAAGGGATCGACATATCGAGGACTAAGCTTTCCCTTCTTGCCCAACCTCTTAACTCCCTTCATGGGAGAGATCTTGCGGTATACATAGTCACCAATCTCAAACTTAAGATCTTTTCTATGCATGTCTTCATATGTCTTCTACCGGATATGAACAAACCAGAGTCTTTCTCTAATCAACTGGACTTTTTCTAAGGCATCGAGTACTAAGTCAGGCCCTATAACTGAGGCCTCAATAACTTTGAACCAACCGATTGGATATCTACACCTTCTACCATTGAAAGCTTTGAATGGAGCCATCTGAATAATGGAATAATAGTTATTGTTGTATTCAAAGTCAATCAAAGGCAAGTGGTCATCCCAACTTCCCTTGAAATCAATTACACATGCCCTTAGCATATCTTCTAGGGTTTGAATGGTTCTTTTTTCTTGACCATCTGTCTGAGGATGGAAGGTTGTACTGAGATGAACTTGGGTACCAAGACACTTTTGGAATGCTTTCTATAAGGGAGAGATGAACTGGGTACCTCTATATGAGATAATGGATAACGAAACATCGTGTAATCTAACCAAGTCTCTAATATATAGATTTTGGCGTAATCCTCAGTTGAATAAGAGGTATGGATAGAAAGGAAATGAGCTGATTTGATCATCCTGACAATGAAGGACACCATTTTCCCCTTGGGAGAAAACCTCTACTTTTTGATCCTTGAATAACTCTTTCAATTTAATAAAGCTGGGATCTCTATTTTGCTTCACCATATAATTTAGAGATGACTCTGAACTACCCTGAACCAATTTATCACCTTCTTCTGTATCAACAAAGCGAACTCCTAGTTTGGTAAGCTGATGGACTTCCTAGGCTAGCTTTTTCTTACTAACCTCAACATGAGCAATACTTTCCATTGACAGTCTACTAAGAGCATCGGTCACTACATTGGTCTTGCCCATATGATAAAGGACACTCATGTCATAATATTTCAAGAGTTCTAACCATCTTCTCTGACGAAGATTTAGATCTTTTTAAGAAAAGACATACTGAAGGCTCTTATGATCTGTGAACATATCTACATGAACACCTAATATAGATAATGCCTCCAAATCTTCAAGGAAAATACTATGGCTGCTAACTCAAGATCATGAGTAGGATAATTCCTCCCATGAGGTTTAAGTTGTCTGGAGGTGTAGCCTATGACCTTACCATGTTGCATGAGGAAACAACCCAAACCTACTTTGGATACATCACAGTACACTACAAAACCATCTAAACTACCTTAAACAGCTAGGATTGGAGATGAGGTGAGTCGAATCTTCATCTCTTGAAAACTCTTCTAGCAAGGATTTGACCACCAAAACTTGACTTTCTTCTAAGTCAACCTGGACAGAGGTGATGAAATAGAATAAAATCTTTCAACAAACTATCTGCAACAGTAAGGTAAACCCAAGAAACTCCAGATGTTTGATGGAGAGACAGGTCTTGGCCAGTTTTTTACCACTTCGGTCTTTTGAGGATTCATTCTAATGCCATCACCGAAAATGATATGACTAAGGAATGCTGCTGACCTTAGACAAAATTTGCACTTACTAAATTTGGCGAACAACTGATGGTATAGGTAGGAAGGAAATGAGTTGATTAGGTCATCCTATCTACAATGACCAAAAATTAATCATGCTGATGCCGAGTTCAAGGAAAACCCATCACAAAGTCCCTGTTCACATCTTTCCACTTCCAAGTAGGAATACTAAACTCCTGCTTAGGACCACTAGGCTTCAGATGCTCTATCTTAACCTGCTAATATGTAAAACACTTAGCCACAAACTCTGCAATATCTCTCTTTATCCCACTTCATCGATTGATCTCCTGCAAGTTGCGGTACAAGTTGCGGTACATTTTTGTGGCCCCTGTATGAATAGAGTAGCACACACCATATGCTTCTGCGAGAATTAGCTGCCTCAAGTCATCTACAAATGGAACACACAGACACGACCCAAATAATGAAGGACACCATCTCCCCCTTTAAAGGCAACCTCTACTTCCTACACCTTGAATAACTCTTTAAACTTAACAAAGTTGGGATCTCAACCCTGCTTTTCTTTCACCTCAAAAACCTGAGATGATTCTGAACTACCCTGAACCCATATATAATCTTTTTTTGTATCAACCAAGCGAACAACTAGTCATGAAAGCTGATGGAATTCCTGGGCTAGCTTTTTCTTACAATCCTCAACATGACAAAGAATTCCCATAGACATTCTACCAAGAGTGTCAGCCATTATAATGTCCTAGGCCAGATGATAAAGGACACTCATGTCATAATCTTTCAAAAGTTCTAACCATTTTATCTGACGAAGATTTAGATTTTTCTGAGAAAAGACATACTGATGGCTCTTATGATCTGTGAACCCATCTACCTGAACACCGTATAGATAATGCCTTAAAATCTTCAAGGAAAATACTATGGCTGCTAACTTAACATCATGAGTAGGATAATTCTTCTAATGAGGTTTAAGTCATCTGGAGGCATAGGATATGACCTTATCATACAACATGAGGACACAACCCAAACCTACTCTTGATGTATCACAATACACTATGAAACCATCTAAACCATGTGGAAGAGATAGGAGTGGAGATGAGGTAAGTCAAGTCTTAAACTCCTGAAAACTCTTCTCGCAAGGATCTGACCACCGAAACTTGACTTTCTTCTGAGTCAATCTGGACATAGGTGATGCAATAGAAGAAATTCCTTCAATGAACCATCTGTAATAGACAGCCAAACCTAAGAAACTCCTAATATCTAATGGAGAGACAGGTCTCGGCCAGTTTCTTACTGTTTTGGTCTTTTGAGGATCTACTCTAATGCCATCACCAAAAATGATATGACTAAGGAATGATACTGACCTTAGTCAAAATTCATACTTACTGAATTTGGCGAACAACTGATGATTTCTATGTGTCTAAATTACAATTCTGAGATGGTTTGCATGACCACACTCACTGTAGGAATAGACCAGAATATTATCTATGAAGACTATGAATAACATGTCCAATTTTTTCTTGAACACATGGTTCATCAAGTCCATGAAAACTGTTGGGGCATTAGTGAAACCAAATGATATGACTAGGAATTTAAAGTGACCATACCGGGTATGAAAGGCTATTTTTGGAATGTCACATTCTCTTACTCTGAGCTGATGATAGCCGGATCTGAATTCTACCTTGGAGAAATAGGTAGCGCCCTAAAGTTGGTCAAACAAATCATCAATTCTTAGAAGAGGATACTTATTCTTGACCATGACTTTATTGAGTTGATGGTACTCAATACACATCCTAAGAGATCGATCTTTCTTGCACACGAATAAGACTAGTGTGCTCCGTGCAGACACACTGGGTCTAATGAATCCCTTTTCTAATAGATCCTTCAACTGTTCTTTCAATTGTTTAAGTTCTACTGGTGCCATTATGTATGGTAGAATAAATATAGGCTTAGTGTCTAGAAGAAGATCAATGTTGAAGTCTGAATTCCTGGAAGATCTTTGGGAAAGATATTTGAATACTCATTCACTACTAGGACTCATTCAAGATTGGTAGTTTCGAAACTTATGTCCTTAACTCAAACAATATGATAGGCACATATCTTTGATATCATTTTTCTTGTCGGAAGGTAGGAAACAAGCTGACCTCTAAACTCTAAAGTACTACCTTTCCACTAAAGAATGGGTTCATTTAAGAACTGAAACATTACTATTCTATTTTTATAGTTGGCTGTGGCATAGAAGGAATGAATCCAATCAATGTCGAGAATGAAATCAAAATCAGTCATATCTAATTTGACTAAGTCTGGTGAAGTGGCTTTCTAAAATATCATAATCAGGTAGTTTCTGTATACCCACTAGGCTATGATGGTTTTACCTACTGGGGTAGAGACAGAAAAGGGCTCTGCTACAATTTGGGGACTGTCTCTGAAATTGCCTACTATATAGGGATTAACAAAAGACAAAGAAGCTCGTAGGTCTATCAAAGCGTAAACATGCACATGAAAGATCTGTAATATACCAGTAACAACATTAGGAGAATTTTCCTGATTTGGCCAAGATTGGAATGCGTAGATACTGTTTAGGCGTTGCCTACTAGTAGCATTGGAGGTTGCACCCTACTGATTCGAGCAAGCAGACTTAACTGAGGAACGGTTCTATTGACCCTACAGACCTGACTCTGTGGCCTGGCTTGCCACACTCGAAGAAAGTATCACTGCCATCCCTACAAGTACCCTGGTGGTTCTTGCCACAATTCTGACAAAGAAGTAGGTGCAGGCATTACTAACAAGGCCCTAAGACTTAGAGCCTAGCACTCTATCTTTTTTACCCTCTCTAAACATAGGAATTGGAGCACTGGCTAAAGAAAGAGCTAGAACTGATGACTTAGGATGAAACTGAGAATGGTTTCCTTATTCTGATTTGGGCTGACCAAAGTTAAAACTACTTGTCCTTTCTCTCTTATTCTGTTTCTCCCTCATCTTAATCTTTTGCTTCTCTATTCGTTGAGCATTATCCATGAGCATGGCTAAAGTTATGTCGCTATTTTGCATAGCGGATCTGCACTCATTAACCATGCTATCATTCACACTTGTAACAAACTTACTCATCTTGGCCCTACTATATGCAACCACATAAGGGGCTTATCATGATAATTGAGTTAACTTATTATAATACTCTTTCACCATCATGTTACACTGCCTGAGGTTGATGAATTCTAACACCTTAGTTTCTCTAAGCTCCAGGGGAAAGAATCTATCAAGGAAAGAAAAAGGAAACTCCTCCCACTCAACAAACCTTGCATAATCTGGCCTTTCTGACTTCCACTGTTTAAACCAAGTGTGAGAAACATCCTACAAATGATATGCAGCTAGCTCAGCACTCTCAATATGAGTAACCCCCATGATGTCTGTAACCTTTTGAACTTGATCTAGAAATTCCTGAGTGTCCTCAACTGACTTAGACCTGAGAAAGGGTAGAGTATTCATTCGGCTGAAGTCCCAAATTCTGGATACAGCTGAATTAGACACTAGGTTGGCCTATGAGACAACTGGCCTTTCATTCTGAGAAACAACTGACTTGGCATGATTAGGGAATGTAGCTTTAAACTCTGCATGAGAAACATGTTTTCCCAAAGGTTCTTTGGGATGAGGGCCTAACTGATTCTCATTTTTTCTTTTGGGAGGCATGTTCTGTAGAACAAAGGGAGAAATAGATTAGGCTATGAAATTGACTTGAGATTATGCTCATTGGCATGACATGAATATTGAAAGAAGGGAAACTATTTCTAAACATCTTATAGCCTCCTGCAAATAAATGTGGTAAGAAACACACTCATGTACAGAATCTACTACATGCGGCTTTAAGACCTCCTAGGACTCTACTGAACCTTAGGCTCTGATACCAAGTTTGTAATGCTTCGAATCTAGTACCCGAAATGATACACAATGCTCATGACCCCAAATGACCACAAGCTAACCCATGACTGATAGATGTACCTGTATACTGCAAAATGTGAAAATATGAACTAAAAGGCCATAAGGTTCAAAACCTAGACAAAGTATCAGATAAAACAAAACATTTGTTTGGGGTATGAAATACCCAAAAGAAAACAAAAACAGATTATTTGAACATATTGTAGTCTGAAAAGCCTCTAAAACATGACTGTCTGCATAAGGAATTGATGGGACATATCCCCAAATAATTCCAACTAATAAATTAATTAATGACATAAATAAGTATTGATCACATCCTCGAAAGATGAGCACTCACTTCTAACTCTGACTTTTGAGAGTGGAATGCTATTGGTGCTCTGGATCTCGTGTCTCTGAACCTATGGTATAAAACACCATAGCATGAATGTGTCAGTACTTTGAATATACTGGTATGCATGTGAGGTAGGATAATTGCGTGGGGTTCATATGCATGAACAATACTTACTAATTGACTAATATGAGTGTGAGAATACACGCATACATATATAGTAACTAAAATTAAAATCGTGATAACATGAGTTTACTGATAACTAACATGACTAATGAACGAGTTATGATAGCTGATATATTAATAAAATGAGTGACTGTATCTGACAGTCCTGAATTTAATGGAACAAGCTGAGTTCTATACTGTATCTGAGTTGACTATATCTGATAATCTTAAATTCTGTAGAACTATCTAATTTCTGTTACTGAGATTGATTGGCTCTATCGGACAGTCCTGGTTCTATAATATTAAACTATAGGAAGTAATTATCTAACCGACATTTCCCAAATGACCCATTATAGCTGAATTGGGTTCTAATCTATGTCCTGATTGGAAGGGTGTCAATACTGCGCCACTAGTAAGGATAACATATGAGTGACCCTCAACTAGCAGGTTACTCTAATAAGAATGGTAGGAACACTTAACTAGCAGTTTAAGCCACCACATCTACCCTTAATTAGCAGGTATGATGTCTCAACCTACGCGGGCTACGCAGTTTTGGAATGGAAAGATTGCTCCTAAGAATCACAACGTCTACTAGAAGGTGAGTTCCCATCCTTGGGTTCACTCAGTGCTAATTTCTACTCCCATCTAAATAGACACTAAACATGGGTTACTAAACTTAACAGGAATGATTTAACTAAGTTTCGCTGACTAACCGAATATTACTGCGATTACTGAGTTTTCGTGAGTCATGAGACTTACTGAATTCTATTGAATATGGCTTGACTGTGAGTATCTTGAAAACATGAAATTTGCTCTAGGCATACAACTAAATTGTTAGGTACAAGTACCCACAGGACTCGACTGAAGGAAACTGACAAAGCCTAACTCTCTTAAATACATGACCAACATCAAGAATCTATAATATAATAATTTAGGGATTTCACAAAGTACATGATTATCATACTATCTAACATGGAAGGGAATGCTTATAATCATATCATAATCTCATGTTCTAAAATGATGGGCATTCCAACAACATACACATTTCACAATGATAGCATGAAAATCACATAAAAATAAGAGGATGACAAAGATGTCACATTTAGTTTATATTTTGGTCTATAAGGCATGATTTCTTCTCTTCCAAGCATTTTATCAAACTCCTTGCATGCACAATTAAGGGCATTGGTGAAATCATCAAATTACACATCATCAGCAACTAAATTCATGGATTCAATCTTACATGTTAACATAATATCATGAAAACACACACAAAGATTCCAACTTTGAAATCAATCAACGTCAACAACATATTACAAATAACCCACAACATAAATACACTAATTTATAGATAAAACAAGGTTCTTGAGATTCATGGATGGAAGGAATTCATGAATGAAAACTTTGTATACGTTAGTTCGTAAATACATAAAGATTGAAGGAGGAAATTCTTGATTTTGAATCTTCTATGAAAAGCCCTAGGTTGTTTCTTTAGAGGTTTTTTGAGAGAAGAGAATATATTTTGGGTTCACAATAGCTGAATCTCATGTTAAAGGGCTTAAATAGGGGTGGGAAATTCACCCTTTTAACCCTGGATGCGTCTTGTAATTTTAGAAAAATTTTCCTGAACTGGACCCCTGGCGTGATGCGGCACAATCACGCCATGTCATTGGAATTTGAAAATTGGGATAATGAGGGTTGGCGCAATGGGGAGCCATCCCGTTGCCACTTCCTTTGTATCTTGGAAGTTTGGCGTGATATAGGAGAAATCATGCTAAGACACTAGATAAGGACAATTTCCATTTTTACTTGTGGTACGGTACGTCACTGACCAATATGGCACTATTTCACGATGTGAACTTGAAAATGTCATAACTTGTTACCCGATTATCGGATTTATATGAATCTTGTATCGATGGAAATCTTATTAAATTTTCCACGTTACAAAAAGCAAAAATCTTAACTTCTAGGAAAAAGTATGGGGTATTATAATATCTCCCCCTTGAAAACATTCATCCTTGAATAAGACTGAGAGTGGGGGGAGAAGATAACCAACGTACATACTGAACATTAATATTGAAACATGATCTCATGACTGACATGACTGACATGACTTATAACTGAATATATCATACTAAACATGCATATCTGATGCATGTGTAACTGATTCATGAATGCATGACTGAGTGTTCTGAGGAACTAAGTTTCTCAAAATGAGAATGCATGTCTAATGCATAATTACATAACTGAACCGATACACGAATGCATCACTGAATATGAAATGGTAGTTGATACCATGTTTTTGATAAACACTGAACGTGAAACGTAATAAGCTTAAGGAGAACTGTTACCTTGAGCTTGATCTGAGTTGATGGACGAGGTTAGGATACTTGGTACACATGTCTTCTTTTGCTTCCCAAGTTGCTCCATCAACGGACTAATATCGCAAAAGAACCTTAACTAGAGGGACTTCTTTATTCCTTAGTTTGCTAGTCTAATAGTCTAGGATTTTGACTGAAATTTCCTCATAAGAGAGTATGTTATGAACATCAATACTCTGAGTAGGGACTATAGCTGCTGGGTCACCTATGAATTTCTTTAGCAAAGAGACATGGAAGAATGGATGAACTGAGAATTTTGAAGGGACCGATATATTGCGGACTAAGATTTCCGTTCTTGCCAAACCTCTTCACTCCCTTCATGGAATAGATCCTGAGGTAGACATAGTCACCAATCTCAAACTCTAGATCCTTTCTACACACGTTAGCATAAAAATTCTATCGGCTCAGAGCAGCCCAGAGTCTTTATATAATTTACTAGACTTTTTCTAAGGCATCGAATACTAAGTCAGGCCCTATAACTGAGTATTCACTAACTTCAAATCAACCGACTAGAGATCTGCACCTCCTACCATAGAGAGCTTTGAGTGGAGCCATCCAAATACTGGAATGATAGTTATTGATATATGCAAACTCAATCAAAGGAAAGTGGTCATCCCAGCTACCCTTGAAAACAATTGCACACGTCCTTAGCATATCGTCTAGGGTCTGAATGGTCCTTTCTTCTTAAATATCTATTTAAGGATGAAAGGCTGTACTGATATGAACTTGGGTACCAAGACCCTTATGGAATACTTTCCAGAAGTGAGAGGTGAACTAGGCACCTCTATCTGAGATAATGGATAATGGAACACTATGCAATATGACCTACTCCCTGATGTAGAGTTTGGCATATTCCTTGGCTGAATAAGAGGTATGGACTGGAAGGTAATAAGCTAATTTGGTCATCCTATATACAATGACCCAAACTGAATCATGCTGATGACGAGTTAGAGGCAAACCTATCACAATATCCATGTTCACTTCTTCCCACTTCAAAGTAGGAATACTAAACTCCTGCATAAGACCACTAGGCTTCTAATGCTCTATCTTAACCTGTTGATATGTAGGATATTTAGCCACAAACTCTGCAGTATCTCTCTACATCCCTCTCCACCAATAGATCTCCTGTAAGTTGTAGTACATCTTTGTGTCCCTTGTATGAATAGAGTAGCGCTCATCATGCGCTTCTGCAAGAACTCGCATCCTCAACTCATCTATAGTTGGAACACACAGATGACCCTGACAATGAAGGATACCATCTCTCCCTTGGGAGAAAACCTCTACTTTCTGATCTTTGACTGACTCTTTCAACTAAACAATGCTAGGATCTCCATCGTGCTTTTCTTTTACCTTGGAAACAAGAGATAATTTTGAACTACCCTGAACCCATATATGACCTTCTTATGTATCGACCAAAGGAACACTTAGTTTAGAGAGCTGATAGACTTTCTGGATAAGCTTTTACTTACTGTCCTCAACATGAGCAATACTTCTCATATGCAATCTACTAAGAGTATCGGCCACTACATTGGCCTTGCCCGGATGATAAAGGACACTCATGTCAAAATCTTTCAAGAGTATGAACCACATTCTCTGATGAAGATATAGATCTTTCTAAGAAAATACATACTGAAGACTCTTATGATCTGTGAACACATAAATATGAACACCGTATAGATAATACCTCCAAATATTCAAGGCAAATAGTATAGTTGCTAACTCAAGATCATGACTCAGATAATTCTTCTCATGTAGACTAAGTTTTCTGGAGGAGTAAGCTATGACCTTACCATGCGGCATGAGACACAACCCAAACCTACTCTAGATCCATCACAATACACTATGAAACCATCTGAACTATCTGTAAGAGCTAGGACTAGAGCTGAGGTGAGTCGAGTATTCAACTCCTAAAAACTCTTCTTGCAAGTATCTAATTATTGAAACTTGACTTTTTTCTGAGTCAATCTGGACATAAGTGATGCAATAAAATAAAATCCTTCAACAAACCATCTGTAATAGCCAGCCAAACTGAAGAAACTCCTGATGTTTGATGGAGAGACAGGTCAGGTCCAGTTTCTTACCGCTTCAGTTTTTTGACGATCTACTCTAAGGAATGCTATTGACCTTAGCCAAAATTCGCACTTACTGAATTTGGCGAACAACTGATGATTTCTGATAGTCTGAAGTACAATTCTGAGATGGTCTGCATGATCATGCTCACTGTGGGAATAGACCAGAATATCATCTATGAAGACTATGACAAACATGTCTAAGATTTTCTTGAATACACGGTTCATCAAGTCCATGAAAGTTGTTGGGGGATTGGTGAGACCAAAGGACAAGACTAGGAATTCGAAGTAACCATAAAGGGTATGAAAGGCTACTTTCGGAATGTCATATTCTTTGACTTTAAAATGATGATGGCTGGATCTGAGGTCTATCTCGGAGAAATAGCTATCACCCTGAAGTTGGTCAAACAAGTCATCAATTCTGGGAAGAGGATACTTTTTCTTGATCGTGACTTTATTGAGTTGATGGAAATTAATACATATCCTGAGAGATCTATCTTTCTTACACACAAATATGACTGGTGCGCCCTACGGGGACACATTGGGTTTGATGAATCCCTTATCTAAGATATCTTTTAACTATTCTTTCAATTCTTTGAGTTCTACTGTTTCCATTCTATATGGCAGAATAAATATAAGATGATTGTCTAGAAGAAGATCAATGCCAAAGTGTATTTCACTTTTGGGACGATTTCCTGGAAGATCTTTGGGAAAGACATCTGAATACTCATTCACTACTAGGACTGATTCAAGATTGGGAGTTTTGAAACTAGTGTCCCTAACTCAAACAAGATGATAGACACATCCCTTTGATATTATTTTCCTTGCCCGAAGGTGGAAAACAAGCTAACCTCTAAATATTGAAGTACTACCCTTCCACTCAAATACGGGTTCGTTTGGGAATTGAAAGAAGACTATTCTATATATTCAGTCGACCGTGGCATAGTAGGAGTGAAGCCAATCCATGTCAAGAATGATATCAAAATCAGTCATCTCTAATTCGACTAATTCTACTGAAGTGACTTTCTGAAATATCATAACCGGGCAGTTCTTGTATACCCAACGGGCTATGTTGGTTTTACCCACTTGGATAGAGACTGAAAAGGGCTATGCTATAATTTTGGGACTACTTTTGAAATTGCCTGCTATATAGGGAGTAACAAAAGACAAAGAAGATCCTGGGTTTTGCAAAGAGTAAATATGCATATGAAAGAACTATAGCCTACCAGTAACCATATCAGGAGAATTTTCCTGATCATGCCAAGATTGGAGAACGTACAGTATGTTTTGGCATTTCCAACTAGTAGCATTGGACTGAGCTGATAAACAGTTCTGCTGACCCTGCAGACCTGAATATGGACAATCTCTAACTCTATGGCCTAGCTTTCCACACTTAAAAAAAGTATTACTGCAATCCTTACAAGTATCCTGGTGGCTCTTGCCACAAGTCTAACAAAAAGGATAGGTGCGTGCACTGCTAACATGAACCTGGTATAGAGCCGGGTGCTCTATCTTTGTTACCCTCTCTAAACTTAGGAACTGCAGCACTGGCTGAAGAAGTTGCTTGAACTGATGACTTAGGAAAAAACTGAGAACAGTTTCCTCCTTGTGATTATTGATAAGGAAAGTTAAAATTACCTGTCCTTGCTCTCTTATTCGACCTCTCCCTCATCTTAATCTGTTGCTCCTCTATCTGCTGAGCATGAGTCATGAGCCTGGATAAAGTCATGTCACTATTTATCATGGCAGCTCTGCACTCATTAACCATGCTATCATTCACCCCTGAAAGGAACTTACTCATCTTGGCCTATCTATCTACAATAATATTTGGGGAAAATCTTGCTAATTGAGTAAACTTAAGAGAATACTCTTTCACCGTTATGTTGCCCTACCTGAGGTTGATGAATTCAAACCCCTAAGTTTCTCTAAGCTCTAGGGGAAAGAATCTATCAAGGAAAGTAGAAGCAAACTCCTCCCACTCAACCGACCCTGCACCATATGGCCTTTCTGACTTTCACTATTTAAACCAAGTGTGAGCAATATCCTGCAACTGATATGCAGCTAGCTTATCACTCTCAATAGAAGTAACCCCCATGATGTCTGTAACTTTCTGAACTTGATCTAGGAATTCCTGAGGGTCCTCATCTGACTTAGACCCAAGAAAAGATGGAGGATTCATTCGAGTGAAGGCCCAAATTTTGGCTGAAGGTAAATTGGCCACTGGGTTGGCCTGGGAAACCATTAGTCGTTCATTTTGAGCAGAAACTAATGACGTAACAGTAGTGAATGCAGCTCTTAACTTTGCATAAAAAATATGTTCGCCTAAAGGTTCTTCGGGATGAGGGGCTGATTGATTCCCATTTTTTCTTTTAAGAGGCATGTTCTGTAGAAGAAAGGGAGAAACATATAACACAGAGAAGTTGACTTGAGATTATACTCAATGGCACTACATGAATACTGAAAGAAGGTAAACTATTCATAAAAATCTTATAGCCTCCAATAAATTAATGGGGCACGCAATACACCCATGTACAATACTCTACTAGATGCGGCTTTTAGATTTCCTAGGACTCTATTGAACCTTAGGTTATGATACCCAGATTGTAATGCTCCAAATCTGGTACCCAAAATACTACACGGTGCTCATGACCCCGGAGTACCACAAGATAACCCATGACATAGTATCTAATAAAATAGAACATCTGGGTGGGATATGAAATTCCCAAAACAAAACTGAAATAGATTATATGAACATATTGTAGTTTTAAAAGCCTCTAGGACATAACTGTCTTTATAAGGAGTTGATGGGACATGTCCCCAACTAACTTCAACTAATAAATTAATTAATGACATAAATAAGTAATGATCATTTTCTTGAAAGATAAGGACTCACTTCTAACTCTGACTGCTAAGACTGGAATGCTACTGGTGCTTAAAAGCTCGTGTCTCTTAACCTATGGTATAAAACACCATAGCGTGAATACTTAGTACTTTGAATGTAATGGTATGCATGTGAGGTAGACTAAATGCATGGTGATTATATGCATGACCAATATTGATTAACTAACTAATATGAGCATGACAAAACATGCACAATACATAGTAACTAAAACTAAAATCGTGATAACGTAATATTACGAATAACTAACATGACTAATGAATGAGTTCTGATAACTGATAACTTGAGTGACTTTATATAACAGTCTTGAATCTGATGGAACTAGCTGAGTTTCATACTGTAGCTGAGTTGACTGTGTCTGCTAGTCCTAAATTCTGTAAAACTATCTGAGTTCTATTATTAAGACTAATTGGTTGTATCCGACAGTCCTGGTTCAGTAACATAAAACTGTGGGAAGTAGTTATCTAATCGACATGCCCCAAATGACGTATTATAGCTGAATTGGGGTCTAATCTATGCCCTGATTAGAAAGGTGTCAACAACGCACCACAGGTAAGGACAACATGCCAGTGACTCTCAACTAGCAGGTTAAGCCACCTCATCTACACTCAACTAGCATGTATGATATCTTAACCTACGCTGGCTACATAGTTCTCGAATGCAAGGATTGCTCCTAATAATCACACCCTCTACTGGCAGGTGAGTTCCCATCCTTGGGTTAACTCGGTGCTAATTTTTACTCCCATCTGAATAGACACTGAACATAGGTTACTGAACTGAACTGGAGTGAGTTAACTGAGTTCCGTTGACTAACAGAATATTAATGAGATTACTAAGTTTTCTTGAGTCATGAGACTGACTGAATTCTACTGAACATGGCTTGACTGAGAGTATCTTGAAAACATGACATTGGCTCTAGGCTATAGCTAAATGGTCGGGTACAAGTACCCCCAGTACTCGATGGAAAAAATTGACAAAGCTTGACTTTCTTGAATGCATGACCAACATCAACAATCAATAATATAATAAGTTGTACATGGTTATCATACTATCTAACATGGACGGGAATCCTGATAATCATATCATAATCTCATGTTCTAATATCATGGGCATTCCAAAAACATACACATTTCACAATGATAGCATGGAAACAATATTAACATAGGAGGATGACAAGTATGTCACATTTAGTTTATGTTTTGGGCTATAAGGCATGATTTCTACTCTTCCATGCATTTTATGAAACACCTTGCATGCACAATTTAGGGCATAGGTGAAATCATCAAATTACACATCATAAGAAACTAAATTCATGGATTCTATCTTCCATGTTAACATAACATAATGAAAAACACACAAAGATTTCAACTTTGAAATCAATCAACGTCAACAACATGATTACAAATAACCCACAACATAAATACTATTATTTATAGATAAAAGAAGGTTCTTGAGCTTCATGGATGGAAGGAATCCATGAATGAACACTGTGCATACCTTTATTCTTATATACACGAAGATTCACGGAGGAAATTGTTGATTTTAAATCTTAAATGAAAAGCCCTAGGTTATTTCTTGAGTGTTCTTTTGAGAGAAAAGAGTATATTTTGGGTTACCAATAACTGAATCTCGTGTTAAATGACTTAAATAGTGGTGGGAAATTTACCCTTTTAATCTTGGACACATCTTGTAATTTCAGTAAAATTTTGCTGAATTGGACCCCTGGTGCGACGCGGTGTTATCGCGCTGTATCATTGGAATTTGACAATTGAGAAACTGAGGGATGGCACAATGCGGAGCCATCGCGTTGCCACTTCCTTTCTGAACTGGATGTTTGGCGCGAAGAGAGGGAAATCACGCTGAGACACTTGAAAAGGACAATTGTCATTTTAGCTTGTGGCGCGGAGAGTCACCGATCAATATGGCGCTGTTTTCAGATGGAAACTTGAAATAGTCATAACTTCTTACCCGGTTATAGGATTTAAATGAATCTTATATCAATGGAAAGCTTATTGAATTTTCCACATGAAAAAAGTGAAAATCTTAGAAATTTCACATGTACAAAAGTGGATTCATCTTTCAAATAAAACTTCTAACCTTTTTGGAATAATTTCATGGTAGGAAAAAGTAGAGGGTATTACAGTTATCATCTGGATAAAAATGTGAAGGTTGAGTAAATGAAAGTGAAAGATGCACTTGAATTGTGTACTTATTTGAAGGAAATGTTTGACCACATAAAGGCCACGGTACAACCCAAAGCTGGTTATGAGTAGATGGACTTATGGTTTAAAAATTTTAATACCATTGTTGAATATAATTTTGTTGTATTTAGGATTGTTTCCCAATTCAAATTATGTGGGGAAAATATAAATGAAGAGGGCATGATGGAAAAAACACTTACTAATTTTCATACCTCAAATGTGATTTGCAGCAGCAATACCGAGAAAAGGGCTTTCAGATATATTCTGAATTGGTATCATGCCTTCCGGTGGCTGAGCAACATAATGCTCCTTTGATGAAAAATCATGAAGCTTATACCACTGGATCTACTCCATTATCGAAAGAAAATGGGGTTCAAGCACATGGCCAGCCTGAAAGACGGCAAGATCAAGGTCATAATAATTAGTGTGGACGTGAAAATGACAAAGCACGATATAATAATCACCATGGTGGTGGTAACCAAAAAAGTAAGAACCAAATGGGTCCTCATAATAATTCTTCAAGAGGAAATTTTTAGCGTTGTGTTATGAAAAGACATTGGAAGAATGAATGTCGGGCGTCTAAGCATTTTCCTAGGCTTTATCAAGAATCTTTCAAAAGATAGAGAAATAAAGGTGGGACCTTTTCAAATTCCTGAATGAAGTCACACTTGGCTTTCAAAAATGATGATTAGGCAGGACATTTACAAAAGTATGATGATAATGTTGAGGCAAGTTTGGTTCAGAAAGATGAAGATTTTGATGGTCTTGATGATATCACTCATTTGGAAGTTGAAGACTTCTTTGGAGATAAAAACTAAATCTTGATCAATTAATTGTGGAAATAAATAATGTTTTTTTGTTATGTTGTTTCTTTAGTTATTATGTTTTTTGTTCATTATCTCGTTTTAATTTTCATGAAAAAAAGTATCTAAGTTTCATTGTAAGATTGTGAAATTTTATATTTCTTATCATATATTATTTATGTTGAATTTAATAATTTTTTTCCAATCTACAATTAAATCCAATATGAGTAAGGGAGATATGTGCTTGATAGTGCTACAACTCACACTATATTAAGAGAAAATAAATATTTCTCTAATTAATTATGAAAATGACTTCTGTTAATACAATATCCGGTAGTACAAAGTTAATTAAGGGCTCTAAAAGAGATACCTTTTTAATACCTGGGGGAACAATATTAGCCATTGATAGTGCATTATATTGTAGTAAGTCTCAAAAAAACTTGCTAAGTTTCAAGGTTATTCGCCAAAATGGCTAGCATATATAGACGCCAAATGAAGGAAAGGTTGAATACCTTTAAATTCTACAATAAAGGAAGGAAAAAAGTTTGTGAATTAAAAACTACCTACACTTTCTTCAGAATTGTACCATAAAAGCATTTATATGGTTGAATCACATGCCTTAATAAACAAAAGGTTTACAGGTTCTAATGATTTTATCGTTTTGCAAGACCAATTAGGCCATCCTGATTTTAATATGATGGAATATTCTTTATTTAAAGAAATTTTCTTCTGTTACTTATTCTCAAGGAAAGTTGAATATTAAACTATCAGTAGATAAGATTGGGATTGAATCCCCTGCATTTTTGGAACGTATACAGGGTGATTATATTGACCAATTCACCTTTCATGTGGACCTTTCAAATATTATATGGTCTTGGTAGATGCATCTACAAGATGGTCACATAGGTGCTTATTATCAACTCGTTGCGAGATAGTTGGCTCAAATAATAAGGTTAAGAGCATAATTTTTAGATTTACCAATAAAGATTATTCATCTTGATAACGCTGGTAAGTTTACATCACAATCCTTTAATGATTATTATATGTCCACTAAAATAAAAGTTGAACATTCAGTTGCTCATGTTCACACTCAAAATGGTCTAGAAGAATCATTGATCAAAGTCTTCAGTTGATAGCTAGACCTATGTTAATGCAGAAAAAACTTCTTGTTTCAACATGCGACATGCTATTTATCATGCAACAACACTTTTCCGCATAAGGACAACAAGTTATCATAATTTTCCCCATTATAGTATGTTTTTGGTCAAGAAAAAAATATTTCCCATCTTACAATTTTTGGATGTGCGGTATATGTTCCAATTGCTCCACCACAACACACAAAGATGTGACCCCAAAGAAGGTTGGAAATATATGTTGGGTATGAATTTTCTTCCATTATAAAATACTTCGAACCTATGATAAGAGATTTGTTTACTGTAAAGATTTGTTGATTGTCGTTTTCATGAATCAGTATACCCACCATTAAGGGAAGAACATTAGCAGCTAAAACATGAGATAGATTGGAATGCATTATCACTATCTCATTTAGATCCTCAAACAAATCAATGTTAGCAAGTGGTTCAAAAGATGATTTACTTGCAAAATATTTCTAATCAGTAGCCGGATGCATTTGCTAACCTTCCAAGGGTTACTAAATCTTATATTTCGAAAGCTAATCCTCCAGTTCGGGTTGATGTCTCGATAGGACAAGTGGTAAATGCAAATGAGTCTAAGCCATATTTGAAACGTGGTAGACCAATTGATTCCAAGGATAAAAATACTCAAAAGAGAAAAAAATAAAAGATCAAATTGATCATGATATGATAACAATTGCTCAAAAAGAGCCTAGTGATCTAACAAATGATACGACCATTGATGAGGTTAAAATATATGAAACTAATGAGAATAAATAAATATCAATAAGTTATGTCTCTATGAGAAATAGGTTGAATATAAATAATATTGTGGTTAACGTTATTTTTTCTTACAATGTTGAATCCAAATAATGTCATTACCCGAGCCGAGGCCCTGGCCGTGAAAGGCATCCCGAACCATGAAGGACCGAGAGATCCTTTAGCATGTAATCATAAGCATAACTCATATGATATAAATGTGTGGAAGATAAACTGAAAAATGGTAGTCCCAAAATAAAACTGAAAGCTTCATAACATCGTATTAAAAGGGAAAAGCCAAATCGAATCCAAAATCATATATGTTGTCTCTACTGATCATAATATACTAGTTTGTTTAAAAATTAGGACAAGGCCCCATCCGGACCATAAAATAACTTAAAACTAAAACGTGCGTCAGATTCCTGCTGAAATGAGGGAGGATCACCAACTCTGAACTATTGGAAAAATATAGTGGTTTACAGGACCATGGGACTGGGCCTCAGCACCTGAAATATAATGTGTCAATACCCGAAAATTCTGGTACGTAGATCAATCAAAAAATAACATATATTTTATACAACATAAGTGAGAGAGTTTCATAAATCAATTTAGCCTAAGGTAATTGAAAACACATAGGCATAATTTTATGAGCTTTAAAACATTTCCTTGTAATCATGACTCAATTCTTTATTTTACTTTTTATCTAGATAGTAGACCCTATATTTCTATGATCCCACGAGCTATATGGAATTCGCCCTTAACATAGTGGCCAAGCCCCCAATCCAAGTTTGTTGCAAGGATTGAAGAGTAAGTAAGGGGGACACATAAGATCACAAAGCAGAGTATCATAATCCCCAATAAAATTAACATGTCATGGTAGTTCACAAGATTACAGAGCAGGGCTCCTAACCATAGTCCCCAAATTAGGACGACATGAATCAAGGTACACAAGATCACAAAACTGGGCACAATATCCCTGGTCGGCAAATCATGGTTTCACTGATGAGTTTTTCAACTCGTGCTTTCTTTGGATAACCATCTAACTATCTTTAATCAAATTTTTAGTTATTTAAAACCATGCTTCATGGTTATAAACCATTCAATGCTTATTCTGTTAAGGGAATAAAATCACCGAGTATCGTCATACCTAAAAATACAAGTCATTCATATCATACCACATCGTATCTGCCCTTCGCATTCAGAAACATACATATGACCAACAAAAGATTTTATCAAATCACACAAGAGTTCTTATTTTCAAAAGCATATGTAAACTCATGCACATACTGTCTTTACAAATCTTTAACAGATGGTGGCTAATTCATTTATTCAACGCAAACATTTCTTTTAGTTTCGACACAACAGCCTTTAGCATAAGAAATACCCCTTTTGAAAGCATGAAAACAACAATGCATAGTAGTTAAAGAGCCATTTAAAACTCAAGAATTGTCACCATTCTTAAACCAACACCAACATTGGTTGTAAATAAATCTCATGATCCTAAAAAGGCTTTTAATTAAAGCTCAGAAAATAATTACAATCCATGCCATGCAAAGACCATAAATTTCAACATGGGTAAGGGGATATCACAAGTCTCATTAATAAATGACTTTTTGAACTAGAATCACATATGCCCAAGATTCTAAATCAAGCTTATGGATAACCCCCAAGACATATGTACTTTCATCGAATTGGGTTCACGATGCATGTTCTTAAAACAATTTCCCAAAACTTATTAAAAATACATACATACATAACTTTAAAGCTTGTTAAAATCATAAAACATCTGTCGATGGGATTTAGGATAGCCCCACGTACCATGAATTGATGAAACATCGAGAAACATTGACCCTTGAGCCTTAATCTCTCAAACCCTAGTTAGTTTTTTCCTTTTTAGCTTAAGGAAGATAAATTAGGGATTTTGAGAGTGTTAATATGCATTTAAGGATATTAATTTTGTCTATAAGTGATTAGGGATGGTTAAGGGGGTGTGAAAAGACCGTAACGCCTATATAATAATACAAAATGGAGCACTTACGCTGCAATGCTATTACCATATCGCGTATAGCAATTGGACAGGCCAAGGTAGGCGATGCATGCTTATTGAACAACCCCAAGTGGGCGATGCATGTCAGTTGCACACCATTTCCAATGGCTTTATGCATTTGTCATGTGACACATGGATTTTGAAAAAGGGTCCATTGTGCATCGCCTACTTGTTTTAAGGTCTTGAAACTCTCCCAATGCAACCCACAACATCCTAAATTAGTCTACCATCCATATGAGGGTCCTAACGGTCATTTTAGAGAGTGTTTTTTTAGCGTTAAGGCAGGGGTGTCATACAAAATCCGTCAATGAATGTAGAAAGAGAAAAAATTGTCCAAAATAGAAGGATACAATTCAAGCCAAATTGAATTCACTTGAAAAACGTGAAGTTTTCCGACCAATAGTACGAACAACTGAAGGTATCATGCTAGTGGGGTAAAACTGGGTTTTTGTATGAAAAAAAATTGAAAAGGGTGAACTTGTAAGATATAAAGTATGACTTGTGGCACAAGGTTTTTGGAAAAGGCCTGGCATTGACTATGCAGAAACATATTCTCATTTGGTTGATGGAATTACATTCAGATATTTAACAATCTGAAAGATCATGAAAAGCTTGATATACGCCCAATGGATGTTGTCACGGCCTATTTGTATGGCTCATTGGACAATAATATTTTTATCAAAATTTCAGAAGACTTATAAGGACCAGAAGCATATAAAAATTCACAAGAAACTTTCTCCATAAAGCTTTAGAAATCCTTATATGGATTGAAACAATCACGGAGGATGTGGTACAATAGTCTTAGCAAATATTTGCTAAAAGAAGGGTACAAAAATGATCCTATTTGCCGTTGCATTTTTATAAGAAGTTCTGGATCTAAATTTCCTAAAATAGTTGTTTATGTTTATGACTTAAATATCATTGGCACTCCTAAGGAGCTAAAACTATTGAGTGTTTGAAGAAAAAATTTGAAATGAAAGATCTGGGAAAGACTAAATTTTGTCTTGGCCTACAGATTGACCATTTGACAAATGGAATTTTTGTTCATCAATCAAGATACACTGAAAAGATTTTAAAGAAATTTTACATATATATATTACATCGATGGAGTGCCCCAATGGTTGTGAGGTTGCTTGAGGTAAACAAAGATCCATTTTGACCTCAAGTAAATGATGAAAAGCTTTTTGGTGATGAAACTCCATGTCATAGTGCAATCCGGTCACTAATGTATCTTACCAATAATACTTAACTAGATATTTTTTTGACAGTAAGTTTATTGCCAAGATTCAGCTCTTCCCCAACTAAAAGACATTAATGGTGTCAAGCATATATTCCGATATCTTCAGGGAACCATTGACTTGGGATTATTTTATTCTAATGAATTCAAGTAAAAAATAATTGTTTATACAGATGTAGGATACTTGTCTGATCCACATAATGCTGCGTCTCAGATGGGTTATTTATTTACATAGGTAGCATAGCTATTTCATGGCGTTCAATAAAGAAAACATTAGCTGCAACTTCTTCAAATCATCTAGAAATCATTGCAATTCATGAAGCCAGCCGGGAGTGTATTTGGTTGAGATCAATGACACACCATATTCAGGAAATGTGTGGATTTCCTTTGAATAAAGATATTCCAACTACATTTTATGAAGATAATTTTTTTTGTACAGCTCAGTTGAAGGGAGGTTACATTAAAGGAGACAAACCAAAACACATTACACTAAAATTCTTTTTCACTCATGATGTTGAGAAAAAGGTGAAATAAATGTTCAACAAATTTATTCGGCAAATAATTTGGCAGACTTTTTCACTAAAGCATTAAAAACCTCAACATTTGAGAAGATGATATTCAAGATTGGGATGCACCATCTCAAAGAAATGAAATAATATTTGCATATGGGGGAGTAAAGTACGCGCTACAAACTTTTATTCCTTGGCCTAGGTTTTGTCCCAAATGGGTTTTCCTGGCAAGGTTTTTAACGAGGCAGCAAACAATGCGTATAAGCATATATATGTACTCTTTTTCCTTCACTAGGATTTTTCTTTCCACAGGATTTTTTTTAGTAAAATTTTAACGAGACATAGTGTATCACTGGACATCCAAAGGGGTGTATTGAAAATGATTGTAACGATGTGGATGTCCAAACTTCTTGGTCTAATTCCTCCATGACTTTTTTGTGTAATTCCTCCATAACACTTCGGTGTAATTCCTCCATTACTTCTTGGTGTAATTCCTCCTTTAAATGAAGTAAATCCCACACCTTCACTACCTCCTCATTGATCATCATGTTTATGACACCTCTTGAATCTTCCTATGTAATACTATAAATAGAGGTTTTGAGGAAGATGTTTGATACACATAAAAGAAAGAAGATACTGATCTTATATTTCTCTTTTGTTATTTTTTTCTCTATTGTTCCTCTTGTTTTGTTCTTTACATTACTATTCTTCTTCCTAGTATTGAAATAAATGGCACAATTATCTTACCCCAATCTACTTTCAATCATTTTAGCAATATTCATTGATTTTTCTCTGTCCAAGGTGTGTTAATCCTTTCGACTTGAATGTTGTTGCTAGATAATTGAAAGTTCTTGGGAAAAACTAAAATACAGTATTGAACTTTCATTAATTGCTCAACCTTGTCATCCCTTAATAGCTGATCTTATTATGTTATTTCCATGACATATTTAGTTCATTCGTTCCACTAATCACTAATAAAGTCCTACTACTATTAAATTTTTTGGCCTAACATCATCCAACCCTTCATTATTTATCAGTCTCTACCTCATTTTACGAGTGGCATATGTTATCTATTTCATTTAGTAGCATACTTGAGCCTTTTCTCAATCCCTTATCTTGTTCTAACCACTATTAACACCCGAAATTTCACTATAGAAAGGCATACATACTCATAATTTGCATACTCATATGCACTTTACTACACCTCATTAGTGTACTCTCATTTAAACCCATTTTTTTTCTCAAGCAAATTTAGTCTTTTTCCCCAGACATTATCACGTCCCAACCCCAAATTCCACTACGAAAAAACATATATATTCTTAATTCACACACTTCATATATTCTTTACTTGTCCATCTATACCTCATTTTTTCTTTTAATCTTGTCTTATCATTTCTTGAACAATATTTTATGTCATTTTCCTAAGAAATTACCACATTCCAGCCGTTGTAATACTCAAAATTTCACCTTGAACTTGCAAACACATAAATACTCAAATCAAATAAATACTCTTAATTTAGATACCCTCAAATGTACTTTTCACATCCAACACATTCTCAGTAGTGTACTTTCTTTTAAAAAAATCTTTTTTTTCATCGTTTTTTTTATATGTTTCTTAAATCTATTCAAAGATCCATAAAATATGTGGAAATTGTGAATGATATCGTATAGACTCAACAACATATCCACTGTACTCTCATAAAGTGGGGTTGGAAAGGGCAGAATGTACAGAAATCGTACCTCTACCTTAAAGATAAGATAGAGAGGTTTGATCCGATAGACCCCAACTCAAGATAAAAAAAGTATAAAAAATGTCATGGGAGTACAAAAGATCGTAGGTGGTATGAAAAATGACAAATGGCAAAAGAACAATACTACAACAAAATAATACTCCACTCGATCTGCACGAACATAATCAGTAGTAACAGAATTTGAAGAGCACAAAACTAAAAAAGTAGTCCTACAACTACTAGAAAAGGAAAAAACACAACACACTCATATCTGCTAGATTGGGGGCACCCGTACCTACTAAGCTTCTATCCTAATTTATCCACACCTTACTATTAACAGTCATATCTTCGGTAAGTTGTAATTGTGTCATGTCCCTTCTAATCACCTCTCCTAATACTTCTTTTGCCTATGTTTACTTCACCCACATCCATCCATAACGAACTTCTCACACCTCTGCACTAGGGTATCTATGCATCTCCTCATCATATGTCCGAAGCAACTTAACTTTGCTTCCTGCATCATGTTTTTCACTGAAGTCATTCCCACTTATCTTGAATATCCACATTTTTAATTCTATTTCTTATAGTATATCCACATATCTATCATAGAATCCTAATCTCTACCACTTTCATCTTCTGAATGTGATAGTTCTTAACTTGCCAACACTTCAACCCATACAACATAGCCAGTCTAACTATGTTGAAAATTGTTTTTAGCTACTGCATTAGTTTTTAGCAAAAAAAGTTAGAATTTAGGATGAATTTCAATTTCAAATTTTAACTAGGTTGTTTGAGTAATTGAGATATTGTAAGTTTTTGAATTTTGAATTTATGCCGATTTTTATTGTAATTTGGCTATTTAAAGCTCCTCAATTCTCATTAAAATTATTGAAAGTTATTTAAAGTATTTCCATCCATTGAGAGCCATTTTAACTCCTTTTTGCTGGCCATTTTTTTTAAAGAGAAAATGCTTTGTTTCCACCCTAAACTATACACGAAATTACTGAAATACACCCGTACATTAGAAGGGTCCTATTACCCCCAGACTAATTGAAATTAAATTTTGGCAACCTTTGTGCCTACATGGCACATACGTGTGCCTACGTGGACCTTCAGTGTTGATTCACGTATGTGCTACATAGGCTCTAAGGTTGACAAACATACGATTTTAATTAGTTCAGGGGGTTAATAGGACTGTCGTAATGTTCGAGTGTGTCTCAGCAATTTCGTGTATAGTTCAGGGTGAAAACAAAGCGTTTACTCTTCTTCAAAAGAACCAATAGTTGTATTAAGAGTTTCATTGATCTTACAAGATATGTAATTTCTTTCAAAGCACTATTATATCATTTTTAGCCCATAATGGCTACCTTTATAACCCGTCAGGCTTAACTATTTTAACCCTCCAGGGCTACCATTTTCAACCCATGCTTCATTTCAAAGTATAGAATTATTTTAAACCAAAAAGATGTCAAGCAACAATCTCTCTCTTTGAATGACCCAAAAATTTTCACAGATAAAAACAAATCAAATTTGGTCTATGAAGAAATTATGTGTTAAAATCCGTCCTTCATGTGATGTTTTAACGGGTGAAAAATTCTTACAACATTTTTGCAAAGCTTATGTAAGTAATTTCCAACAAGACAAGATTGTTGATGGGTTTTTAGCAAAAATCAAAATAAGAAAAGGAAAGAAGAGAAAGATGAACATCAAAAAGATGTGCAAGTTCAAAAAAATTGAAAAATTCAGCATTCACTGTCAAGAAAAAATTGAGGAGGAGCATTTTTTAAATTGCAGTAACTAAAGCAAATGAGGAGTGTTGAAAATTGCTTTTAGTTACTTCACTAGTTTTTAGCAAACTAAGTTATTAAATTTTGGATGTATTTATATTTTGAATTTTAACTAGGTTGTTTGAGTAGTTGAGATATCATAGGTTTTTTAATTTTAAATTTATGTTGATTTTATTTGTATGTTGGCTATTTAAAGATCATCAATTCTCATTGAAATCATTGAAGCTTTTGAAATATTTCAATCGACTGAGAACCATTTTAATCTCTTTTTGTTGCCCCATCCTTTTGTTGGTAAAAAAACAACCAACAAACTACCACTTGTAGGACTTGCCTTTTAATTTAGGTGAAACATTCTTATCAGACAAGAATCTAGATATGAGTCTATATTTCATCCACCTTGCACTAATACAATGAGATTAGACTGGATTCAATATTCAATTAAATGAGAGCATAGAATTTTTCCACATAAAATAATAGTGTTATTAGTATAAGGGACAAACTTATACTTATAAATTTGTATAATAAAATTTTAAGATTTTTATACAAAATTATGAATGGTGCTGAATTAATGATAAAATTTAAAAATAATATAATTTAGTTGTCACGACCCGATTCACGAGTCGAGATGGGGCCTACTAAATCCACCAGTAGGTAAGCCAAGACCCTAACCCGGAGCTAAGGCAGTGGGTTACTTTATTAGAAACACCTGGCAAGGACCACAATAGATGAATACCACAACAAACAATGATGTTTCACAACACACAACCAACTACGGATATGAATTCCCACGACCTTGAAATATTAGTAAAAGAGCATCTACATTTGACAATAGTAAATACATTTAAAATTCTAAATAGTCTTATACATTCGTCACAAATACAAAAGACTGAATAAAGATAGGAGGGAAACGGGCGACTCAAACTCCAAGAGCTCACCTAGTCTCCAGAAGATCAACACAACACTATCTCAACTTAGTGGCGACAACTAGTACTCGGGTATGCACCAAAAAGGTACAGAACTATAGTATGAGTACTAAAATAATGGTTACTCAGTAGGAATCATCGAACAACTAATCTAAATTATCAAATAAAGTAAGACAATAACTATAAGTCAAGGTATTAATTCATACCTGAATCATCTCCATCATCGTTGTTCAAAATAACTAATCAACTAGATCAATAATATGACATCTTATATCAAAGCATGTGTAATACCCCGCACTTTCCTGAGCTAGAAAACGAACCATTGTTCGTATATGTGAAAACCCCAATTTTGTAAGCCATATTTGGGCACCTAAATTACCAAGAGTTCCCTAGTTATAAGAGAGCTTATGATGTATTAAGTATGGTTATATGAGTCACTTTAAGTAGTACAAGCTAAGAGTTTCGAAATCCATCAAGTTTTAGTTTTTGAATTCGCAAGGGTCACCTTTGAATGAGCATAGCTTAATAAATATGTGGTATTTCTACATTTTTCTACCACAAAATTATATAGAATCGAATCAGTTTTCAAATGATACCAATTTCACCAAAATCTGATACTCAAGCTAGGAGTTATGGATTTGCGAAGTAGAGTGCGTCGCCTAACCAATCACACATGGACACTGGAAAGCATATGCGATAGAATATGCGACACCTATGTAAATATAGACGATATCATATGCGGCGCCTATGTAAATATAGCCAATATCATATGCGACGCCTATGTAAATATATGTGATATCATATGCGGCGCATATCTTATGGTTTCAAGTGACTTAAACACTTCATTTTTGGGTTATTTTGAGGGAAATTAAGTCTTTTGGCACTCCTTACACACCCCTAAACTTAACCTTACGAACTTAATAGATTCTAAACTCATCATAACCTTATTATCAGTCTAAGTTCATCATCCAAGAGCACTAAAGGAGAAAAACAACTAGGGTTACACAACCAACATTGAGGGTTCAATCTTTCAACAAATCCGTTATCATAAAGGTATGTGGGGTTATGAACAAGAATACCCTTTCATTCTTGCGCCCAAAGTTTGCATTATTTTACAAAGATACATGATTTGTACATCTTTTATGATGAATTTGAAGTGATAAATCTTATCCTATGTTGTTGTTCAAGATACTATTATTGTTTTGAATATTTAGGAAATAATCTCCCTGAGTTTGAGATTATTGTTATGATTAAAGGCTGAAATTTTTCAGATTTCCGTATAAATTATGCATGCTTGTGATATAAAGCATAAATGTTGAAATGTTTTGATTAAGTATCACTATAAGGGTCATTAACCCACATTGAGATTGATGTTTTGAGAATTTATGTGCTACATGCACCCATGTTAAGACTATTTTTGATGAAGTATAGAAAGATTTGACCTTTTGGTCACAACAGAGTTAAAATCCACTTTTTGAAAGGAGTTACGGATTTTATCATTTATTTTACTTAAGAAATATGAGATTATCCTTAAAGTGGATTTTTCTTAAGATTTTTGAGCATAGTATTGGGAGTAGCATTTAGCACCGAGTTGGGTATGTTACTAAGGTTTTATACCCCAGAACTACGTGCCACCGTAGGTTAAGACATTGACTTCCACTATATATGAAAAATTGAGATAGTGATCACTGAGATGAGATTGTTCTACACCGATGGAAAGGGTAGGACAACCCTAACCTTACGGGGGCAAGTCTTGGGACATCATGGGTGCTCACATGGTGTGCATGACGGTTAGAAGAACCTCCCAAAGAGTCATCCCTCATTCTTAGATTGATTTTACAATTTTAAAAGAGATTTGAAATGCAGATTTATGATGTATTCAATATTCCAGATTTCACTAAGATTTCTTGATGAGAGAATAAGAAAAGAATCTTGATATTTGGATTAAGTGTAATGGCTCATGATATCCAGATTGGCATGTTTTACTATTCATTGTGTATGATTTCAAATTTTATATTTCTTTCAAGCTTTATGAGTCATTTACAAATGTCCTGCATAATTTGGAAAGAAAACTTATGACATAATCGTTAAATATATATATATATATATATATATATATATATATATATGCATATAAATATGTATATTTCATACACCCCAATGTACTCGGTACATATTCCATGGTACTGACCCGCATGTTCGCATGTGCGCTACATTTTCCCAATAATGTAGGTTCAGGTGCTCATTCTCAGGTTTTACCATGATTATCCAAGAGCGTTGACCTACCTCCTCTACAGTAGTGAGTCCTCATGGTCTGAGGACTAGTTATTCAGAATTCCTCATGTACTTTGAGTCGTTCAACTTATTTCCTGAGTTTGGGTCAGTTGGGGTTTGTCCCAATGGCTCATGGATATACAGTTTAGTAGAGCCTTGTTAGACTAGATGGATAGATTGATCAAATTTGACAGAGATGTCGTATTTTGTTACTTTTCGTATTTTATTCGTAATACAGTATGATATTATGGAGGATGTTTAGATATTTTTATTATGATGACTTTGATTATATGTGTTGAATGGTAGAAAAATGGCAAAACGGGTTAGCTTGGGGCTACTTGTAGCCTTAAGCTCCGTATGACACCCCAGGGGCCGTTTTCAGGGCGTTACAAACTTGGTATCAGTGCCTAAGGTTATTGGAGTCCTAGGGAGTCTGACGAGCCATGTTAAGTAGTGTCTTGATCATCGGTGTGTAGCGCGCCATATCTATGAGCAAGAGGCTACAAAACATTTTAGAAAAAAAAAGGGTGATTTCATTCTTTCGAAAGTTTATCGTGCTTACAGTTGTTCCCTTTCAGCTATTAATTTGTACCCTCTTCTTTTAGAATATGCCTCCTCGCCAAGATAGAAGAAATAATGCAGGTCAGCAACCTCAGCCTGCTGATCCCCTGAATGAGAATGTATCCCATGCTGAGTTCAGGGCAGCCTTTCAGGTGCTTGCCCATGCTATTACCACCAACATTCAGGCCAACCAGGCCCTGGCTCCACAACAACAGGGAGGTAACTTAGCTTTCACAAGAATCCGTGTCTTTGTGAGGATGAATTTGCCAGAGTTTTATGGGTCCAAGATAGGTGAGGATACGCAATTGTATTTGGAGGAGATAGTAAATATCACACAGGTAATGTACATGTCTAAGGAGGAGAATGTTAAGTTAGCATCCTACAGATTAAAAGACCTTGCGTATGACTGGGTGGTTGCATAGCGAAAGGGTAGAGTAGAAAGTGCTGCTTCTATGACTTGGCAGGTGTTCCAAGATGCATTCCTGGATAAATTATTTTCATTAGATTTAAGAGAGGCAAAAGTAGAGGAGTTCATGAATTTACCGTAAAGCTCCATGACTAGTAAGGAGTATTGCTTGAAGTTCAATCACTTAGAAAAATATGCCCTAAATCTGATAGCTGACAATCGAGCCAGTATGGGTAAGTTCTTGACTGGGGTGTCAAGCTATGTAGTTAAGAAGTGTAGATCAGCTATACTTAATAGTGAGATGAATCTTTCTAGAATGATGACCCATGCCCAACAGATCAAATCATATAAGATAAAAGAGTAGGATAGAGTAAGGGGGAATAAGAGAGCCAGATCTGAGCAACCTACTTATGGTCAAAACAGATCGCAAGGAGGGAATCTCCCTCAGTTTCAAAGCCACTTATCTATGCCAGCACCATCGTCAGCTAGTGCTCCAACACTTAGAGGTAGGAAAGAACAGGGAAATAGGTCTTCTATGTTTGGATCTCAGAATACTGTGAGCAACCAGCTTAACAGTCCACCATGCACTAGGTATGGTAGGGATCACATGGGTAAGTGTTTGTGGGGCCAGAAGGGCTACAATGGATATGGCCAGGAGGGCCATAGTTTTAGAGATTGTCCTCATACCAGACAGGGGAACCATGATGTTCGCCCCCAGGCTTAGACTGCTAGTGCTCCAGCTCCTGTAGCTCATCCAGCTCCTACTCATGGTGCTTCTTCCAGCACTACTGGCGGTCAGCACCAGAATAGATTTTATGCTTTTCCTTTCCGTCAGGAGTAGGATGACTCCCCCGATGTTGTTACTGGTATAATTTTTTTGTTTCAGTTTGATGTTTATGCGTTGTTGGACCCTGGATCCATTTTTTCAAATGTGACACCTCTAGTTGCTGTAAATTTTGAAGTGAGTGCCGAGAATATCCTTGATCCCATCCTAGTTTCTACCCCTGTGGGTGAGTCCATTGTTGCTTGAAAAGTGTACAAAAAAGTGTCCTGTTTCTAGTCTTCATAGAGTTATGTTTGCTGATTTGATAGAGTTAGACATGTTAGATTTTGATGTTATTCTGGGTATGGACTGGCTTCACTCTTATTATGCATCCATATATTATTGTACCCGTGTTGTCAAGTTTCAGTTCCCTGGTGAGTCTGTTATCGAATGGTCTGGTAACTTTGCATCTCCCGAGAGTCATTTTATCTCATATCTCAAGGATAGAAAGCTTATTTCCAAAGGGTGCATTTATCACCTAGTTAGAGTTAAAGACACTAAGTCTGAGACTCCAACTCTCCAGTCAGTTGACCTTGTTAATGAGTTTCCCGTTGTCTTTCCAGAAGATCTTCTAGGCGTACCTCCCAATAGATAGATAAAATTCAGGATTGATGTTCTTCTCGATACTCAGCCCATTTACATTCCTCCATCTCGTATGGCACCCGCAAAACTTAAGGAGTTGAAAGGGCAACTCAAAGATCTCTTAGATAAAAGTTTTATAAGACCAAGTGCGTCTCCTTGGGGTGCACCTGTCCTATTCGTGGGAAAGAAAGATGGCTCTTTGCGCATGTGCATTGACTATCGCCAGCTTACCAAAGTCACTATCACAAACAAGTATCCCCTTCCAAGAATAGATGATTTTTTTGATCAACTGCAAGGTGCAAGTTACTTCTCAAAGATAGACCTTCGCTCTGTCTATTATCAACTCAGAGTTAGGGAATTTGATATCCCGAAGACAGCTTTCCAAACACGTTATGGTCATTTTAAGTTTTTTGTTATGTCCTTCGGGCTAACTAATGCCCCAATAGCTTTCATGGACCTTATGAATCGAGTGTTCAGGCCATATCTTTATATGTTTGTCATAGCTTTTATAGACGACATTCTAGTATACTTCCGTAGTGAGAATGAACATGTTGATCATCTCTGTATCGTCTTGCGAACCCTTAGAGATCATCATTTGTTTGCCAAATTTGGAAAGTATGAATTTGGGTAAGGTCAGTTGCTTTTCTGGGTCATATTATATCTTTTGAAGGTGTTAGAGTTGATCCCCAGAAAATAGAAGTTGTTAAAAACTGACCTAGACCTATCTCTCTGTCCGACATTAGAAGTTTCTTGGGTCTAGCTGGCTATTACCGCCATTTTCTTGAAGGTTTCTCCTCTATAGCTTCTCCTATAACCCGGTTGAACCAAAAGAAAGTGAAGTTCTTGTGGTCCGATTCTTGTGAGAATAGTTTTCGAGAGTTGAAGACTCGACTCACTACAGCCCCTGTTTTGACTCTGCCTGATGGTGTTGATGGTTTTGTGGTATATTGTGAGGCTTC
Source organism: Capsicum annuum (assembly GCF_002878395.1). Lineage (NCBI taxonomy): Eukaryota > Viridiplantae > Streptophyta > Magnoliopsida > Solanales > Solanaceae > Capsicum > Capsicum annuum. Next base: position 5,538,766 of record NC_061119.1, read on the forward strand.
TAGAGTTGGTTTGGGTTGTGTATTGATGCAGAGATGTAAGGTTATAGCCTATGCCTCTAGACAGCTGAAACCCCATGAGAAGAATTACCTCACCCATAATCTTGGTCAGCTGCTATTGTGTTTGCTCTGAAAATCTAAAGACACTACTTGTATGGTGTTCATGTTGATGTTTTTGCTGATCATAAAAGTTTGTAGTATGTTTTTACTCAAAGAGAGTTGAATATTAGGCAGAGAAGATGGTTAGAGTTATTGAAAGACTACGATATGAGTGTGTTGTATCACCCGGGAAAGGCTAATATAGTGGCGGATGCCCTTATCAGGATGTCTATAGGTAGTGTTTCGCATATTAGAGAGGGTAAGAAGGAGTTGGCTCGTGATGTGCATCGGTTGGATAGGTTGGGAGTTAGGTTGCATGAATCCGCTGAAGGGAGTATGTTAGTACAGAGTACCTCCAATCCTCCTTGGTTTCAGAAGTAAAGGAGAAGCAAAACTTATATGCTAGTTTGGTCAGACTGAAAGAATCAGTCAAGGACCAAAAGATGGAGGTTTTCTCCCAAGGGGGGGTGGTGTGTTGAGAATGCAGGATAGATTATGTGTTCCAGATGTCGAGGATTGGAGACAGAGAATTATAGCTGAAGCGCATGGTGAGCGATATTCTATTCATCCTAGTACCACCAAGATGTACCACGACTTGCGGGAAATCTATTGGTGAAGTTGCATGAAGAAGGATATAGCAGCATTTGTGGCTAAGTGTGCGACGTGTCAACAGGTTAGGTAGAACACCAAAGACCTGGAGGTATGATGCAGGAGTTTAGTATTCCTACTTGGAAGTGGGAAGCGATAAACTTGGATTTTGTGACTGGTTTACCTCCTTCCCGATGCCATCATGATTCCATTTAGGTTGTTATGGACAGATTGAATAAGTCTACGCACTTCTTGCCTGTGCATACTTCTTATACTGCTGAGGATTACGCTAGATTGTACATCCGAAAATTAGTCAGATTGCATGGAGTTCCCTTGTCCATCATTTCAGATAGGGGTGCTCAGTTCACTTCGCAGTTTTAGAGTACTTTTCAGAAAGGTCTTAGTTCCCAAGTGCATTTGAGTTCTGCTTTCCATCCGCAGACAGATGATCAGGCTAAGAGGACCATCCAAACCTTAGAAGATATGTTGAGAGCATGTGCTCTTTACTTTAAGGGGAGTTGAGATAAGAATTTACCGTTGATAGAGTTTTCTTACAATAACAGTTTTCACTCTAGCATTGGCATGGCTCCATTTGAGGAATTATATGGGAGGAAATGTAGGTCACCCATAGGTTTGTTTGAATTGGGTGAAGCGGCCGTGAGTGGTCCTGATTCGGTGTTTGAAGCTATGGAAAAACTCAAAGTGATTAGAGAAAGATTAAAAACCGCACGGAGTGGTCAGAAGTCGTATGCTGATGTGAGGAGAAGAGACCTTGAATTTGAAGTTGGTGACTTGGTGTATTTGAAGATTTCACCCATGAAGGAAGTAAAGAGATTTGGAAAGAATGGGAAACTTATTCCTCATTATGTTGATGGGAAACTTAGTCCCCGTTATGTTGGCCCCTACAGAGTTCTTAGCCGTGTTGGTAAGGTAGCATATGAGGTTGAGTTGCCTTCATAGTTATCTTCAGTTCACTTTGTCTTCCATGTATCCATGCTTAGGAAACACGTTGGTGATTGTGTTATTGTAGATCCTTCAGAAAACCTTGATATGCAAGATAGTCTTTCTTTTGAGGAAGTTCCTGTTGAGATTTTAGATCACCAAGTCCGAAGACTAAAGAACAAAGAAGTTCCCTTGGTAAAGGTGTTGTGGCGAAACCAATCCATTGAGGGTGGAACATGGGAAGGTGAGTTAGATATGCGATCCAAGTACCCGCACCTATTTTCCATAAGCTCCGATCAAGCCGAAGGTAGCATTCTACTTTAAATCATTCCTTTTCTATGCAGAATTGCAATAGTTCAGCAGTTATTTTATACTATTCAGCTGTGATTTCATGAGTGATGCACCCCTTGTTGTGTCCCAAATATAGAATGAAATAGAGGGAAGATTAGCAAGTTTCTTCAGCTGCGTACCCTTCATTTTCTTTTTACTCTTAGCATACTCAGTGTCATTCGAGGACGAATGTCCCCAATAGGGAGATATTATAATGCCCCGCACTTTCCTGAGCTAGAAAACGAACCGTTGTTCATATATGTGAAAATGCAAATTTTGTAAGTCATATTTGGGAACCTAAATTACCAAGAGTACCCTAGTTATAAGAGAGAATATGATGTGTTAAGTGTGGTTATATGAGTCACTTAAGGTAGTACAAGCTAAGAGTTTCGAAATCTATCAAGTTTTAGTGTTTGAATTCACAAGGGTCATCTTTGAATGAGCATAAATTGATAAATATGTGGTATTTCTACATATTTCTACCCACAAAATTATAGCTAATCGAATTTGCTTTCTAACCATATCAATTTCACCAAAATCTGACACCCGAGCTAGGAGTTATGACTTTGCGAAATAGAGTGCGTAACCTAACCAATCACACATGGCCACTGGAAAGCATATGCAATAGCAAATGCGGTGCCTATGTAAATATAGGCGATATCATATGTGGCGCCTATGTAAATATAGGCGATATCATATGCGGCGTCTATGTAAATATAGGCGATATGATATGCGGCGCCTATGTAAATATAGGCGATATCATATACGGCGCATATTTTATGGTTTCAGGTGACTTAAACACTCCGTTTTTGGGTTATTTTGAGGGCAATTAAGTCTTTTGGCACTCTTTACACAACCCTAAACTTAACCTTACGAATTTAATAGATTCTAAACACATCATAACCCTATTATCAGTCTAAGTTCTTCATCCAAGAGCACTAAAGGAGAAAAACAACTAGGGTTACACAATCAACATTGAGGATCCAATCTTTCAATGAATTCGTTACCATAAAGGTGTGAGGGTTATGAAGAAGAACACCCTTTCGTTCTTGTGCCCAAAGTTTGCATTATTTTACAAAGATACATGATTTTTACATGTTTTATCATGAGTCTGAAGTGATAAATCTTATTCTATGTTGTTGTTCAAGATACTATGATTATTTTGAATATTTAGAAAATAAACTCCATGAGTTTGAGATTATTGTTATGATTAAAGGCTGAAATTTTTCAGATTTCCATATAAATTATGCATGCCTGTGATATAATGCATAAATGTTGAAATGTTTTGATTAAGTATCGCTATAAGGGTCATTAACCCAAATTGAGATTGTTGTTTTGAGAATTTATGTGCTACATGCACCCATGTTTAGACGATTTTTGATGAAGTATAGAAAGATTTGACCTTTTGGTCACAACAGAGTTAAAATCCACTTTATGAAACTAGTTACGGATTTTATCAATTATTTAACTTAAGAAATATGAGATTACCCTTAAGGTGGATTTTTGTTGAGATTTTTTAGCATAGTATTGGGAGTAGTATTTAGCACTGAGTTGGGTATGTTACTATGGTTTCATACCCTAAAACTACGTGCCGCCGTAGGTTGAGACATTGACGTCCATTATATGTGGAAAATTTAGATAGTGATCACTGAGATGAGATTGTTCTACACCGATGGCAAGGGTAGGACAGCCCTAACCTTACGGGGGCAAGTCATGGGATATCATGGGTGCTCACATGGTGTACATGTTGGTTAGAAGAACCTCCCAAATTGTCGTTCCTCATTCTTAGATTGATTTTACTGATTTAAAAGAGATTTGAAATGCAGATTTATAATGTATTCAATATTCCAGATTTTACTAAGATTTCTTGATGAGAGGATTAGAAAAGAATCTTGATATTTGGATTAATTGTAATGGCTCATGATATCCAGATTGGCATGTTTTACCATTCATTGTGTATGATTTTAGATTTTAGATTTCTTTAAAGCTTTATGAGTCATTTACAAATGTCCTGCATGATTTGAAAAGAAAACTTATGACATGGTCCTTAAATATATATATATATACATATTCCATAGTACTGACCCACATGTTCGCACGTAAGCTACATTTTCCCTATAACGTAGGTTCAGGTGCTCATTCCCAGGTTTGACCGTGATTATCCGAGCACGTTGACCTATATCCTCTGCAGTGGTGAGTCCTCATGGTCCGAGGACTAGTTATTCAGATTTCCTCATTTACTTTGAGTCATTCAGTTTATTTCCTGGGTTTGTCAGACTAGATGGATAGATTGGTCAGATTTATCAGAGATGTCGTATTTTTTTACTTTCCCTATTTCATTCGTACTGCAATATGATATTATGGAGTATGTTTAGACTTTTTGATTATGATGACTTTGATTATAAGTGTTGAATGGTAGAAAAATGGCTAAAAGGGTTAGCTTGGGGCTACTTGTAGCCTTAAGCACCGTGTGACACCTTGGGGCCCATTTTTTGGGTGTTACAGCATACCATAGTCGTCATACAGAATAAATAACCGATTCAAAGCGTAAAGCAATGTATCAACAATCACAATCTCATAAATGCCAAGTTTAACACGCATACCATCATTAGAGCATAAAGCAAGAGAACTACCAAGACATTGCATCCAACCTGGAAGTACACCGAAAAGAACTTAAAGTAAAGAACTCATCACGACGTCCCATACCACCGGAGAGTGCACCAATAGATCAATTCAGAAATGATCAAGAATATGTAAATACACAACCAACTCACATTTACTACTATTTTGATGTTTTCATTAACGGCCATTTTCCAAGTCCCATAATCATCATCAATTATCGCAATTGGACACAACAGAACCAATATAATCATAACAATAGTTATCAAGTTTTTTTAGACCTTTAACTCTTTAACATACTCAATGTAGTCTATATCAACTAACCATCATTTACTATTAAGCTACTAGTATGTTAGCCGTAATAAATCCTCCAATCAATAGTCTAACTAATTTTTTATAGGCCTTCTTCATGAAATACAAACTAATTACCATTTGTTAAATAGCCAACTTTCACATCTAGACAAGATGCACAACAAAACCATAATCACCATTTAACCTGAAGTTCAATCTTAGTTACCATAGGTGCACTAGCCATCATATAGAAAGAGGTTACATATTATGAAACACATTTATCTATCTATTACTCAACACCTCTTATTTGTTAACACCATAAATCTCTATGTCACCACTTAAGCAACCCACGATATCACCTACTAGGCGTCAATATCACAAATCATCAGCAATGCTATGTCTACTATTATCATTAGCCATTTAACAAACATAGCTACTAATTTCCAATTTAACTAAATCAGGTTCACCAAATAGTATTCTAGGCATCCTAGCCATCAAGTAATATAACCACTTTATATAAACAAGTAATTATCACATAACTCATTTCACGAGGCGAAATTGGATAACCTAACCATTTATTCAACACAAATATATTTACTAGGCGATTCCTTAATTCTACACATGATTAAACTTGCCAATTAGTCTTGACTCATTAGTCGGCAATTTCTACTTCTATCCACTATTTAGTATTAACAAGAGCCACGCCACTTAACTAGTGATTAATGATAGAGAATATAGACACTTTCCAAGGAAAATATCATATTCTACATGCACATAAGGACTTAATCATACAATGGCACAACCACACATATACCTATATTTTTTCACATGCTTGCCATACATAACATCACCATAACATCAATATATCCTCCGGGTTTATCGAGCATCACCATAACATTAATACCTCTTCCGAATTTACTGAGCATCATCATATCATCATCATATTGTCAAAAATTATCGGGAATCATCATAATATCAATACCTTTTTCAAATTACCGAGCATCATCACATTATCAACTTATCCTCCAGATTCGCCGGGCGCAATCATAACATAAATTTATTCTACAGATTCACCGGGAATCATCATAACACAAATACTACTTTCTGATTTACCAGGCATCATCATACCACAACATATCCTCCGGATTCATCAAGCTTCATCATAACATCAATATATCCTCCGAATTCACCGGGCATCGTCATAACTTCTATATATTCACCATGAAATTAATACACACACTTAGTAAAATTAATTACAACTATAAGCCCACAATAAATAGATTCGAAAAGAAGTAAGAAGGACATGTCATCACACCTTGCCATTTGTTATCAATGCAATATGTTTGGAGCTGCATGAGCATATATATACATATGACAAGAACACTTCGTGTATTACCAGTCTTAACATGATTATTAGTATGGTCAATAACTAGCTATGATTAAACTTTCTCTAATCTCCCTTTATATGCATGATTCATAATACAATGATTAAGGGATTCCTTTGCACAAACATTAGGTTATTCATTAGGATTGAACATAATATGTGTAATAGCATAATACAAGGTCCACATAACAACAAGCCAATAATTCAAGTGATAGCATAGTCATAGGCTCAATTTACAAGACTTTCAATTACTAATCAACAATTTCAAGAAGATGACAATCAACATACACATTATTTTCAATGCCGAAATCGTGAATAACCAACCCCCCGGGTCTAACCATCGCAATCCCAAAAGTATATTCTAGTAGTTTAACAAATATCTAGGTCACTAACAATTTACATAATCCAAGCTTAATGTAGTCACATTCTACTTCTAATACCCCAAATAGTCATTCAAATTGAACTTGTACTCGGGACTAGACTAGTTCATCTACATCATGTCTTAGAGGTTTAACAATCCATACTAGTTCTCTCATTCTTCCTTAAGTATTACTCTTAGTTTATTCAAGGCATCTAAGGCAAATTTAACAACTAAACCTATCTAAGGTCAAATTAATCTTAGGGTGAGTGAACAAGGTCACTTCCATCTAATTACAACAACTTGAACATTCTCATACTATTCATGAGATAACAAGTCAAACTAGCCATGGTTCTAAGTTATACATCAATCACCACACTATACAAGTTCAATGAACTAAGTAGTTCAACTCATCTAAAATATACCATTTATCATACCAATGCCTAAAACCCATTCCAATCTGAAAAAGATATCAAAATCATACTATAATAAAGCTTAATCTAACAAACGTAAGCCTAACCTACCTTGAATCAAAATATAGCTTACGAACAAAGAATCATTGCTTTCTCATTCCTCGAAGCTTCTCCGAGGTTCAACTCTATCAAAAACATAATTTATGCATTATTGTAATAATAACAACACCCATATTGCATCATTGTGCTTCGAATCAAAAATGACACCAAAAGCCCTCAAGTGGATCCCACATATGAAAATTGAGTTTCAGAGACCAACTCAACGTTCAAATACCATTACAAAGTTGAATCCCTCAAGAAATTTATGCAAAAAAACCACATTTGGAGCTAAAATCAAGCCTTGAGCCATTTGGAATTTTCGTCAAAAATTCAAGATATTAATGTAAGAAATGGAAGGATTCTTACATCAAATCTGTTGTTAATCGCAAATATACCTGTTAATCGAGCTTCTAATTCACCACCAAGACTCAATTTGAAGTAAACGTATCATTATTTGACTACTAGGATTTAAAGAGAGGTGAAAATGACTAAAATTTATACAAGGGGCCTTTATATACACGGTTAAAATGGGCCCACAAGGTAAAAACTTATTTTTGACCTCCCAGACTCATTCAGATTCCCGTTTGTCGAAAACAATTTATTTAACCCTACTTATTTTAATGTTTTGGATGCATTAGTGAAGTTGGATTTTTCATTCCAGGTCATTTAGGTCACTTGTGGGTCCCATATGCATATCTTTTGATTTTTGACTTTTCGACTAATGGGTCAAAATGAGTTTGGGTGTTGTGGGATCCAAGACAAGTGTCTACCTAGCCTAAAATAGATATTTTAAAAAGTTTAGTGCAGTTGGAATATGCATCCAAAATTATTTTACAAAAATTTTTGTTCGATGGCCATTTAGGATCGGCGAAGAGTTCTAAATAGGAAATTTGCTCTCAAAACCAATTGAACTACCCGATAACCGAACTATTAGTTTCATCAAGTCATAAATGACTTGGGGCAACTATGAAAAATCTCTAATGATTAAAATATGAGGGGATACAGAAAATGACTTGAAAGGTCATTACATTAGTTTTGTTATCCAAAAGAGTCATGTATTATAAGTCATAAAAGAGAACACTCAAGTATACAATTGACTTAATGAAATGAAGAATCAAATATGCCACTCATTAAAGTGTTGGGGTCTAGTAAGAAATGAAGTGTTTAGATGAAGCCACATGGAAAAATTTCGTTGTACTAGAACTACATTAGTTGTTAGTGCCACAAATGAACGAAATGTAATAAGCCCAACTATAAACAGATAACATATCTGAGCCATCTCTGAAAATTGATGGCACATTTGATTTTTTTTCTAGATTATTTAATAATGTTTTTCTAGTTGATCTTTCATATTCTATATAATCCAATAATTTATCCTAAATAATGCTGCATATAGGTAAATTATGTGAATATATCTAAGATTTCGCATGTGGTTGTACTATAAGTTGATGTATATGTGCAATTGCATAAACAAAATTGTTACAATATAATCTGATAATTTATCATTGAATTTGTATATGTTAAACAAACCCTAATGATAATTTTGTGAATGATTTTCTTCGCTTACTTTTAAAGAGAACTATATAGTGATTATGATTGGCACGACTTTAACAGCAATGACAATGCTTTCCAAAGGAAAGAAAAAAATTAACGTGATGATAATCAATGTCCATTCATTGAACCTGTTTCCTTTTCAACTCTTAGCTCAAGTTGTGAACTTGGATATAATTTCACTCTGTAAGTATTTGTGCCACTCTTCCACTTATGTGTCTACTATGGGTATAGTTAGTTATTTTAATTTAAAAACTACAATAAAAGTTAGTTATAAAATTCACCATCAATCTTTCGTTAAATAACTTATAGCTAGATAAATTTTTTGTTGGTGAAATTACAATAAAGTTTACAACTGAAAATTACAAGTGTAGAAAAATAATGTTTTCTTCTTCGGCTGAGGTGCGGATATCTCACTATCTTTAAGGAGATTCAAGCCCACTGCAGCAAATGTTTCACCTGTCCGGCAGTAACCTTCTTGACTTGTCCCCCTCATGATACAACAGCTTTCTCACAATAACTCAACAACTCTGGACAAGAGTTGAGTTCAAAGCTCCACAAAAAGAACACCTCCCTTCAAGTACTAGCAAACTCTCTTTTTAACTAACTTCTTTGTGAACTTTCTATTATCTTATATGTGTAATACAAAACCATCCAAAACCACCTGTATTTACAGGAAAGGAAGTCTTTCGGTCAATGAATAGGAAGAATGAATAAGGTAGTAAAGAGGGAAGATCAATGGCTTAGAGGTTTCATGAGTTACAAGGGTTACACCACATAAAGAATAGAATAATGGAGGAATTAAGGTGGAAGTTACATGAAACTTATATCCACTTTCTACCCACTAAATGTTGTGATTAAAGACACAAATAAACTCAAATGGATGGTGGTTAAAAGTTGAGGTTAAAAGCTTCAAAGAAACAGTCAGCAACGTGTGCATTAAACCAAATTATGGCATTAAAATAAAGGCGTCTCTCATGCAAAGTAAGAACAACCATAATGCTCAATAATGCCGAAAGCTTTCAAGAATTATGCATTATAATAATATTAAATAATAATATTAAAATGCAACTTCAATCCCCTACTCATTTCAATATTTATGAGAGTTCACTAGTTGAAGGAAGACTACCATGCGTAATGAAGGTGTGTTATGCATTGAAACTTCACTTAATAAAACAATAATTTTTACTCTAGAGTCATAGTGGTCTCAGACTTGAACTATAACTGCTTAAGGGAAATAAAAAAGTTACTGCTTACATATAATAGTCAAGGTGTTGACATAAGCTTTATAGCCAGCACATTACGACCTTGTGCTATCCCGGTTTCATGAGTGTTTTTGAGAACAAGCCTAATTCTCATAGGAAGCGGCCTACCTCCACACTCACATAGGTGAAATCTGTCTAAAGTGCTCCTGTAATTTACCACCCCACTCATATGAGCTACAGATTTTTATTAAGAGTTTATTTTAAACTCAACCTCACAATCATTACAAGTAAATGCACTCAAGCTATAGGGAGGGATAAAAAAGTAGTGCATTTTTAACAAGAAGTCATCATGTGATTCGTTTTTTCCATTGAACCTGGTTATAGGATCTCTAGTCCCCAAGTTGGGTTTCCTCACATATGACTCAAGAATCAATAGGCTTCAATCACATCCTGTTCTATGTGCTCCAGACCTTTTCTCTTGCTAAGACCTTAGTCAACGGATTTGCAAGATTATCACAAGATTGGACATAATCAATATTAATAGTACCATTTGTCAAATATGATCTCACATTATTTTGTTTACTCCGTATAGGTCTGGATTTACCGTTGTAATAATAGTTTTAAATTCTACCAATTGCAGTGGTACTATAACAATGAATTAATATAGGAAAAATTGGTTTTTCAACATAAGGTATTTGAAATAACAAATCTCTCAACCAATTTGCTTCCTTACTAGCTTAAGCTAATGAAATTAGTTCAGCCTCCATGGTAGAGTTAGCAATAATTGTTTGATTTTTAGAATTCCAACAAATAGGACCACTACCCAAAGTAAAAATATAGCCAGTAGTGAATAAGGAATCACCTAATAAAGTGTTCCAATCTGCATCACAAAAGCCTTCAAGTACAATAGGATATTTTTTATAGAACAAACGACAATTTTTCGTTCCAATTAAATATCTCATTAATCTAGTTATAGCATGACAATGTTCATTATCTGGCTTGCTAGTAAACTTGCTAAGTACTCCTACTGCATATGCAATATCAAGTCGAGTACAATCAGTCACATATCTCAAATTTCCAACTATGCTTACATATTCCTTTTGATTTATTACATCATTTTCACTTTCAACGGGAAAAAAGTGAACACTAGAATCAAATGGAGTTACAACATTCTTGCATTCAAGGAAATTATATTTTTTTACCATTTTCTCGACATAATGTGACTGGTCAAGGAAAATTCTATCATATGTTCTTGTAATTTTTATACCTAAAATAAAATTTACCTCACCAAGATCTTTCATATCAAAATGGCTTCTAAGAATATTTTTAGTTTCATTAATAATATTCATGTTTGAGCCAAAGATCAATAAATCATCAACATATAGGCAAATAATAACATGCGAATTATACCAAGACTTATTATATATGCACCTATCACACTCATTTATTTTAAACCCATTATCAATCATACAGGAATCAAACTTTTCATGCCATTGCTTTGATGCCTGTTTTAAGCCATATAGGTATTTATTAAGTTTACATGCTTTGCTTTATTGGCCAAATTCAACAAACACTCGGGTTGTTAAATGTAAATCTCCTCATTTAGGTCTTCATTAAAAAAGCAGATTTTAATTTATTTGATGAATTTGTTGGTTAAAAATTGCTGCAATAGCAACTAAAAATCTAACAGATGTAATTCTAGTTACCAGAGAAAAGATATCAAAAAATTCTAGCCTTCTAGTTGTTTAAAACCTTTAGCCACTAGCCTAGCTTTATATTTATTAACAGATCCATCCATTTTTAAATTTTTATGTAAGACCATTTACTTCCAGTTGTTTTACAACCCGGTGGTCAATCAACTAGATTCCATGTTTTGCTGGAAATTAGCGATTCCATTTCATCATTTACAGCCTCTTTCCAGAAAATAGCATCATGAAAAGATAAATCTTTTAAAGTGATGGGGTCATCTCCAACGTTAAAAACATCATAATCAGGACCAAAATCTTTTTCTACTCTAGCTCGATTACTTCTTCTTAACTCAAAATCATCATATTCTTTATTTTTTAATGTAGAAGTAGAAGAACTAGGCAGTGAAAAATATTTTCTTTAGTTCTTATACCCCCACTATTTTTAGAATCAAAAGAGAATTTATCTTAATGAAAAATGGCATCACCTGATTCTATTATCACACTATCTTCAAGATTAAAAAATTTATAGGCCGTACTATTTTGAAGCATAACCAAGAAAAGCACAAGTAGTAACTTTTTTACCCAACTTAGAGATTTTAGGATCCATTAACCTTACATAGGCTAAGCAACCCCAAACTCTTAGATATCGCAAATTTGTCTTATGAACTTTCCACAACTCAAAAGGAGTTAATTTTATGTTTTTATGAAGCACACGATTCAACATATAACAAGCAGTCAAAAGAGCTTCACCACAAAAACTTAATGGTGCACAAGACACAATTAACATGACATTTGTCAACATAGTAAAAGTTTTATTCTTCCTTTTCACTACACCGTTAGATGTGGGAGAATAAGGAGGTATAGTTTCATGAATTATACCCAATGATCTAACAAACTAATTGAATTCGTACGACTCATATTCATGGCTTCTATCACTTCTTATTCTTTTTATTTTTCTATTAAACAGATTTTCAACTTCATGGAGAAAAGTTTTGAAATTCCCAAATGCATCACTTTTATTTTTCATTAAGTAAACATATGTAAACCTAGAAAAATTTATTAATGAAAGTGATAAAATATTTAGTTCCTCCACGAGTTAAAATTTGACCAAGTTCACAAATATCACTATTATCTGATTCTAACAATTTTGTTTTTCTTTCAACTTGAAAATGAGGCCTTTTTGTGGTTTTCGCTTTACTACAAGTTTCACATTTTTCAAAGTTCTTGTTGATCACTGAATTAACCCTAAACTACTCATGATTCCCACATAACGATGTTTTGTATGACACAAACTATCATGCCAAAAATTAGTTGAAGAAAGCAAAAAAAAATAAGTAGATGTTTTATTTATTTCAACATTCAACTTGAACATACCATCAAATGCATACCCCTTTCCCACAAAAACATTATTCTTAATAATTACATACTGATCAGATTCAATAATCTGTTTGAAGCCTACTTCATTAAGAAAAAAACTAGACATCAAATTTTTTCTCATAGAAGAAGTATAAAGTATGTCTTTTAGGATTAATGCCCTTCTAGAAGTAAACTTCAATACAACATCTCCCCTTCCAAGTACTTGAGTGGTATGTGAATCTCCAAACATGATCGTTTTGGGATCATTAAAATTTATATATTTTTTAAACCAGTCTTTGTTATAACAGACATGATGGTTTACGCTAGAGTCATTCCAACATCCATCAACATTCTCCATCATATTTATTTCTGTTATCACCGCCACAAATGTTCTTCGGTAATGTTTGCCTGAGGTTTAGACTCAAGTTTCTGAAATTTGCAAAATCGAGCAATATACCCACTCTTGTCACAGATAAACCATAGTCCTTGTTGTGTATATATTGATTTTTTTCTTGGTTGTTTCCGCCATTATTGTCCTTGGGATGTCTACCATCATTTTTCTTGATTTTTTTCTTCTTAGGCTTCAAAGTAGTATTTTTGTTAGTTTCAAGGGTAGTGTTATTTGAAGAAGTTAAATTTAACTTTGGCGTGATGTTGTTCTCTTCTATTTTTAAAAGTGCATCTTTCCCCCTTGCTACTTCTTCCATGCGGATTCTCATTATCAAAGTTTCAAGAGAAGTTTCCTTTTGCTTGTGGCGCATAGTTTTTTGAAATTCCTTGCACGAAGGTGGATGTTTATCAATTATGTAACAAACCAATAAGGTTATCTCCAATTTTGACTTTCTCAGACCTGAGCTCGTCAACGATCATTCTGAAATTCTGAGCTTAGTCTACCACTGATTTGTTGTCTACCATTTGGAAATGGAAAAATTTGGTGGCCACATATTTTTTCACTCCCGCCTCCTTAGTGTCATATTTACTCTGCAAGGCTTTCCAAATTTTATTTGCACTATATTAATTTCTATCATAATAATAATAAAATTATCGGATAGACAATTAAGAAAGAAATACCGACACTTGTAGGAGTCACCATCATATTTTTTCACTTTCTCTTGAAGAGAAATGAGTTCTTCATCGGTCATGGAAGAGTTATCTACTTTGTTTGGATTCTTCTAAGTCAACACATAAGAAAAATTGAGAAGACTTAAGTAGAAAAAAACTTTACCCTTCCACCTTTTGAAATGAGTACCGTTGAACCAAAATGGCTTGTTCAGATCTCCCATCTTGACATCCACGGATTTTTCAATTGCTGTCATTGAATCTCCTTAAAATTATTGGTGAAATTACAATAAAGTTTATAACTTGATGAAGGAAGTAAGTTTATTTCACTATTAATTTCATTTATTGGTAATTCCATTATATGGACCGATACGAATTGTGTGAATTCATTAAGGCATACTGGTTGTAGTATTTACGTGTAATGGAATTGATTTAACAATATTATAGTTACTAAATTAAAGTTACATTCTTAAGGAATATGTGGATTGTTATCCCAAAAACATTTTTAAGCTGATAAATGTGCCTAATCTTACCGGGATGCAAGTAGCGAGTCATCTTCAAGTATATCTTTAAATAACTTAAGTGTCAAATTATATATCATTTGTGTATTTGGCTCAGGAGAAGTTATTGGCAGAAAAACATTTTCTATGAAGATTTTTTTTTCTTGTACTTGGTTACAAGAAAATATGTGTTGAAAAGATTTTTTTCATTAAATACTTCTATGAGAAGTTATTATTTCTAGAACTATCTGAATATTAATTTTATATGAAAAGCAGAATAATAATAATAACATATTTAATGAAATTTCACAAGTGGGAAAAGAATTTGCAATGAATGCGAATCAAATACATGACCTTATGATCTTTGATGCTCTCCCAACTGGGCTATTCCCGCTTTTTTATCAAAAGCAGAACAAAAGAACTACTCATCATTTTTCACTTTTTCTAGTAAATAGTTAGATATTATGATCATTTTTTAGTACTCAAAAGTCTTATCAAAACACTCACTATTTAAATAGCATTTCTTGACTTAGAATTGTTGTTTGGCTTAGTATCACCCATTATATAGTATTTATATGGGACTAATCATTTATGGAACTAATTATATTACATCTCAATTTTAGCATAATATTTGTGTGGGATAAAATTCTTATATCCGTGTAGGTTTTCTTCATATTTTTCTCGTTCAAATTTTCTTAAAAATAATAGTGCATTGGTGAAGTATATTTTGAGATCTAGTTAATGTTTTCATCTAACTTTGCAATGTCGCAAGGCTAGCTACTGTGTTTAATATGGTGGAAGTAGTTCTTCAAAAAAGTTTTTTTGAAAAATGACACACACACACTCGCACACACATGCTATACTTATTTTAAGTGGGAAGACCCTAAAATAAAAGTTGAACTATCAAAATGTCCTTAAATTTATTGAACAACTTTTTTACCCTTTAAAAAATAGATAAATTAGACAAATATCAAAATATTAGGGTCATTAATACATAAATTCTATATCATTATTTAAATAATTACGTAAAATCACACAAATTAAAAATTGCTCTTGATACATATCTAATATAGGCAATTCCACTATTGTAGCCCAGAATCACGAGAATTCATTTTTCAAAATCTCCTTCAACGAAATTTTGGTTATCTCTCTCACACAACCATGTTCTTTTTTACCATACCATAACCATTTCTCAACACCATTAATGAAGACCCAATTCATTCGAACCTCACTTCACTATTATACTCCATCTATTGACACTATAAACAAACCTTGAATTTTCATGAGAGAATTGAATTCCACTTCACACTCATTTTACATATTAGCCCAGGTAGTACTAGACTTATAATTCGCCACCAATCCACAGTGTATTCAAAAAATGACCAAATAAGAAGGATAATTGAATTTCATTGCACCAGTTTCTAGTTTAATCACAAGGATGTCACAAGGATAACTGGTAAGGTAATAACTGAATAGAGATAGAAGAGAGAATTACAAGTGAATAAATTTATGAATCAAGGCAACCTTACATACCTCCAAATGTTGAGAAACTAGTGACCAGAATCGAGGAAATTAAGGTTGATTCTTGATCCTATTCTAGTGGATTTATTTTTAATCTTGAGTTTGAGAGGAGAACTTGGGATTGTTGGATGATGAAATAATGTGTGAAACTGATGTTGAAAGATATCTGAAATTGCTGGGGAAATGAAAATAAAATACTAATACAAATACAATCTAACACCCTACATTTTTAAGTTAGAATTTGAACCATCATTCCTACGCATATAGACCCAAACCAAATGATTCGTCCTCAATATAAGTGTGATGATCACTTCTACAGTGTAGGAACATCTTTGGAGATGAATGGAGAAAATAAAAATCTCCTAATTCAAAGTGGAGTTGAGAACTTTTCTACCGATTGAGTTTTAGTGGATGTTCCAACTTGGGTCATTTTCATTATATCATTATTCATAGAATGTAATGAGTTAGGTGGCCTACATTATATTAAATGGAAGATCTTCGAGTCTTCTTTCTAAAACATCTGATTTCAACTTAATCCGATATTCCGGTAGAAAGTTATGCTCATTTCAATTGAGAGTATTTGTCTGCTGGAAAGTGCGACTAAGGTGACGAGCCGTCATCTAGGTGACAGGCCGTAAACCCATTCCACAACTCTATACAGTAAATAGCAAAAACTAGCTAGATATTGAGGACTAGGGTGACGAGCCATCAGCACAAGCCGTCAACTAAAGAATTTCTGTAATTTTATTTGGTTTCTTTAGGGGTATTTTGGTATTTTTCTCACCTCAAACCCCACCCCCATGACTTAAATCAAACTTTAAATGCTATTTTCTCATGAGATATCAGTTTATCATCTCCTCTCCACTCTCAAGAGAGAGAGAAGTTAGGGTTTCTTTCAAAACTCATACTTCCAAAGCTTAGATTCAAGATATCTCGAATTTTGTACATCAAAAAGGTTTGTAGAACTATCCTAACACTCATGGGGATACATATGATTTCTATATCAATTTCAAAGTGTACTTATGTATATATGTATGTTATGAAACTTGAGAACCAATTTAAGAGCATGGTTTATGAAAAAAAATCCTCTTTTATGATTATGGACTTTGAAATTGATTGAAAAACATGAATTATGAAACCCCCATTTTTATGATGAAACTATAAATTTACTATGGGGTTCTCACAAGGTTGGGATTTTGGATTCTATGTTTATGTTAGGGATTTTGAAGTGTCTGAACTGTGAAGCCGAATTTTAAGTCAAGAATAAGGTGTTTTGCAGTTGTTGTGGGTTCTTAAATGAATATTGAAAGACTTATGTTTCTAATGCTCTTTTATCAAATTATGGACTCATTACTCAAATCATTTTTAAGAGAGCATCTTATTCACATCAAAAGACTTTTGTTTCTCATGATATTTGTATGAATTATGAAGAGACAACCACCTAAGAGTTATGACCTGAAAGTGAATTATTTTGCCTAAACTTGTACGTCCTTTCTAAAAGAGAACTCTTTTATGATAATTGAATCACCTTCAAGGTTAATAATAATTTTTTGAATAGGAAGTGCTATGGATATTATATGATATAATATTATATGATATGATATCACTTGCAAGTCTAGGTACGACGATACCTTGTTATGAAATGCCCTTAACAGAATAAAAGATGAACTTTAATGAGCATGAACAATGATTTTACAAGGTTAAAATGGGCTTAAAAGTGTTAGATGGTCTCGAAGAAGGCACGAGTTCAGATAACTCCTTCCAAAAATCGTGTTTTGCCATGCGGGTTTATTATATTCTGAAATATAGATTGCATGCTTTCTATGTGCTTTTGGCATACTAGAGATTATGTACCTCAATTCTTGAGGAAAACATGGATTGAGAGCTTGGTCGGCGAGTTAAGGCAGATTCCATATAGCCCGTGGGATTGTAGAGGTGCAGGGTGTACCATCTAGCTCAGAACTAAAACAAAGAGTTGAGTCTATGTTTGTCAAAGTTGATTGAAATTTGTAAGTATGCCCATGTACTTTGATCTCTATAATGTTGAATTTTTTTCACAATGCTCTCGATTATTTTATATGGTATCTATGTTATTTTTAAATTGTTCTACATACCAACATATTCCAAGTATTGACTGTCCTCATGGGGGCTGCATTTTCTCATAATGTAGGTTTTGAGGAACAATCCCATGGTCCATCACATCAGTAGAACATTTGGATATGATAGATTTGGTGAGCCATCTATCAGTTTATGATCCAGCCAGGGGCCTTGTCTCGATCTTGACAGTTAGTATTCAGTAGAGGTTTTGTAGACAGTATTTTATTATTGTACTGTGATAAGAATATTGACATAATTTGTTTATCATATTTTTTTAATTTCATTATATCTTCTGCACTTTGATTTATGTATGAATTATGCTTATGATTAGAGGTCTTCATGGTTTGCTTTTTAATAAAACTGAACTGCGAACCAAACCAAACCGATTAAAAAAACCGATATTTGGTTAGATTTGGTTTGTTTTGGTTTTGAATTTTAAAAAACCAATACTAATTTGGTTTGGTTTGGTTTTATCCTAAAATAACCGACAAAATAACCAAATCAAACCGATATGTATATATATATTATAATTATTTAGGTATTATTCATAAATACAATACAAAATATTTGTTACACTTTATATTTTAATCATGATTTAACTTTGGTCATAACACATTAAGTCATTTATTCATCTAGTTTATAGTACGTTATAAGATTCTAAGTAAATTTCGCACTTTGAATGACAAATGATACTAATTGTGAAAATAATATCTTTTTGTATATTGAAATTTATAGCTGAGATTCATTTGACAAAAGACAATCATTAATTTTTACTTTTTTTTAACCTTGTTGAGTAAGAAGTTCATTTGTTCACCTTTTGGGGGATTTATCATATCATTTTGTTAAATGTAGTTTTAAAATATATTTTTAGAAGTGTTCATATGGTGTTGTTCATAGCTTTGTCGAAGTATAACACTCAGTTGACATCTTAGTTTCACGGTTGAGATACAACACTCGGTTAACATCTCATATGTTAAATTGGATTTTTTTTAATTTTCAACTTGTATCATTAGTTTAAGTTATAAATCGAAAAAATAAACCAAACCAAACTAAACCAACAAGAACCAAACAGACGGTTAATTTTTTGTTTGGTCTGGTTTAGTTTTAGAAATATAAAAAATGACTAAATTGCTTTTGTTATGGCTTGATCAATAACCGACCCAAACCGAGCCATGAACACCCCAATACGCTAATGGGTATTTTGGTCCTTCGTGTTTGGGATACCCGTTGTGGCAAGGGTCTTGGATCGAGTCATAACTAGTTTGGTATTAGAGAATGATTCAGGATCCCAAGATGTCTATGAAGCCGTGTATAGTAGAGTATTTCTTATGGGTGATTCGTGCACCACACTTATAATCAAGAGGCTATCAAACATTTAGGAAATGTTTCTCATTCTTTCATACTCTAGATCGTGCAACAATGGTTTACATATGAAGGTTATCAAAATTCATTCCTTGGTCTAATTTTATTAGTTATGTCTCATTACTGAGACGATACAATTGCAAAAGCTTAAAGTCTAGATGATGTAGTTCTTTCCGAATGAGTCATCAAAAAGGCTATGAAATAGCATAAAGACTTGAGAAGAGTCTGTTAGGGATTCAAAGTATGTTGATTCAAGTGTATACCCCTATCTATATCAATCATGCATTTTAAGCTATGGTGATAAATGCATTCAGTCCTTTATTAAAGCTTTATTGCAGATGTCTCAATTAAGGGTAATGATATGTAGCAAGATGTTGGAACGATATTTTCACCCTAGTGGTAGTATATGTTAAGGAGTTATAACCTATTAGGTATATGGCCCCAATGTTTGTGATATGAAGTCATAAGTTTTGAAGTCAGAGTGAGGGTAACTCTTGAGTGAAAAAGGTAGTTGTGTTCATCTAACCATTAAGTAATATTGGTAGTTGTATGATCTTACACTGATTGACTAAGGTTGTAGAAACATTTGCAAATTGTATGGTAGTTAGTAGAGAAAGTGATTAGTGATGATGATTTAGAATTAATTTGAAATGGGGAAATCTTAGAAAGGGGACTCAGTGATATTTAAAGAATTTTAAATCTACCAAAAGATAGGTATGGGTAAGTAGAAATTGTTGCAAGGAAGGAGAATGTTCTTGTATGACGTACTAAAAATGTGCATGTATATCGTAGTTAAAAGAAATAAGGGATTTAGGTTGATTTCACTATTCGGTGGACTAGTATATTATGGGGGATGTTTCATCACTTGTACATGATTGGTGCTAGACAATAGGTTTGAACTTTAGATGTTGATTTTAGTGATAAGAATGTTAACTCGAGGATAGTGATACGAGAATTGTCGGAGTAAGTTAGTAGTCTCGATTTGATATGTGCAATAGCCTAGTGTAATACCCTGTATTTCCCTATAATAATTTAAGTCCCAATACATGAGTATTCATATATAAAATTTTTGAAATACCCATTAATTTTTAATTTATAGCCTTCCATTTCGTAGGAAATTCAATTAGCTTTCCAACGATATAAAATTCGCCCAAATTCTATAATCGGGTAAAAAGTTAAGGCAATTTTAAGTTTTAGTCATTATACACCATTATTTTGTTCACTAGCGCATCACAGAGCTAGTCTAAATGACAATTATCAATTTCCAGTAAGGGGCCGCAATATTGGCATGTCGCACAAAGGATCTAGTTCACATTTGGTAATTTCTAGTGAGCCTCCACGATAATGGCGCATCACGGAGGTGGCCAAAATGGCATTACAAAGGCTTAAAGTGATTTCACCATGTCGTGCTAAACTTCTAGGTCCCAGTTGTCAATTTATAATGGCCCAATGCGATTGCACCGCGTCGCGCTGGAGTCACAAATCGGGATCTTTAGTTTCAAGCCCGAGTTTTAAAATTTATTTGGGGGTATTTAGGTTTTATCACAATCCTAATCAACCTAAAACACGAGATTTAACCCCTAAGTGACCTAAATAATCATCATTTATTCAATTTCTCTCAAAACTAAAGATCCCCTTCTCAAGAATAAAAACCCTAGCTTTCAAATTCAAGACAAAATCTCAAGAACCCACCATAATCCTCTAAAATTCATTAACCCATGTATGTTAGATGTTCATCCATAGGTTCCTTTTATCCATGGAGTCCAAATATCTAGTTTAAATTGCAAAATTATGATATTTTCAGGTTATCTTGATTTTAAATTATGATTAAACCATGAATTTTTATGAATATTGTTCTATACCATATTTTAGCGAAATTGATGTCTATTACTACACTTCATACATTTGAATATTGTTGTCCATTGATTTAATTAATGATTTGGGATAATGGTGTTGAAGTTGCGCTTTACTACAAGCTTTTAACTAATTCCCATGATCTAGATACACCATGCATATCAAGTGTCTGATAAAATGCTTACAAGAATGAATATTTAGTAAAAGCGTTTATGTTATGCCCTCCAAGCCTGTCTACTTGTTATTTGATTTATGTTTTAGACGTGCTATTAAATTGAGTTTGCCCATTATACGTACTATTACATAGTTGTTTGTACTAATACTACCTTGTACTTTTCTTTTGTTGAGTGCAGAAGGTGTTCTAGAGGCTTAGACATGACCTCACCTCTAGAGTTTGATTGCAGAAGTTGATCCCATCTCCAGGATGCCACGGGCCATCTTAGCTGTTTTTGTCTATCTTTCGGGAACTGAAACATTCTTTATTTACTTTATTTTTAGGATATCTCTTTATACATGATCATTGTTAGTAGTTCTTGTACGATGACTTTCTGATATTGGGAATTTTAGTAAGTGGTTTGTTTGACTTCCGCATTAATAATGATTAGTCCTGAATTTGTTATTATGTTGATTTTATAATAATTCAACTTAATATTTACTAAGTGATTGGGTAATGGTTACGGTTAGATGGTTCTCCCACATGAAGTTTAGTGTGGGTGCCACTCATGAATATTTGGGTCGTGAGAAATGTATTTCAAGTATTGACAGTCTTCATGACGGCTGCACTGTCACATAATGTAGGTTCTGAGGCACTGTCCCATGGTCCATCACATTAGTACAACATTTGGATATGATAAAGTTAGTGAGCCATCCATCTTTCGGAAGACATTTATTCATTAGTTGTCTACAAAGTTTATGGTCTAGTTGGGGGCCTTGTTTCGGCCTAGACAATTATATTTAGTAGAGGCTCCGTTGACGGAATTTGATTATTGTATTTTCATAACATTATCGGCATAATTTGAATATAAGATTTTTTCTTAGTTTCATTATATCTTTCGCAGTTTGATTTATGAATGAATTCTGCCTATGATAGTATGCTAAGGGGTCTCTCGAGCCTTCGTGGTTCTGAATGCCCATCATAGCCAGGACCTTGGCTTGAGTTATGACATACTAATACTCCGAGACTGGAAAAGGAATTCACTCAACAACCTACTAACATTCAACATCAAAACTCTCAGAATTTCTATTCACAGTTCAAAATCCTCCTAAAAAGGCTTTATTGCAAGAAATTCTATCATAAAACTACACAAACACTACCATCAAAATATTAAAAATTTCAGTTCACACTACAAAATCAACTTAAAAAAATACTTTCTAGCACAAAATTAAACCATAGAACTACACTAACACTAACATCAAAATTTTCATCATTTCTATTCACACTTCAAAATCATCCTTAAAGAAAGTGCTTTCTTGCTGTAGAATTCTACAATAAAACTATAAAACTATAAACACTAGGTGATTCTTCCCTATCGGCCGTGGCAAGTATCCAGTGAAATTAGATGAGGTGCTTCAAAGCTGGCTGGGCACGAGGATTATATCAAAAACAAACAAAAAAAAAATCTAAACAACAAATAAAAACTATAGGTGATTCTTCCCTAGTGGCCGTGGTTGATATCCAGGGAAATTAGTCGAAGTACATGAAACCTAGTCCGAATATCATGATTATAAAAAGAAAAGAAAACTACACAACTAATAAATACTAGGTGATTCTTCCCTGATGGCAATGACAGATATCCCATGAACTAAATCGAGGTGCATGAAAACTGGCTCAGACACCAAGATTATCAAAAACAAAAAAAAACACTACACAACTAATAATCATTAGGTGATTCTTTCCCGGTTGCTATGGCAGGTATGCGTGAAATTGATCGATGTGCATGAAAGCTGGTTCGGATACCACGATTATTCAAAAAAAATACGCTACACAACTAAGAGCCCGTTAGGATAAGATTAAAAAAATAGTTTTTTAGCTTAAGTGATTAAAAGCTTAAAATATGTGCTTATAAATTAAGCAGATAAGAGTTTGGATAGAAGTCCTAAAACTGAAAAATAGTTGTTGATGTGTTTGGTAAACAAGTGATGTTAATCAATTTTTTGCTATTAAATTGACTTAAATGTCCATAAAGTTATTAACACTACAAATAAGGTGAATTATTTAAAAACTTTATTTCCAAAATAAATTTTTTGAACAATCCTCCGATGTAATGATGAATTCGATGAAAACAAAGAAGAAAGATGAAGAGGAAATTGGAGGGAAGAGATAAAGTGAAGCAACAAAGAGAAAAAGAAAAAAAACTATATATTTAAGGCTTCAAGTTTAGGATATTGTTGGAATTGGAGGAAAATATAAGGGATAAAAAAGTAAATGTTTTGATCAAACCTAAAAGAATTTTAATCTAAAAAATAAAAATCTAGGGATAACCAACTTCTCACTTTTTTATTATTTTAATTAGCTTTTAGCTTTTTTTAAGCATTTTTTAATTTTAGCAAACTCTTTCAAAGGCTAAAAAGATATTAAAAGTTAGTTTGACCTGATTTTAATCCTATCCAAATGGGCTCTAATAAACACTCGGTGATTCTTACTTGGTGGCCGTAGCAGATATCCCATGAGATTAGTTGAGGTGCATGAAAGTTAGCCCGGACACCGAGATTATCTAAAACTAAAAAAAAAAAACACAAACAGTAACATCAAAAATATTCAACAAACTTTTGGTACTGTTACTAGAAGGTGTATCATCGTGCATCTCTATTAGAACATGATGACTTCTTCTTCCTCATGATGACTCTTTCCAGATTTCATCTTTGTTTATTTCAAGATTTTCCACATAAAATGAACTCATTCATCAACGAAAAATTGAAGAAAGAGGAATTACAATTTACAGATTTTCTAAAAAACTACACTTTGGCTGTTTTTTTGTTTCATGCAACAATTGTTTTTAAGAATCTTTTGTTTTTTTTTTTTGGCCATGCTCTTTAGTTGGTGTTTGAACATAGATTTTGAAGATTTATTTTTGAATATTTGTTTGACCATGAAATTTGATTAGATTTTAAAAATCTTATTTTAAAATATTTTCAAATTTCAAAAAATGGCCCGGATCAATTTTTGAGTTTTTGAGACATCTACTTATTCCCTCCATTCGTTTTAAAATAGTTATCATGATTCACTTCTTGAGAGTCGATTTAAATAATTTTTAAAGATATATTGATTAGATTGATTCAATATTTAAAAATTTAAATTTTGATATTCAAAAATTATATAAAAAAATACATCTTAAAATATTGGTCAAAGTTCTTATTATTTGACTCTCAAAATGGAATTGCGACAAATATTTTGAAATGAAGGAAGCACAAAAGTTCAATTCTATTTCAAGTGAAATGCATTATCAAGTACAATTTCAAAATTTTAAAAAGGCATAATGCATAAATATGACCCTAAATTTGACACTAAATTATAACATTGATCTTAAACTTTGATAGTGCACATGTAAGCCCTTTAACTATATAAAACCTGAATAAATAAGCACTCCGATTTTGCAACTTACACGCGTGTACCTCACATGCGCTTACGTGGATTAGTCATCCACTCAGATGTTGTCACCCAATAAAAAAGATACATTACAACTATTACCTTTAAGTTTTCCAGTGGACAAGTAAGCCTTTTAACTATACAGAAGCTGAACAAAAAAAATCCTTCAATTCTAACTCCAACGTGCGTGGTTTTGAGTGTATACACACATTTTGCCACCTAGGATTAGAGTGTTTATTTTTTCTGGTTTTGTATAGTTAAAAGCCTACTTGTGCATTTTCAAAGTTTAAGGTCAATGTTAGTATTTGGTGTCATATTTAGGGTCATATTTATGTATTATGCCTTTCAAAAATAACTACTTGAAAAATTCAAATTTTCGAGTTATAAGTTTCAACGTCAAAATCTATGATCAAACGGGAGCTATAATATTGTGATTAGTTGTTTACCTTAAACTGTTTTCATGAGTCATGCGATCCATTTAGATAATTCACGAGTTTTAAGTATGAAGTTGTCAAAATCTTACAATAATTAAGGTCCATTCTTTTTCAATTGTAGTGTTACTTTTTTTGTAAGATATATTCATTAATTATTTTATCCTGTAGTAATTGCAGAGTTACAAATTCTTGTATAATAATTTATCCTATCTATACTATAATGTATATCTAATTCTAGATTTTCAATGTCATTTATTATCTTGTGTTGTTCTTCTCGTAGTGAATTTTTTAAATTATGTAAACTATCACATGTACTTTTATCTAAATTTTCTAAAGTTTTTTCTATCCATATTAATTTTTCTTTTAGGTCTTCCATTATTTTCCTAATTCGGTTTCTGTAATTAATTTCATTATTTAGATTTTCTTGATTTTCTCTAGTTTGTCTAATATACTCTAACATTTTTTAATCTGAATAATATCCTTCTGGGTAGATTTCTTCGTATAACTGTTCCAGACAATTTATAGTTTCAATTTCGTAGTCTATTACTTTTTCTAATATTATTTTCTTAATATCTATAATTTCTATGTTTTTAAGTATATATAATATTAAAACTTTAAGATAATCTAAATGATCTATTTTTAAAATTGGTTTTATTATAGTGTTTTGTAGTTGTTTGTTTTAGCCTTAGTAGTTTTTGCATATTTTTATTAAGAAATTTTATATCTTTATTTTCCATGTATTTATCTATATTTATTTTTATCTGTTTTTCTAGTAACTGCATTTTTTTATATCTTTTTCTAAAAATTTTATGTAACTTATCATCGTAAGTATTTATAAGAGTAGTTAGGTAGTTGTGGTATATAATTTATTCTAGTCATGTAATATTTACCAAAAGCTTTTTCTAATATGATTTTTCTTATATCTGCTACTTTTATATTTCTAAGTGCATACAAAATAAGTATTTTGAATTTATCTACCATCACATCAGATATATTATCATTCATTTTCATAAAATTGCTTTTTTCAAAATATTCCCTTCAACCATGTACATAAAATATAGTCATCTTAGCTTACTATATACTAGATTATTCTTAAATAATATGTTCTTCCGTCACTATTAACATGGTAATCCGGATACTTTTTCCCTTAAACAGCGCCTCTACTCTGGTTACTCCCCGCCACGGCTTCTTGCCTCATAGGTTTCACCTTTAGGATGGCATAGTCCTTAGGGATATTTCTCCGTTTCCTCTTTGTTAATAAACTTCATAACATATTATTCTTCGAATAATTCTACTATAAAGTAACTAATATGAATTTATTTTATCATATCATGATTGTTGGGAATTATGAAATTAGTTATTCATAATCATAAATAGATATACCTGTTCGGGTAGCTTTGTTATTTCTGAGTTTTGTTGTTCCATAGCTTTTTCCATTGAAATATGTTTATCTAATTAGCTGAGTAAAATATTTTTTGTGGATTGGAGAGAGCAAAGGTGCTTCAACGCATGAAGGCTTGCCTTTTGCAATGCCTTCTGCCTTTGTTATATAGAACGAAAAAAGTTTAATTTACACATGTTTCTTACTTTCTGAAACTAAAACCAAAAAAGTCAAAAATGGTGGCCTACCCTATTCTAAAGTTATAAATGAAAAGTAAGAAAAGTAAGCAATTATTGATTTACATTATTGCATCGTAAGAAAATAAGTCAAAATATCTTCCGTTGTCGTATCTGCTCCATTATTGCTCTTTATCTGCTCCATTATTGCTCTTTATCTTATCTTTCCAGCTGGCATTTTGTCTTCTTTATTCTAGATGTACCTCTGAAATAATATTATCTTCTCCATTGCACCTCGAACATTGGTGGTCTAGATATTTATGTCCAATTATTTTACAGTATCTTGTTAACAGTCCGTCTGAAATAAATCCTTTTTTTATCGCTCTTGCGGTAGATTGTTTTTCTGGGTTAAGTAGCGTCATTATCCATTGTGAGATATTGAAGAGACAGATAATTATGAGTCCGAAGATAGTGAAACATACACAGAAATATTAACAAATACAAAAAATTTAGAAATCAATGAAGAACAAAAAATTAATGAGGAAAACTTAGAAAATACCCAAACAGAAATAAATACTCTTGATAAAAAAGAAAATGAAAATATAATCCCTAAAACAATAGAAATAAGAAAACCTATATATTATAAGAATAAGTTTAAAAAATATAATGAATATGATAAATGGATACCAAAACAAATAGTGAATAAAAATTATAACTTTTTAGATCTAGACTGTGTAATAGATACAGAAAAAATAATACAATTATGGATAGGATATATGACAAAACAATTATTAGATAATAATATAAATATAACAGATGCACCGAAATATATAGAAAAAACACTAATAGGATCAGTAAAACTATGGTTTGCAAATCTAACCGAAAATAATAAAAAGGTATTAAGAACTAATAAACCTATAGAAGGAACATCATCGACAACAACTAAACTAACAACTATAGAATTATTAAAAAAATATGAAACAGCTATAAAAGATGAATTTGGTAGTACGACAACAATCGAAGAAGAACAAAATGAAGAAAAAGATACAAATAGAAATTTAATGTTAAAATTAGCAATATGTAATATGTGTTATATAGATGAATATACTTGTGCATTTAAAGAATATTATTACAAAGGAGCATATAGTATAGAAGAAAGTAAAGAAATAAGAAAATTATATTTTAATAAATTACCCGAGCCATTTAGTTCAAAAATAATAAAAAGTTGGGAAGAAGCAAAAATAGTAGATACGTTAGGAGTAAGAATTTTTCCAAGATAATCAAGAATTAAGTTTCCCATACAAAAACTCTCCAGCAAATCATTAAGCTTTCCGTTCTAAGGTAAGCGTGTGTTCATTCATGGACTCATTTCGGCCATGATGTTCAAGAAAAATTTTCTAAAACTATATATTATGGTTTTCATGTTATAAATGGATTGTTGATCATGTTTATGTGTTGAATAATGCCAAGATAGAATCTTTATGTGTTATTATGAATCTATGACATCGTATGAGTTGAAAACATGTAAGTTTGATTCTTTATGATGAGTAATTGTATGATTTAAACCTATGCCTAAGTTGTCCATGTAAGGTGTTTGATAAAATACCTATGAGACTAGAAATCATAAATTATAGCTAAATTGTGACTAAGGGAAGGATTCATGATAGGCCTCTATGATTCAGTGTCATCCATGTTGATAATGTGTCTTGTGAACACTGTTGGATTACTCATGAACTAGTCTTATGGAAGTATGCTATGCTTACTTGCAAAACCCACTCATGAACAAGATGTAGAATGTCCATGTACTTCATGAAATTCCTCAAGTTATGATATTATGGATTGTGGTTGTAATATGTAATGAGCATGATATTAAAAGCTATGCAAGTATATACATGTTGTATGAAATTCCTTTCCATGAAATAGATTGTTGAGAAGCATTCATAGTATGAAATTCTTTATTTATGATACTGCGGATTATGGACTCTACTCTTATGATTTAGTCAGTCATGTGTGTTAGTATCCTTCAATCGAGTCCTGGGGGTATTCGTACCCGAAAAATATAGTTGTATGTCTAGAGCCATGTCATGTTATCACGATACTCTCAATTAGGCCATGATCTATAGAATTCGGTTAGTCATGTGACTTAGGAAAACTCAGAAATCTCAGTAGTCTTAGTACTTCAGTATTCTTGATAATCTCAGTACTCAGTCTGTAACTTCAGTATTCACAGTCAATCTCAGTAACTTCAGTACTCTCAATTAGTCATCGGAATTCAGTAAACTCAATTTAGCTCCACTAAAAAATACCACTAGTATCAATTCAGCTAATCAGTTCAGTTCAGTTATTCAGTTCATCTCTAATATTTAGTTTAGCGTATTTCAGATGGGAGTAGTATTCTGCATCGAGTGATCCTAGGGAAGGGGACTCACCCAATAGAATAGGACTGAGATCCCTAAAAGTAACTCCTAAGTTCTAGAATAACATTGCCAGCATAGGTACAAGATGTCACCAATTAGATAGGACTGACATACACAGGGATCACCCATTAGCACATTTACATATATAGGACTGATCCCAAGAGTCACTCGCTAGATTAGTACTGACTCCACAGTAGATGTCTTTACTGGTGGTACGGTACTGACACCTTTCAAGTCAGGGCAGAGATTGGACACCAGTTAGCTTAGCATGGGTCATGTCGGTTAGATGAACACATCCCACAGTTTCAGTTATAGAATCAGGGCTTTCAGATACAGTTAACTCAGCTTAGTAGACAGATTCAGTATAGTTAGATACAGTCAACTCTTATCATTGTAAATAGACTTCAAGATCACCGATTAGCTAGGATTGATCTCAACTATGATTAATCAGTATCATAATCATTATATTTAAAGATCCCCCGCTAGATAGGACTGATCTCAGACTAAGTCAAATAATCCTTAATATCAGTATACTTATGATCATCCTCTAGATAGGACTGATATCAGATTTAATTACTCCAAGCAGAATGAAACTCAGATAGTCCCATCAGAACTTAGACTGTCAGATACAGTCGCTTAGTATCGGTTATATCGATTAGTACGATCATTACATTTATATTAGCTATATCAGTTGTCATAGATAACATTACCAGTATTCAGTTTTAGAAATGTTAGACACAATCATTCAAACCAGTTCTTCATAATTTGAACTATCAAAAATAGTCAATAATCTATTCAGTACCTCAGTAATAGTAAAGTCATGTCGTCATTATTCAGACTTAGTAGTCAGCATCATCATGAGTTCAGTAATAGTTGTTATTCTTGTATGCATTGTCACGTTCATATTAGTTAGCTTTGTTCATGCATATAACCCATTGATTTTCACCTACCTCACTCTTATACTAAGTATATTCAGATGTACTGACACATTTCCATTATGGTGCTTTCTCTTATATTACACCATAGGTTCAGAGGCACGAGCTCTAGATTAGCAGTAGCATTCCAGTGTTCAAATTTTACAGTGAGTCCTTTTCATTTGAGGACAATATGATTATTGCTACATTTACTATTTAGTTGTTAGATGGATTTAGTTGGAGACATGTTCCTTAAACTCCTTATTCAGTTCAAGTAGAGGCTTTCAGACTAGATGTTATATTAGATATTTAGATCTCATTATTTTCAATATTTATGACCTGTATATCTTGTCTTCTCATCCTTGGATCTATTCATGCTATCCAAAATCTCAGATAATGTAACTATTTCAAGGCAGAACCTCCTAGTAGTTGCAAGTTTAGTCCATCGCATGCATTAGTTTTAGACCCTCGAAGTTTGGTTATAATCTAGCTCATAGATGCCTTGTGTATCACCTAGTATCTCCATAAGGTAAGCGTTCTTAGAAGGACATAGCTTCCCAAGGGGGAGATACCCCACCTTCTCTTAATGCTCTCATGTCTTAGATCCTTCAATTTCTCCTTGCAAAAATAATTCAGTATAGAATAGGGGGTACTCATAAGTTGACCTTCAAATTAGACCTCAGCTGTAAGTCAAGTATTCAGAGGTTCAGTTCAGTTCATGATGCTCAGTCCACATTTCACGTAGCAGAATTAGTCATGTTCTCATGTTTCAGTTCAATCTTAGTGCCTTTACCATTGCATGTTCAGTCGCATGTTCGTGAGTTAGTTCAGTCATGTATTCACGCATTAGATATGCGTGGTCAGCTTATCAGTACTTTCAGTCATGCATTCACGTATCATGTCAATCATATAATCATGCATCAGATATGAATGGATTCGACTTATCAGTTAAGCATCATATAGGTATTCTTAGTTTGAGAAACTCAATTTATCGGAACACTCAGTCCTACATTGATAAATCAGCTACCCATGCATCAGATATGCATGTACAGTATTGTATGCTCAGTTTTCAGTCATGTAAGCCATGAAATCATGATCATTCATTCATGCTATGTATGGATCATTTTATCTTTTCTCCCTTCTCAAGCAGTTATCATTCGAGGACGAATGTTTCCAGAGGGGAGATATTGTAATACCTAAAAAAATCCTAACCAATATTAGAGACATGTACCAAGATCATGCATAGTACATAATGGTTATTTTATATTTTTATGAGTAATTTAGATGTATATTAAGGCTTCAAATAACTCCTAGCTATCAGAAAAATCAAAACATTCCTTACCGATTGAATTCTTGGGAAGGATATTGGTATAGTTAACTGCAAACAAGCATATCTCTCATTATACATGGAATTTTTGATGTCATGACATATCAACAGATAGATAATTGAATTATCTTTCAAATGATACCAATTTTGCCTAAATCCTATATCAGAGCAAAGAGTTATGCCTATTTTACTCCAGCATGTCTGGCTGGAAATAGTGTGACAACATTCGTGATAGCTTATCACATTTGTGATGCCCAATCACAAAGTTCATTAGCCTTAGACAGAAACCAAACCCTAAGTGATGACATTCAAGATAGATTATCATATTTCTGATGCCCTATCATGAAGGTCGTCAGCCTTGGGCAGAAACCAGCCCTTATATGATGACATTCGTGATAGCTTATCACATTTGTGATGCCCTATCATGAAGGCCATCAGCCTTAGGTAGAAACCATCCCCTAAGTGATGACATTCATGATATCTTATCACATTTTTGATGCCCTATCATGAAGGTCGTCAGCTATGATTTTTTAGCAACTGGGAAATTATTTTAAAAACCCTTTCTTACACTCTCAACCACAAGATTAGGGTTTCCATCAAACTCATCACTCAAAAGCAAGATTCAAGCCTTTTTTCAAGATAATGAAGAATTAAGTTTCCCATCCAAGAACTCTCCAGCAAATCATCAAGGTTTCCTTTCTAAGGTATGCGTGTGTTCATTCATGGACTCCTTTCATCCATGAAATTCAAGAACCCTTTTCTAAAACTATATATTATGGTTTCCGTGTTATGAATGGATTTTTGATCATGTTTATGTGTTGAATGATCCCTAGATAAAATCTTTATGTGTTATTATAAATCTATGACATCATATAAGTTAAAAACATGTAAGTTTGATAATTTATGATGAGTAATTTTATGATTTACACCTATGCCTAAGTTTTGCATGTAAGGTGTCTGATAAAATACCTAAGAGACTAGAAATCATGCATTATAGCTAAATTGTGACTAAGGGGAGGATTCATGATAGGCCTCTGCGATTCAATGTCATCCATGTTGATAATGTGTCTTGTGAAGACTGTTGGATTACTCATGAACTAGTCTTATGTAATTATTCTATGCTTACTTGCAAAACCCACTCATGTATAAGATGTAGAATACCCATGTACTACATGAAATTCCCCAAGTTATGATGTGATGGATTGTGGTTGTACTATGTAATGAGCATGATATTAAAAGCTATGAAAGTATATACATGTTGTATGAAATTCCCTTCCATGAAATAGACTGTTGAGAACCATGCTTACTATGAAATCCCTTATTTATGATATTGTGGATTATCGACTCTACTCTTATGATCAAGTCAGTTATATGTGTCAGTTTTCGTCCATCGAGTCCTGGGGGTATTCATACCCGAAAAATATAGCTGTGTGCCTAGAGCCATGTTATGTTATCATGATTCTCTTAGTTAAAACATGGTCTATAGAATTCAGTCAGTCATGTGACTCAGGAAAACTCAGAAATCTCTATAGTCTTAGTAGTTCAGTAATCTCAGTGGTCTCAGTACTCAGTTTGTAACTTTAGCATTCATAGTCAATCTCAGTAACTTCAGTACTCTCAATCAGTCCTAAGAACTCAGTACATTTTGTTAGTCATTGGAATTCAGTAAACTCAGTTTAGCTCTGCTAAATAATACCACTAGTATCTGTTCAGCTAATCAGTTCAGTCCAGTTATTCAGTTCATCTCTTTTATTCAGTTTAGTGTATTTCAAATGGGAGTTGGATTCAGCATCAAGTGAGCCTAGGGATGGGGAATCACCTACTAGAATAGGACTGAGATCCATGGAAGCAATCCCTAAGTTCCAGAAGTACGTTTCAATCATAGGTACGAGATGTAACCCGTTAGATAGGACTGACATACTTATGGGTCACCCGTTAGCACATTTATATGTATAGAACTGATCCCAGGAATCATCCGCTAGATTAGGACTGACTCCACAGTAGATGTCTTTACTGGTGGTGTGGTACTGATACCATTCCAATCAGAGTAAAGATTGGACCCCTGTCAACTTTGCTTGGGGCATGTCGGTTAGATGAACATATCCTACAGTTTTAGTTATAGAATCAGGGCTTTCAGACACAGTCAACTCAGCTTAGTAAACAGATTTAGTACTGTTAAATACAGTCAATGCTTATCATTGTAAATAGACTTCAAGATCACCCATTAGGTAGGATTGATATCAACTAAGACTAATTAGTATTAAAATCATTAGATTTAAAGATCACCAGTTAGATAGGACTGATCTCATACTGAGTCAATACATCCTTATTATCAGCATACTCATGACCACCCGCTAGATAGGACTGATCTCGGATTTAGTTACTCTAAGTAGAACGGAACTCAGATATTTCCATCAGAACTTAGACTGCCAGGTACAGTCGCTCAGTATTGGTTATATCGATTTGTCCGATCATTACATTTATATCAACTATGTCAGTTGTCATAGCTAATAATACCAGTTTTCAGTTTCAGGACTATTAGACATAGTTATTCGAACTAGTTCTTCATAATTTAAACTATCAAAAATAGTCAATAATCTATTCAGTACCTCAGTAACAGTAAATTCATGTCGTTAGTATTCAGACTCAGTAGTCGGCATCTTTACGAGTTCAATTATAGTTGTTATGCATGTATGTATTCCCGCATTCATATTAGTTAGCATTGTTCATGCATATAACCCTTTGCATTTAGCCTATCTCACTTGTATACTCAGTACATTAAGACGTACTGACACATTTGCGCTATGGTGCTTTCCCTTATGTTACACCATAGGTTCAGAGGCACGAGCTCCAGATCAGCAGTAGCATTCAAGTATTCAGAGTTTGTAGTGAGTTCTTCTCTTTCGAGGACGATATGATTATTGCTACATTTACTATTCAGTTGGTAGATGGAGTTTAATGGAGACAAGTTCCTTCAACTCCTTATTTATTTTAGTTAGAGGTTTTCAGACTATATGTCAGATTAGATATTCAGATCTCATTATTTTCAATATTTATGACTTTTTTGGTACTATTATACTTTTTTTTCAAAAATTTTGTTATCAGACGTTTATTCAGTTTGAACCTTATGGTCTTTCATGTTTATGTTTCTGCAGTTTATGATATATTATGTAGTATACAGGTACAAATATCAGTCATGGGTTAACTTGTGGTCCTTTGGATTCATGAGTACCGTGTAGCATTATGGTTCAGAAAATTGGGGTGTTACAAAAGCATAATTGGTTTTCTTGTAAATCCTTGTGCTATATTTTTGAAGTGTATTTCTTAAGATCTTGAGCATAAGAATGGGAGTAGTATTTAGCATCGAGATGGGTATATTACCACCATAGGATTAATATTATTCCCACTTCTACGTGGATGACTAAGATTGTGATCACTTAAGATAAGAAGTAAGACGTTGGACTCCATTAAGAATGCCCACGTGCTTTATGTTGGTTAGACGAACCTCCCAAAAGAAGTCCCTTAATCTTACAATAGTCTATTGGTATAAAGTCTTAAGATAAAAGTATATATTTTGAAAGTTATGGATTTTAAGATCTCTTAAAGTCTTGAGATAGAGTATTTCCCTTACAGTTGACAAGATAATGTGGTAGTTTTTAGAAAAGAACAGGATTTAGAATTGAATTTAATGGATCATAAAATTTATATCATATGCTTTATTGTTCATGATTTATGATCTTTAGATTTTAGATTAATCAATCCTATGTGAGTCATTTACATTTAATATGCATGATTTTATAAATTATGATGATATTGTGTACTTATTACATTCACCCATTATACTTTGTACATCATCAAAGTACTAATCCACATATATGTCTATGTGCTACAATGTCTCATAATGTAGGTTCAGGTGCTCAGTCTTAGCAGTGTGAGTGACTTTCGGGCATCTCATCTACATCCCTACAGTTGGTGAGTCCTCATAGTTTGGGGACTTAGTTATTTAGATTTCTAGTTTCTTAAGAAATGTTCCAGAATTTATTTTAGACAGTTTGAGTTAGCTAGGGCATGTCCCAGTGACTCTCTAGATTAAGTCAGTAGAGGGAGTTTCAAACTTGGTGTCAGAGCCTAATGTATATAGAGTCTTAGGGAGTCAGACAAGTCGCATTACGTAGAGTCTTGATCATCAGTGTAAAGCGCGCCACATCTATGAGCAGGAGGCAATGGAGCATTTTAGGAAATCATCTCTTCTTTACAATCTATTGTAATACACTACAATTTTCTAGCTCAGTGTAGTCTTCAGTAAACAAGAATCCCTAAGTAGAATTTTTGTTCTTGGCGGAATTTCCAAAATTTAGACACACCATCTTGTAGGAAATTCAGTTAGCTTTCCAATGATATAAAATTTTCCTAAATTCGATAGATGAAAAGAAGTTATGGCTATTTGAAGTTTTAGTCATTAAACACCATCATTTCAGTCAGTAGCACGTCGCGCCATAGGTCCAAATGATAATTTCTAACTTCCAGTATAACTCTGTGATCTCAACGCATCGCGGTGAGCCTCCAATTCCCAGTTGTCCAAATCCACTAAGGGTTTGCATTTATGCCGTATCACGCCATCAGCCTTGTTTCCACCTGTCAATTTCCAGTGACATACCACGATAGTGCCGCGTCGCGCCAGGCCCTAAATAAAAAATTTTGACAAAAAAATAAAGATTTGTCCAAGGTTAAATTAGTCTTTTTCTATGTATTTAATCCACCCAGATGTGGGATTTAATCTCTAAAAACATATTTTGGTCATTATTAAATAACTTTTCCCCAATTTACGACATTCCCTCTCAAATATAGAATACCCTAGCGTCCAAGTTTCAAGAGAAATCTCAAAAATCCCTCCGAAAGTTTTCAAGAACTTCAAGAATTAAGATTTTCAGGTATGTTAGATATTCATTCATGGATCCTTAGCTTCCATAGAGCCCAAGAATCCCTTTTTTAAAATATAAGACTTTGGATTTCATGCTTTCTATGTTTGAATTGAATTGAATTCATGTTTCATGTTATTGTTGGGTTTTTGTCTGTGATTTAATTACAAGTTTTCATGTAATTAATCGTTATATGTGTTGAATTTCATGATCTTCCAGATAAAACCCTACGATGTACAAGTTGATTGATGTAGCCATGATCACCATGTGCGTTTACTATAATGTGAACTAAGAATGCTCCCCAACAGTTTTTCTAAATGCCTAAGTGAATAAAATAGTGTCGTTATACCATGATAGTGATAACGCTCAACTTACACCTCAATGTAGTGCAAGGCAGTCGTCGTCAATATATTTACCCAACTTTAGAGTCGAGGTCGAATCCATAGGGAACAATATGAGTGGCGATTAAATCAATTTGAAACTGTAGCTACAAGTTGAATTCGAACGAATGATGCGAAAAGATAAAGTGGGGTTTTTTTAAGGTTTAGCAAATAATTCTTGGTCACTCCAGTTTCAGTGTTTGTAAATCAAGAATTTATGAATTAACTAGAATTATGTTCACTAGGTATTCCGGTATATGATAGATGCTAAAAGTGGTTCAAGATTCTCAGGTTGGTAGGATAACAAGCTATCTTTATCAATTTTATGCTTAAATGTCTCTCGACTTACTTAAGCGTTTAATTCCCTAATCCTCTCGGACTTAGGAAATTTCTATTTACTACCCAGATTTTACCTCAGGTTAACCAACCTTGTTACAGTGCTGATTATTAAATGAAGTATTTTCGAGTCCCTATTGATAATTCACTTCATACTATATTGGATTTCTTTCTCACGCAAATCAAAGCAGGTGTGTCTACAATTTGCAACCAACAGACGTTAATTACAACTTTAGAATTATCTAGAAATCCTACCACCTATTGAATCTTGAATACTTAGCACCTCATCAAGACCTAACCGTAGATCCCATAATTCAGGTTAAAGGAATTTAGCCGCTCATGATGTAATAATCGAAGCAACTAGTTGAATTCAAGATTTAAAAGATAAACTTACCACAAGATGAATAGAAGCTAGAGATTCTCAGATTAAATCACAATGGAAATCCAAAAATAATAATAATAATAATCTCTTCAAAATATTTACTTTTTCAAGCCATGAAACTCGAGAGACAAAAAGAAAATAAAATCGCATTGTACAGAAAATCCATTGAAATAGGTGACGCCATTTATGATGGCGTGTTAGGGTCCTGACGAATTATCAAGAATGTCGTCAGGCCCTCCAGTATTCTTGGCATCTTCTGCTTTAACTAACGAGAAATCTGGATGACTTATCAGATACGTGACAACATATCAGAAATGTAGTGACTTCTTCATTCAAAATTTAATTCTCTGCCTACACTTGACGACAACTCTGACACCTTATCACAGTTGTGATGACATGTTAGAAATTTCATCAGAGTTTCACTTTAATCCTTCAACACTGCAATACCTGATGTGATTTCTGATAACTTGTCACAGGGCTGGCGACTTATCAGGAATGTCGTCAGCCACCTGACGTGATTAAGGCTTGGCTACCTCCCAGCGGTCACCCGTCAGATTAGGCTTGACTTTCTGTTCAGGGTCACCCATCTATAGGCTTGACCACAACAGTGTCTTTACCCATGGCACGGTACTGACACCCTTCTAACTGGGGTTACAGGTTGGACCCCACTCAGTTTATACAGGGGCATGTCGATTAAGTGAGAAATCCTACAGTTTTAATTTCAATCTCAAACTTCAGAATAGAACTCACTTTAGTTCTATAGAATTAAGACTGTCAAATGCAGTCACTTGGTCATCAGTAATTCAGATTATCAGAAATCTTAGATCATCAGTATATTCAGTTATTAGTTATCATATTCAGTTTTTATATACTTAGTTATAGTATGCACAGTATGGTCAGTAGCAATAGATCCTCCATGTATGCTAATCCATATAGTGAATATCACTCAGTTAGTTATTGTTCATGCATATAAACCCTTGCATTCATCCTTACCTCATGTAGCATACCAGTACATTCCCATATACTGATCATATACTTGTTTGTTATGGTATAATGTCTCATATCATAGGTTCTAATGCTCAGGTTCCTGACTACACATAGCCAGTTCCAGTTATCAGCAGCAGTTATAGAAGTGAGTCCTCATACTTTAAGAATGTTAGATTACTTTAGTACATCAAGTAGTTCATTATTTCAGTAGTTGAAGTTAGTTGAGGACTTATCCCATCAACTCCATATTCAAATAGTTAGGGCTTTTCAGACTAGAGTATTTCAGACAGTTGATCAGTATTTCAGTATTTTATTCAATTTTGATTATTGTATTTTGAACCTTACGGAATTTTAGTCCATTTTATGCATTATTAAAATATTTTTATTCAGTGCTCACAACAGATACCGGTCATGGATTAGCTTGTGTTCCTTTGGGGTAATAAGCACCATGTAGCATCCCGGGTGTATTCTCAAGGTATTATATCTATCGTACATTTAGTGTACCTATCTTCTTCTAACTCATGCTATCACGTTATAGAAAATTCCTCCTCATCAAGCACGTAGAAACGATAACCAGCCACCTCAACCCGTAGACCCTTGAATTAGAATATCTCCATGCAGAGTTTCGAGCTGCCTTTTAGGCGCTAGCCCAAGATGTGACAGCTAATGTTCAGGGTAACCGCCAGGCTGCAGTCCCACCTCAGCAAGATAGGGACTTAACTATAGCCATAATTCGAGATTTTATGAGAATAAACCCATCAAAATTATTTGGGTCGAAGGTAGGTGAGGACCCACCATTTTAGCTTGATAAGGTGAAGAAGATCACCTGAATTATACATGTTTCTGAAGCGGAGAGTGTAGAATTGGCATCCTATAGGCTGAAGGATGTTGCATATGATTGGGAGGTGATATGGAAGAAAAGAAGAGGAAGAATGGAGCTCTTGTGACTTGGCAGATATTTCAGGATACATTTTTAGACAAGTTCTTCCCACGTGAGATGAGGGAAGCTACGGTAGAAGAGTTCATAAACATGAGGTTGGTCTCTATGATAGTGAAGAAGTATTACCTCAAGTTTCACCAGTTTTCTATGTATGCCCCTAATCAGATAGTTGGTCCTAGGTCAATCCTAAGTAATTTTGTGATCGGTGTGTCTGGGCTAGTAATTAAGGAATGTAAAAATGCCATGCTTATTGGACATATGGATCTTGATAGATTAATGATGCATGCTCAATTGATAGAGGTAGTGAAATTAAAGAAAATAGAGAGAGTAAATAAGAAGGATAGAACAAAGCAGTTTGACTAGTGTCAGAATAGGTCTAGAGGAAAAAATTGTTCGTTGTTTCAGAATCATTTATATATGCCTGCACCTTCTTCAGCTAGTTCTCCTGCACCTAGAAATAGGCAGGAATTGTGGTGTAAGTCTTCTATGTCTATATCTTAGAATAATGTGAGTGGTAAGCCTAGTTATCCACCATATGCTAAGTGTAGTAAGGCCCATCTGGTTGAATATTTATGGGGTCAAAAAGGTTGTTATGGTGGTGGGCAGTCGGGTCACGGGATCAAAGCATGCCCGCATGCTAGACAGGGAAATAGGGATGTTTGACCCTAGACTCAGGCTAATAGTTCACCAGGTCCTCTAGGTTACCCAGCCCCTTCTCAGGGCATATTATCGAAAACTGGTGGTGATCATCGCTAGAATTAGATTTATGCTTTACCATCCCTGCAGGAGCAGGAAAATTCACTAGACATTGTTACTGGTATGCTTTTTGTCTTTCATCTTGATGTTTATGTATTGTTAGACCTTGGGTCGAATTTCTCTTATGTGACCACATTAGTTGCAGTAAATTTTGAGATAAATTTTGGAAAGATCCCTAAGCCTTTCTTAGTTTGTTCTCTAGTAGGTGAGTCAGATATTGCTAAAAAGATTTATAAAAGGTGTCCGATCATCGTCCTTCATAAAATCATGTTGACAGACTTGATTGAGTTAGATATAGTTGATTTTGTTCTTATTCTTGGTATGGATTGGTTCCATTCCTATTATACATCCATAGATTATGGTACCCAAGTGATGAAGTTTCAGTTCACAGATGAGCTAGTCTTTGAGTGGTCAGGAAATTCAATGTCTCCCAAGATTCATTTTATATCTTATCTTAAAGCTAGAAAGTTGATTTCCAAAGATTGCATTTATCATCTAGTTTGAGTCGAGGACACTAAGTCTGTGACTCTAACAATTCAGTCCGTCCGAGTGGTCAATAAGTTTCCTGAAGTTTTTGTAGAAGATCTCCCAAGGGTACCTCCTGATAGAGAATTTTTCTAGAAGATCTCCCAAGGGTACTTCCTAATAGAGAGATAGAATTTGAGATTGACCTTTTTTCCGATACTCAGCC
Organism: Capsicum annuum; assembly: GCF_002878395.1. Taxonomy (NCBI): domain Eukaryota; kingdom Viridiplantae; phylum Streptophyta; class Magnoliopsida; order Solanales; family Solanaceae; genus Capsicum; species Capsicum annuum. The sequence goes on from NC_061119.1 coordinate 5,579,705, forward strand.
TATTTCTATCCCTTCATATCATATGTCTCTCGCAGAGCTTAAGAAGTTGAAAGAGAAACTTAAAGATCTTTTAGATAAAGGATTCATAAGACCTAGTATTTCTCCATGGGGCACTCCCATCCTATTCATACGAAATAAAGATGGTTCCTTGCATATGTGTATTGACTACCGTCAGCTAAATAAGGTCATAATCAAGAACAAATATACTCTTCCTAAAATTGATGGCTTATTTGATCAACTCCAAGGTGCAAGTTAGTTCTCAAAGATAGACCTTAGATCCGGCTATCACTAGCTTAAAGTAAGGGAATGTGATATTCCAAAGACAACTTTTAGAACCCGTTATAGTCATTTTGAGTTCCTAGTCATGTCCTTCGGGCTAACAAATGCTCTAGTAGCTTTCATGGACCTCATGAATCGTATATTCAAATAGTAGCTGGACATATTTGTTATAGTATTCATGGATGATATCTTTGTGTACTCCTATAGTGAGGATAACCATGTATATCATCGTAGAATTGTCTTGCAAACTCTTAGAGATCATAAATTATTCGCTAAATTCAGCAAGTGTGAATTTTGGCTAAGATCAGTAGCCTTTCTCGGTCATGTTATTTTCGCTGATGGCATCAGAGGTGATCCCCAAAAGATAGAAGCCATAAAAAATTGGCCTAGACCTATCTCACCATTAGACATTAGGAGTTTATTGGGTCTAGCTGGTTATTACAGATGTTTTACTAAGGGTTTTATGTCCATAGAGTCTCCTATGTATTGATTGACCCAAAATAAAGTTAATCCAAGGTCAGATTCCTATGAGAAGAGTTTTTACAAGTTGAAGACTTGACTCACTTCAGCCAAATGTTAGCATTACCAGATGGTATGGATGGTTTCATTATTTATTGTGATGCCTCTAGAGTTGGATTAGGTTCTGTGTTGATGCAGAGAGATAAGGTCATAGCCTATTCCTCTAGAAAAATTAAGCCTCATAAGAAGAAATATCCAACCCATGATCTTTAATTAGCTGTCGTAGTGTTTTCTTTTAAAATTTGGAGACATTATTTGTATGGTGTGCATGTTTATATGTTCTCGGACTACAAAAGTTTGCAGTATGTGTTTACCTAGAGAGGGTTGAATCTCCGTCAGAGAAGGTGGTTAGAATTGTAGATAATGATATGAGTGTGTTGTATCATCCAGGCAAGGCCAATATAGTGGTAGACACCCTTAATAGATTGTCTATGGGCATTGTTGCCCATATGGAGAATAATAAGAAAGAGCTAGTTCGGGAAGTGCATCGCTTGGCTAGATTAGGCATTAGATTGGTTGATTCAGCTGAGGGGAATATTTGGGGGTAGAGTAGTGCAGAATCTTCCTTAGTTTCTGAGGTGAAAGAGAAACAAGATCAGGATCCCATCTTAGTTAAGTTAAAGGAAGATCAGAAAGTGAAGGTTTTCTCCTAAGGGGGAGATGGTGTGCTGAGATACCAAAGTAGACTATGTGTACCATATGTAGATGATTTGAGGCAGAGGATTATGGCTGAAGAGCATGGTGTGCGTTACTCCATTCACCCTGGTGCTACTAAGATGTACCACGACTTGCGAGAAATCTATTGGTGGAGTGGTATGAAAAGATATGTAGCAGAGTTCGTAGCTAAATTTGCAACTTGTAAATAGGTTAAAGTAGAGCACCAAAGGCCTATTGGATTTTTGTAAGAGTTCAGTATTCCTACATTAAAATGGGAAGAGGTGAACATGGATTTTATAATAGGGTTACCTCGTTCATGATGTCAACATGATTCGATTTAGGTCATAGTAAACAAATTGACTAAGCCCATTTTCTACCAATTCATACATCCTATTCAACTGAAAACTATGCTAAGATGTATATTTGCGAGTTAGTCAGATTTCATGGAGTTCTTTTGTCCATCATGTTGGAGAGAGGTACTCAGTTTACCGCACGATTTTAGAGAGCTTTTCAGAAGGGTCTTGGTACCCAAGCCCATCTTAGTTCCGCTTTTCATCCATAGAAATATGGTCTGCCATTGGAGGATATGTTAAGGGATTGTGTGGTCGATTTAAAAGGTAGTTGGGATGAGCATATACCATTGATTGAGTTTTCCTACAACAATAGTTACTATACTAGTATTAAGATGGCTCTATTTAAGGCTCTGTATGGGGGAAGATATAGATCGCTAGCTCATTGGTTTGCAGTGGGTGAAGCCGTTTTGATTAAGCCAGATATGGTGTTAGAATCTATGAAGAAAGTATAGTTGATTCAAGAAAGATTGAAATAGCTCAGAGTCATCAGAAATCATATGCAGATGTAAGGAGAAGAGATCTTGAGTTTGAAGTTGGTAATTTAGTCTATCTGAAAGTTTCACCCATGAAGGGGGTAAAGAGATTTGGAAAGAAAGGGAAACTTAGTCCCCGTTATGTAGGTCCCTTCCAAATTTTAAGCCGTATTGGGAAAGTGGAATATGAGCTTGAGTTGCCTACAGATTTATCGTTCATACATCTTGTATTCCATGTGTCTTTATTAAAGAAGTTTATTAGTGATTCATCGGTTATGGTACCCTTTGAAAGCTCAGAGATTCATGATAGCCTCTCTTATGAAGATATTCTAGTTGAGATCCTTGACCATCACATTCGTAGACTAAGGAACAAAGAAGTTGCCTTGGTCAAAGTCCTTTGACAAAATCAATCAATTGAGGGAGCCAATTCCGAAGTAGAAGCGGATATGCAAAGCAAGTACCCTCATCTTTTTGGTGCAGATTCAGATTCAGTTAAAGGTAACAATTTTTCTTAGATCATCTCTTTTCATTCAAAGTTTCAGCTTTGCATAGCCATTCATTTGATAATACTTGCATTTGTAATATGTTTAGTCATGCTTTCAGTTATGCATGCCAGTTATAGTTTTAGTTGTCAGTATCTCAATTCCACCAAACTCATTCGAGGATGAATATTCCCAAGGGGGAGATATTATAAGACCCCGCAAAAATCCTCGTCATCTAAGTCCTTTAAAGCATGCCAAAAGAGTTCTTAGACTTAGAAAATTTTCTGCTAAGTGTTAGGACTTAGTCTTTTCCAAAGCCCTCAACTTCGAGGAATTTATTTATGACCTTCCCAACCTCCAAAAGTTAATTTTTTGGTTTATTCATGATTGGGGAAGTCAATAGTACATCTTAGGTAAGTTTTGGTATTTTCGAACAAGCGTAAGGGTGTGTTTGGAACTCCAAAATAGCAGCTCCATGCTATTAGCCCGCGGCGCCCTTCCTAGTTTGGTTTTGGGTGGATCCCGCGATGGAGACCGCGGTGGCTCGACCAGAGCGGTGCTCCAGAGCCCATGGCGCCCTAGGTAGTTCAGTCCAGGTAATTTCTGTAGTTTAATTCCGCATTTTTAAGGGTAAATGAGTCATTTTCCCCACCCTAATCCGTCCAAACACAAGATTTAAGCCTAATCTCCTCCTCCAAGAAGTCTAGATCTTCCATTATTACTTCAAGAAAGATTTAGATTAAGCACTCCCAAGTAAAGATACTCAAGAATCCTCCTTCAAGAACGCGAACAGGAACTTCAAAACCAAGCTTCTTCATTTAATTCTTTATCCAAGGTATGTGGGGGTTTTAAAGAAGGATAATCCTTTCATCCTAGTGGCAAAAACTTATTTTATTTCCAATTTTACAGAATTTTTATTTGATGTTCTATGAAATTCAAGTTAGGGTTTATACATATTATTGATATTTACAAGCTAATGATATTTCTAGTGATTGAATGTTCAATTGGATGACTATTTTCATATAATTATGTGTGTAACACAATTTTCCAGATTTTTCCCCAATTGAGTTTAAGTATGATATTGAGATTCTTGATTGTATTATTTTGATATTGTTGAATTATTTTCAAGAAGCATATTGAGCATGATATTTTGCTGTGATTCTACATTAATTTGATGCATGGGTCATTAATCTCTAATTAGAGATTGATATTTCAAGATTATTTTTACCATGGGCACCCTATGATAAGATTATTCTCAGATTTTTGATAAATATTTGTCCTTTTGGTCCTAAGCTAAGATAAAGAATCCACTTTGTTTGTATGACTTTAAATTTAAAGAAAAGAAAAGAATAATTGATTTTCTTGTAAACCCTTGTGCTATATTTTTTAGGTGAATTTCTTAAGATCCTGAGCATAAGAACGGGAGTAGTATTTAGAACTGAGATGGATATGCTACCAAGGTTTCATGCCCCAGAACTACGTGCCATCGTAGGATTAAGATTATTCCCACTTCTACGTGGATGACTAAGATTGTGATCACTTAAGATAATAAGTTTTATTTCGATGGCAAGGGTAGAACAGTTCTCCTCGATGTGGGTAAGACATTGGACTCCATGAAGAATGATTATATGGTATATGTCTGTTTGAAGAACCTCCCAAAAGAAGTCCCCTACTCTTAAAATAGTCAATTGGTTAAAAGCCTTGAGATAAAAGTATATGTTTTGAAAGCTATGGATTTTAACATCTCTTAAAGTCTTGAGATAAAGTATTTCCCTTACAGTTGACAAGATAATGTTGTAGTTTTCAGAAAAGAACAGATTTTAGAACTGAATGTAATAGCTCACAAGATTCATATTATATGCTTTTTTGTTCATGATTTATGATCTTCAAATTTCAGATTACTCAAGCCTATGTGAGTCATTTACATTTAGCATGCATGATTTTATAAATTGTGATGATATTGTTTACTTATTGCTTTCACTCCCATAAATGCAGTACATTATCAAAGTACTGATCTGCATATACATCTATGTACTATATTGTCTTATAATGTGGGTTCAGGTGCTCAGTATCAGTAGCGTGAATCACTTTCGAGCATCTCATCTACATCGCTGTAGTTGGTGAGTCCTCATAGTTTTGGGACTTATTTATTTTGAATTCTAGTTTCTTAATAAATGTTCCATTATTCATTTCAGACAGTTTGAGTTAGCTGGGGCCTGTCCCAGTGACTCTCTAGATTTAGTCAGTAGAGGCTTGTCAAACTATTAGATACAATTTTAGACTTTTGATTCTATATCCAGATTTTTCAGTATTGTTTTATGAAGATTCATGAGATTAGTATGCTTTAGATAAGATTTCCTCATTTTCATGTCCATTTTCCCTAATTTTAAGATTCATATTTAGTAGATACTAGCCATGGTTATCTCTAGAGTACTTGTAGTTTGAAGCATTGTGTGGCATCCCGAAATCAGATTTTGGGGCGTTACAGTTCACATTCAAAAGATAGGTTTTCTACTAAATCGATGGGAAAGGGTCAAACTAGGTTTTCTACTAAATCGATGGGAAAGGGTCAAACCTATGGTTTTGCCATGGCTGATGAACTTAGTTTCTACTGATCTTCTTAGCGGGGTAGTACATGCATTTAGTGCCCAGGCTGTCTGGCAAGATTAGAAAGAGAGGCTTGATTAGGTTGATGGGTCTAGAACTTATAATCTACATCAGGAAATTACTATGATATCACAAGGAGTTTAGTCTATTTCTATCTATTTTACTAAACTGAAAGGTTTGTGGGATGAATTTGTATCTATGGTTCCATCCCTTTTTTGTAACTGTGAAAGATCAAGATAGTTTGTGATCTACATGTAAAGACAAAAGATATACCGAATTTTTGTTTTGTTTGAATGACACCCATTCTCAAGTAAGAAGAAAGATATTTTGTTAGTGTCACCATTACCAACTATTAGTATTGCCTACTCTATGATAATGAGTGATGAAAGTCAAAAATCTATGGCTCAATTATCAATGTCATAGGGCTTCTAGACGCTGCTCTTAATGCAGTTGATGCTTTAGCTATGTATTCTAAGTCTTCTTACCCTGGAGGGTCCTATAAGAAAGGAAAAAGGGGTTATGAGTCAAATTACAATCCTACTACCATTTGTGATCATTGAAAATTGAAAGGACATTACAAGGTTTATTGCTTTAAACTGTTGGCTATCCATTAGGGCATCCTAATCATGGAGATCACAAAGGAAATACTGATACTAGGGATAATGTTGGCTATAGGCAAAATTGTGACCATAGTTCCACGCAAAGAAAAGTAGGTCCGAGTACACACAATGCTATAATTACAGATTGGTAGTCTTAGCATCAACAAGTGCAACATCAAGATGGTCCTCAAGCTTCTTTTATCAATTCTAAGACTCCACATGGACTAGAGTTAAGTCAACTATCTCAACATGCACAAGGCGCAGGATTGGTATCTATTCCACCAAGGTTTACACCTAGCAGTAGACGTAAGTCTAAAAATGTTACAGTCACATATAATACACCTGAGTGGATTATTTACACAAGAGATACAAACCATATGGCTTTAGATATTGAACTTCTGAATAAAGGATCAATATCTGAGTTTGTGTGTCCTTTGAAAGTTATATTACAAAATGGTGATGTGTCAAAAGTAACACACACTATAACATATATAATAGCAACACCCTCTCAAATGTATTTCATTTACCATAATTCGAGTATAATCTTTTGTCCATGTACAAGTCTACTAGATAGTGACAATATTCAGTTACATTTATCCTAACATTTGCATATTTTAGGATCTCTAAAATGGGAAGGTGAAGGAGATTTGTAGAGAAAGAGATGGTCTATATTTCTTATCAAACAAAAATCTACCAGGACATATAAGAACAAGTTGCTTCTATATGACACATAAAAATAAATCTAATATGGAACTATGGCAGAAAATTTTTGGCCACGTTCCCTTCAAAGTTCTTTGTAGATTGTTTTCTGTATTAAAGGATCCTTTAGATAATAAATTGTCTACATGTAATATTAGTCTTTTACTAGAAAAACTAGGTTGCCCTTTCCCGTTAGTATGACATGTAGTAAAAATGCTTTTGACTTGGTTCATATGGATCTCTAGGGTTCTTAGCCACCTGTGATGGTTATAAGTGGTTCCTTATTACTGTTGATGGTTACACAAGAATTGCATGGATATATCTTATTAAAATAAAGTCTGATGTATTTATTGTTCTCAAGCATTTTTTACCTTATGTTAAAAATTTGTTCAATACATGCATTAAAATCCTAAGAACTGATAATGACATTTAATTTGTGAACATCATGTGTGTTGAACTATTAGATTACTTTGATATAATTCATCAAACTTCTTGCTCTTACACACCTCAACAAAATGGGGTAACTTAGAGAAAGCATAGGCATCTCTTTGAAATGACAAAAGTTGTTACATATAACACCCCATACTTTTAGCTAAAGTTAAACCGACTTTCCTATATTTGTGGACCCGGAATGTAAAACCTCATACTATTCTTACCATAATTCAGCTTTTAGTTACATGTTTAAGGGACTTAAGGCTTGAAATTTTCACTAAGTATTGGAAACTTAGTCATCTTCAAGACTCCTAAACTTTGAGGATTTTCATTTGGGTCTTTCCGACACCAAGACATTTTTTTGATTAATTCATGTTCAGGGATGTGAGAACAATGTCTCAAAGAAGTTTCAAATTTTTTGGACATGGTTTGGGTCACGTTTAGATCACGAATCCAACAAGTCATCGCGATATGGTCGAATTGCGGTGACGTTCCCTTTGACACGTACATCGCATCGCGGTGAAGGTGTTTTCATCCAGTTCATGATTTATAATTCGAATGCACGTGTCATGATCGTTATCCTAGTGTGTGAAGTGCTTATTTGGTGAAAAATGTTCATAGAATCACTTAGAGCAAAGTTGAGCTAAGAGCCTTTTATTCATCAAAAGTTTGGTATTCGATTCTATGAGGGTCAACTTTGAACGTGTAAAACTTTATCTATATGTGGAATTTTCAGCCAAAGACCTAGAAAATTGTAGATAATTGAGACAGCGTTACTACGATATCAATATTGCCTTAATCCAATATTCGAGAAAAAAGTTATGACCATTTTTGTCTAAACCAGTAAGCCACAGCGATAAGACCACTTCGTGGTGGGCATGCAAAACACAATTAAGGGTTTTAAAATGTCAAAAAGGCAATTCAGTCTTTTTCTCTTCAACCCAATAGTTCATAACATGACTTGGGGCATCAATTAGAGCATTATTTGCCCTTCTTCTCCAATTATCCTCCCAGGAAAACCATTCCCTTTCACAAGAACACAATTTTAATTCCATTATCCCCATGTAATGTAGAATTCAAGCTTTGCAAGATCAAAATCCTTCAAGAAAGCATCAACATTAGGATTTCATCCCCAATTGAAGAAAGTTAAGGTACGTGGGGCTATCCTAAATTTCATGGGCTAAAAATATATTTTCCAAATGATTTTTTTATGTATATAGTTTCCTACATTAGTTGAAATTTTGAAATGGTTGAAGAACATGTATTGTAAATTCATTTTATGATGGAACCTTGTATAAACTGTTCTGTTGTTTTCCCCAACAATCTGATTATATTCTCGTATATATACGTGTTATTGACTTGAAAGCTACATGTGAGCAAGATTTATGTAAATTACCTCTCTTGTTGTGAAACCTATTTCTTATGAATGTTATGATTGTTTACTTGTATGATTGAAAGTTGAATGAAGTGTTTTCTTCAACGTTGAAGGATTGATATTGTCTTATGAAACAATTGATAGAGGTTTTTTCATTTTAACAATTGATAGAGGTTTTTTCATTTTTTTATAAATACACTTACTCCCTGTTAAAGAACTTGGATGTCTTCGATGAAAGAAGATAACCACACTTTGCCAAATTATTTCAAATCAAGGACTCCCTCCTATGATGTTTAAATGTTATGGTGGTCAAATGATTTGATGGGATTTAAAGAACTAAAGCATAACATGATATAGCTTATATATATATATATATATGACTTGCGAGTTTTGGTTTGATGACATAAAATAGACTAATGCCATGACAGATTCAAAAGAGATCAGAGTATAAATTTTATTTAGATTTTAAGATTTTGAGTACAAAAAGATGCATGTTAGAAAAGGTTAAAACCGGGATCAAAGAGAGTTAGGTGGTTACCCGAAAAGGCAAGAGTTGCAGATATGGGTTTATTATATTCCATGATAGGGATTATACATTGGCTTGTACCCTTTGTCGTATCAGAATCAGAAACTCCAACCCTTGTGGAAAGCTTGGGTTGGAGGCTTGGCCGCCGAGTCAAAGGTGGAGTCCATATAGCCCAAGGGATTGTAGAATTATAGGTTGTACCACCTAGCTCAAAAGTAAGACAAAGAGTTGAGTAGAGATTTACAGATATCTTTTGAAGCCTACTGATTGTGCCCATGTATTTTCTACTATTTTATGCTGATATGTTTTATGAAATGCTCTCACCTATGTTGTATAAGAATACATTTTGTTTTTGGATTGTTCTATGTACCAGTAAATTGTGTATTGACCCCATATATTTTAGGTTCTGGGGTTTAATTGTAACGCCCCGAGTCTACACCCTAGACATCACACGGTGCTTAAGACCCCAGAGAATCACAAGCTAACCCATGACTGGTACGTGTTGTGAGCACTGAATAATAATACTAAAAATATATGTAGAAGTATAACTGAAAATGCCATAAGGTTCTCAAAAAACAAAAATAATAACTGAGTGTAACTGATAATAACATCTGAAAAATTGAATATGTGACTGTGCTAGTCTAAAAGCCTATAACTGTCTGAATATGGAGTTGATGGGATAAACCCCCAACTAACTCCAACTGAAATAAATTTCTAAGCTAACTGAAATGCTGAAATAGATAAACTTTGTCCCTGAAATATGAGGACTCGCTACTTAATCTGTTGCTGATATCCTGAGTTGCTAAGTATGGTCAAGACCCTAACAATCCGAACCTATGATATGAGACATCGTCGAGAAAGAGAAACAGTATACATCAGTACTTTGAATGTACTGGTATGCTAAGTGAGGTAGGATGATATACATGGGTTCAGATGCATGAGATGATAACCGACTAAATGAATATCATGAAGTAACTGGATGACAGTATATGCAAAACTGTAACTGCTAAACATGTTGAATATGCAATACTGCGCATATAACATCTGTCTGAATTAGACTTAAACTAAAGTACTGAGTTCTGGTAACTGAATACTAGTAACTTAAAGTTTAGACTGATACTGAAGTGCTGAATTCTGATGGTTGTGTAAATGATAGCTGATAGTTATGGTTTTGTAGAATTGTTTAAGTTCTTTACAAAATACTAATAATGAAACTATAACTGTAGGAGTGTTCATTTAACCGACATACCCCGATTATAAACTGATTTAGGGTCCAACGTGTGACCCTATTTGGAAGGTTGTTATCACATTTCCATGAGATACTAACAATGTTGGGTCAACCCTAACCACTCATGAAATATATATGAGATTGCGTCAACCCTAGTCTGGCAGAGGACGAATTACCCTACGCTGAGTAGGTAGTTATGTAATGCAGGGACTGCTACGAAGGGTCAAACACTCTGCTGAAAAGACTTCCCTCATCCCTGGGTTCTCTCGGTGTTGAATCCTACTCCCAACTGAATCGACACTGAACTAGTCACTAGATTGTACTAGGCTTGACTGAACTGACACTAAACATGTTGACTGACTAAAATGGACTGAGTTCTGCTAACAGACTGAGTACTAATGTTCTTGACCATTACTAGAACGATTCTATAACTAGTGAAACTAAGTAAAAAGCTATATTTCGGGTAATAAATACCCCCAGGACTCGATAGCATAATGGATAAAAACATACCAAATCTTGAAAGCATAGCAATAGTCAATTTCTCACAAATCATTCATTGAGTCATTTTGTCAAACACTTGGAGGTCATGGACTTGTACATGATTGAGAACACATGGTAACATTTCATGATTTCACTATTCTATTCACATGGACATTCTATCAAACGCTTGGGGAACATAATTAATGCACATGATAATGAACAACACATAAGCATCATGACTACAACTTAAACTTGTAAATTCAAGGGTTTTGACATGAAAGATTCATAATTAAACACACATGCTAACATAATTTTATGGAACACATAAAAGATCTCAATTTGAAGTCCATACAACAACTCAAACATAAGCATAATTAAATTCATAACATGGAAATCATAATTCAACTTTTTCAAAGGTTTCTTGAACTCCAAGGGTGGAAGAAAACCCAAGAATGAATACCAAACATACCTCGATTATTGATTTCATGGGAATTATGGTGAATTCTTTGAACTTGATCTTGAGCTTGATGAAACTATGGCTTGTTATTGAGAGGATTTTGTTATTATAAAATGTATTTTGCCCCTTTGGATCCTTAATTTCGTGTTTTAGCTGAATTGGGTGACGGGAAAAGGACCTAAATACCCTCACAAACCAATAATTAAGTGACCAAACTGAATTGGGTGAGGGGAAAAACATCTATCACCGACGCATCGTGTTGATGGGTGCAATTAGATAGCCAACGCGATGCGTCAATATCGCATTAGGTTGCTTTTTTGGCCATCCAAACACGACTCAAAGAAAGTCCAAAAATTCCAAAACTCACCCAATATGACCTATTGATATCCCCGATCATGAATTAATTTTTAAAAAATTGACATTCTAAGTTCGGAAAGAAAGGAAATGATGCCATTGAAATATCAAGGCCAAAAAATGAGACTAAGTGTCAACACTTAGCTGAATTTTTCTAAGTCAGGGCCTCTTTTGACATGCTATATAGGACTTAAATGACTAGGATTTTGTGGGGACTTATAGTATCTCCCCTTTGGAACATTCGTCCTCAAATAAGAATGACTGAACTGAGAGGAACTGATGAACTATACTTACACTGATATTCATAACTGAAGCATGACTAAATTTCGAAGACGTGACTCATGACTGAACAGTTTCATGAATGCATGAATGTTATGTAGCTGTAACAGAGCATGGAATAGAGTAAATCTAAAAAAGTCTATTAACTTAGTTTGAGTTTGTGTTTGCTGAGAAGAGGTGAGGATATGTGTTTCGGATGTCTTCTTTAGTTTCCTAAGTAGCTATCTCAACGTACTGATTTCGCCAAAGAACTTTGACCAAAGAAACTTCTTTTTTCCTTAGTGTGTGAATCTTACGATCAAGGATTTTGACTGTGCCATTCTCATAAGAAAGACTATTCTTAATATCTACACTGTCTACAGGTACTACAACTGCTGGGTCACTAATGCACTTCTTTAGCAAGGAGACGTGAAACACTGGGTGCACTGATGCTAAGCCTACAGGTAACTCAAGCTCATAAGTCACCTAACCAAAATGACTGAGAATCCTATAAGAACCAACATATCGGGGACTAAGCTTCCCCTTCTTACAAAACCTCTTCACCCCATCATGGGAGAGATTTATAAATGCACATAATCACTAATCCCAAATTCAAAATCTTTCCTTCTCACATATGCATAAGATTTATGTTGGCTCTAGGCTATCTTAAGCTGCTCTCTGATCAACTATACTTTCTCTAAATCATAAAACACCAAGTTAGGCCCCACTACCGTGGCCTTACCTACTGTAAACCAACCATGGGAGATCTATATCTCCTCCTATAAAGATCCTCAAATGGAGCCATCTGAATATTGGAATGATAGTTGTTATTCTAAGCCAACCATAGTAGATCTATATCTCCTCCTTATAGTTGACTACATATGCTCTTAATAGATCCTCAAGTGTTCGAACGGTCATTTCTGCTATACCAACTGTTTGAGGATGAAAGGTTGTACTGAGAAGAACTCGGGTACCAAGACCCTTCTGAAAATCTTTACAAAAATAATATGTGAAATACGTATCTCTATCTAAAATGATGGACAATGGGACACCATACAACCTAACCACCTCTTTAATATAGAGTCTAACATAGTCGTTGATTGGATAAGAGGTACGAAGGATAAAAGGTACGAACTATCAAGAAATGGGTTAATTTGGTCATCCTATCTACAATGACCCAAATCAAATCGTGCTACTGATGATTACTAGGTAAACCCGTCATGAAATCAATGTTCATTTCCTCCCACTTCTAAGTGGGAATACTGAACTCCTGTATAGACCTACTAGGCTTCTGATGTTCAATATTAACTTGTTGACACATGGAGCACTTAGCTACAAACTCTGTAATATCTTTCTTCATCCCACTCCACTAATAGACTTCCTGCAAGTCATGGTACATCTTAGTGGCCCCTAGATGAATAGAGTAGTGCACACCATGCGCTTTTGGAGGAATCTTCTGTCCCACGCCATCAACATATAGAACACATAATCTACCATGACAACGCAACACACCATCTCCCCCTTGGGAGAAAACCTATACCTTCTGTTCTCTGATTGACTCTTTCAGCTTAATTAAATTGGGGTCCCTGCCCTTCTTTTATTTTGCTTCAGAAAACAAAGATGATTTCGAACTATTCTGCACCCAAACACTAACCTCAGCCGAGTCAACCAAACGGACACCTAGTCAGGCAAGCTGATGAACTTCCTGCACTAACTTCTTATTACCATACTCAATGTGAGCAACACTACCCATACACAATATACTGAGAGCGTTATCCACTACATTTGCCTTGCATGGGTGATACAGAACACTCATGTCATAATGTTTCAACAACTCTAACTACCTTCTCCGATGCAAGTTCAAGTCTTTCTGGGAAAGTATATACTGCAAGCTTTTGTGGTCTATGAACACATCCACATGCACTATATAAAAATAGTGCCTCCAAATCGTTAAGGGAAACACAACAGCTGCTAACTCTGGATCATGGGTGGGATAATTTTTTTCATGGGTCTTAATCTATCTAGAGGCATAGGCCAAAACCTTACCCTTCTACATCGAAACACACCCCAAACCAACTATGGAAGCATCACAATACAGAACAAACCTATTTGAAACATCGATTAAAGCTAAAACTGGGGTTGTAGTGAGTTGTCTTCAACTTCTGAAAAATTTTCTCACAAGAATCTGACCACTAGAATTTCACTTTCTTCTAAGTCAATTAAGACATGAGGGATGAAATAGACGAAAATCTGTTAACAAACCATCGTTGATAGCTAGCCAAACCCAAGAAACTTCTGATATCTAATTGAGAGATGAGTATAAGCCAATTTCTCACAGCTTCAATCTTTTGAGGATCAACTTTAATTCCATCACCAGAAACTATATGACCACGGAAAGCTACTAACCTTATACAAAATTTGCATTTATTGAATTTGGCAAATAACCGATAGGCTCGGAGAGTCTATAATACAATTCGAAGATGGTCTATGTGATCATGTTTACTGCAGGAGTAGAAAAGGATGTCATCTATAAAGACTATGATGAACATGTCCAAGTACTTCTTGAACATATGGTTCATAAAGTCTATGAAAGATACTAGGGCATTGGTAAGACAAAATGACATGACTAGGAATTCGAAGTGACCATACCAAGTTCTGAAAGTTGTTTTCAGAATGTCACATTCTCTGACTCTGAGCTGATGATAGACTGATTTGAGGTCTATCTTAGCAAAGTAAGTGGCACCCTAAAGTTGGTCAAAAAATTCATCGATTCTAGGATGTGGATACTTGTTCTTTACAGTGACTTTGTTCAACTAATGGTAGTCAATACACATTCTAAGAGAACCATCTTTATTACGCATGAATAGAACTGGTGTGCCCTATGGGGTGATGCTGGGCCTAATGAATCCCTTATCTAGGAGATCCTTCAATTTTTCCTTCAACTCTTTTAGTTTAGTTGGAGTAATTCTGTATGGCGGACTTGAAATGGGTTGAGTGTCTGGAGGTCTATTTCAAAGTCAATTTCCCTTTCAGGAGGAACTCCAAGAAGATCTTCGGGAAACACATCTTGAAATTCATTTGCAACTAGAACTAACTCAAGGTTAGCAATCTCAGAACTAGAGTATTTGACTCACATCAGATGATAGGCACAGCTTTGGATATCATTTTTCTCACTGTAAGCTATGAAACAACCTGACCCTTAAGCACTTAATACTACCCCTCCACTCGTAGACTGGTTTATTTGAGAACTGGAAATGGACAACTTTGTTTCTACAATTAACTGAAGCATAGTATCAATGGATCCAAATGATGTCAAAATCCATCATCTCTGTGCCAATTCATGATTAGGGAGGTCAAAATTACATGTCGGGTGAGTTTTTGAACTTTCGAACAAACATAGGGGCAAGTTTGGAAGACAAAAATAATAGCACCACTGGGATAGGCCCACGGTGCCCGGTTTAGTCCACTGGGATAGAGCCCACGATGACCCAACTGGTCCATCAGACAGGAGCTCGTTGATCAAGTCTTACTTTGTTGGTCTAGAGCCCGCATCCCCTGGTGCCTTCTTTTGACATTTTTGATTTGAAATGCCCAATGGGATTTTGGGTCATTTCAGCTCATCCTATTTCATCCATAACACAAATTGAGGCTTCCCAAGGGGTATTATTTTCCTCTTTTACTCAAATTGCTCCCAAGCAAACCCTTCCCAAGAAATAAAATCCTAAATACTTTTTCCCAAGGATACAAAGATTCAAGTTTTCTTCACAAATCAAGAAGCTTAAGGTACATGGGGCCATCCTAAATCTCATGGGCATAGGTTTTACGATTTTTACAAGTGTTATATTGACATATGTATGTACGTGTAATGAGTTTTGGGAAATTGTTTTAAGAGCATGCATAATGGAACCAATTCGATGAAAATATGTATTTGACATGGGGGTTTGCCATAATCTTGATTATAACATCGTGCATATGTGATTTGAGTTTGAAAAATGATTTGTGAATTTGACTTACGAAATTCCTTTCTGCATGATGAAATTTATGGTCCTTGCTTGTCATAAATTTTGAATTGTTTTGAGAGCATGAATTAAAATCCCCTTTTTGATCATGACATTTATGTATAACCAATGTTGTGGCTGTTTTATGAATGATGACAACTCGAGTTTAAATGTCTCTTTAACCACTATGCATTGTTGTTTGTACGCTTTTAAAAGGGGTATGTCTTATGCTAAAGACTTTTTTGTCTTAATTAAAAGAAATGCATGCGTCGAATAAATGAATTGGCCACCATGTATTAAAGATTTGCAAAGAGAGTATGTTGCATGAGTTAACATATGCCTTAGAAAATAAAAACTCTTGTGTGATTTGATAAAATCTTTTGGGTGGTCATATGCTTGTTTTCTAATAAGAATGGCAGATAAGATATGGTATGATATGAATGACTTACAAGTATGGGTATGATGGGTATGATATGAATGACTTACAAGTATGGGTATGATGATGCCCTGTGATGAGATTCTCTTAACAATATAAGGACTAAATGTTTTCGAGCATCAAGCTTGATTTTTAAAAGACTAAAATTGGGCTTAAAGAGAGTTAGATGATTACCCGAAGAAGGTATTTGAGTGAAAGGGGTTATTGCCAAAAACCGTGTTTTACCGATGCGGGAATTATGATATGTTATCCTACCTCTGGTTATTGACCCCCTATATTTTAGGTTATGCGATATAGTCCAATGGTCCATCACATCAGTATTATACTTGGGATATGTAAGAAATGGGTGACCTATCCACCTTTCAAGAGGCGTTTACTTATATGTTGAGTCTTTCAATATATGGTCCAATCGGGGGCTTTGTCCAGGTATAGATAGTTAGTTTTCATTAGAGGTTTAATAGACGAGAGTTGAGTATTGTTTGTATTGTCATAATTTTCTTGACACAACTTGGATTATGATGAATCTCCATTTAATATTGTTATATCTTCTGCACTTTGATTTATTTATGAATTATTCTTATGATTAAGTACTAAGGGGTCTCTCGGTCTTCATGGTTCGGGATACCTATTACGGCTAGGGCGTCCGCTCTGGATGTGACACCAATTATGCAGAAAATACAGATGTCCAAAATTTAGTGAAGCACGGTACTTAGTTAGCTACAAGTTACTGTTAGACAGTTAGAAAAGTAGTTCAATATATGTTTGCCAAGCTAAACTCGCGTTTTCTAAAAAAAATGGATTGAAAAATGAAAATAAAAAAATTAAAGTATACTTAATTCATAAACATACAACAAATATAAAAAAAAAAAACAAAGAAAACGTCACCTCATCTTACTATTAAGGTAATCCTAGAAGTCTTAATAAAGAGTTAAATTATTATTTTTTTTTTTTACAAAAACACACTTTCAAACTAGTTAATCTTAAAAATCTGTCCATATAGGCAATTAACAAACGTTTAGTCACGTAACGCCCCTAGGTATTTAGTTGGCTAAATGAGGTTAAAAACAAACCCACATGACCCCTAGATTGAACGTAGAATGCCTTAGAATGCTTCCGAATCCATTGAGGAAATTTTAGGCAATGAAAAGTGGTCGAGCATCTCGAGGGGACCATCGCGCGATGGCCCCACGCTGCAAGGGATACCGCAAGGGGCTACTGTCTGGCCCGCACGGTGCGCTCTTGCCACCAGGGGGCTGCCCCGAGATGGGCCCCGTGCCGCGACCCCATCCCCCGTCGGTCATTATTTTAAAGGCTATTCGGGGTTATTTGGGTCCTTTCACACCTAATAAACCATCCTAATTTCAGTTAATACGTTGATAAGCCATCAAGAGAAAATCATTCAAGAGAGTTGGTTCTTCTCTTCTCCTCTAAAAAGAAACTAGAAGGAAAAGGCAAGGGTTTCAAAGCTTAGGGTTCAAATCTTCTTATCTTCTTTAAAGATTCCCATCAAAAGGCATGTTGAACATTCTCTACATTAACTACTATCCTAAAGTGTGAATTTTACTGTGGTTATGCATATTTTATTGATGTTTTAAAGTTGACATTCAGAATTTTCATTACAAACATTAAACATTTATTTTACCTCCTCCTTAGAAATTATTTCTAACCACTCGTAAAGGGCATTGTGATTTTAAAAAAATGATTGGAAGGATGCGTTTCATTATATAAATTTTGAAATGTTGAATATTATGATGTTTGTAACTACTACTTTCAAGTGCTTTGAAGAGGCTTTGAGTTAAAATGATGAATACAGATGACACCCTATCTGTTTGAATCATCGAAAGTGTTGTACTTTGCTTATTTTGATATATTTATGCAAACCTAATGATGAATATGTTTATCTTTTTGAATTATTGGGTTAAAGAGTCGATAATGTTTTATGATAATGTTTTTTTGGCATGAAATGAATGACTTGCAACTCTTTCTTGGCATGAAATGAATGACTTGCAAGTCTTGGGCGGTGCTAAAGCTAAATCATACTCCATCTCACCAATTGTGCGGGAATCTCAAAGGGAACAACATATTAAGGACTCAGCTTACCCTTCCTTCCGAACGTCATTATACCCTTTATGAGCAAAACACGGAGGAATACACTATTACCAACTCCAAATCTTAAGGAACTAAGCCGACGATCTGCATAGGCCTTCTGCCTAATCAAAGATACTCTCAACCTCTCCTTAATCACCCTGACTCTATCCAAAAAGTCGTGAACCAAATCCTTACCACTAGGCCTAACCTTAGAACTCTCAAAACAACTGACCGGAGAGCGACATTTCCTACCATACAAACTCTCATAAGGCGCCATCTCAATACTTGAATGATAGTTGTTGGTATATGCAAACTCTGCCAATGCTAATGTTGATCCCAGTGTCCTTCAAATTTCATGACACAAGCTTGGAGCATATCCTCGAGCACCTAAATAATCCTTTCGGACTAACTATTAAATCCACTTGAGTACCCAACTCCTACTGGAATGCTTTCAAAAACCATGAAGTAAACACAAAACCACGGTCTGAAATGATAGAAATAGGCACCCTATGCATACAAACTATCTCCCAAATAGAGAAATGGGCTAATCTCTCAGACCGAAGGCTATCTGAATAGGAATGAAATGTGATGACTTGGTCAAATGATCCACAATAACCCAAATAGCATCAAAACTACAGGAAGTATGAGGCAAACCACTAATGAAGTCCATAGTAATTCGTTCCCATTGCCACTTGGTAATGGGAAACCTCTGAATCACTCTACTAGGATGCTGATGCTTGCCCTTAACCTGCTGACAACATAGGAGATAAGCTACAAAGTCTGCCATATCTCCTTTCATACCTTCCCACTAATAATGTTATCTCAAATCTCTATACATCTTTGTTATGCCAGGATAAATGGAATATCTAGAGATATGAACCTCATGTAAAATCCACTTAATCACATTGCCAACCTAAAGAACACAAATATGGCCCTAAAATTGTAAAATACCATCAGACTTAATGTTATGCCTCTTGGACGCACCACTCATCACCTGATCATGAAGTAGGCAAAGCTTTCTGTCCTCATACTAACGATCATGAACCTACTCAAATATGGAGGACCTCACTTCCACACAAGCTAAAATCTTTGTAGGATCTGAAAGAAAAACATGAAGCATCAAATTGACAAAGGAAGGAATGTCCCATGTCGTAGGCCTCTGACAAACTGATATGCAAGCCAAGCTTACCATACTCACTGCCTTACGAATTAAGGCATCAGCTACCATATTTGGCTTAGCCGGATGATACAAGATGGAAATATCATAGTCCTTGCACAACTCCATCCATTTGCGGTGTCTAACATTAAGCTCATGCTGGGTCATAAGATGCTAAAGGCTGCAATGATCAGTAAAAATCTCACAATGCACACTATACAAGTTGTGCCTCCAAATCTTAAGCACGAAAACTACTGCCACCAACTCCAAATGAGGAGTGGGATATTTATGCTCCTATACCTTAAGATATCTAGAAGTATAGGCAATGACATGACTCCGTTGCATCAAAATACAACCAAGACAAATACTAGAAGTGTCGTAAAACATGGTGAATCCCTCACCCTCAATATAAAGAGCTAACAACGGAGCTGAAGTGGGGAAATCCTAAGCTTCCCAAAGCTCGACTCACACTCCTCTAACCATTGGAAAAGAACTTCCTTCTGAGTCAATCTCGACATAGGGGTGAAATAGTCGCAAAGCGCCCAACAAAGCATCTGTAATAACCGACCAAACAAATATATATATACACACACATACATACATATTGAGGACCTCTATTAGAGACGTTGGTTTAGCCGAATCAGGAATCACCTTAATCATAGATGAGTCTACCATAATACCAACCTTAGACACCACATGCCTAAGTAATGTCACTAATTCAAGACAAAACTCACACTTAGAGAACTTTGAAAAAAGCATATGATCTCTCAAAGTCTGGAGCACAACTCTCAAATGTTGTGCATGCTCCACACTACTCCTCGAATAAACAAAAATGTCATCAATGAACACAATAACAAAATAGTATAGATATGGCCTGAACACATAGTTCATCAAATCCATGAACGCGGCAAGGGCATTGGTCAACCCAAAAGACATAACTAAGAACTCATAATGACCATAAAGGGTCGTAAAAGCTGTTTTTGGGATATCTTCAACTCGAAACCTCAATGGAATATAACCAGATCTCAAGTCAATCTTATAAAAAACTATCGCACCCTAAAGTTGTCAAGCAAATTATCAATGTGAGGCATCGGATAATGGTTCTTCACCATCACCTTAATCAGCTGCCTATAAGCGATACACATACAAATTGAGCCATCTTTCTTCTTCAGAAACAATACAAGAGTTCTCTACAGGGACACACTTGGTCTAATGAAGCCCTTGCCAAGATGATCCTGAAGCTGAGAGTTCAACTCCTTAAGCTCGGCAGGATCCATATAATAAGGTTCCAAAGAAATAGATTAGGTTCTAGGCTCGAGCCCAATAGAAAACTCAATCTCACAGACAGGGGGAATACCAAGTAGGTTGGTAGGGAACACATAAGGAAACTCACAAATGACAAGGTTAGAGTAAAGCGGCAGACTTTCCACACAAGGATCACAAATATAAGCTAGATAAGACTTATAGCCCCAGGAGATAAGTATCCTATCATAGACATAAAAAATAATTCCCGTCGATTCGCAGCTAATTGCTCTCTGCCAAACTACGAAGGGTACATCGGGCATGGCTAAGGTAACGGTCTTGGAAAAATAATCCATGACCACATCATAGTGGGATAGCCAGTTCATGCCTAGAATAACAGCAAAATCCAGCATATCCAAGATAATAAGGCCAGCATAAGTATATGCATCACTAACTATCATGACACATGATCTGAATACTAGATCCACTACAAAGAAATCAGCTATGAGAGTTGATACATGCAATCGCATAAAATAAATCACTAGTTAACTCCAACTGTGGTACATAATAGGACGATATATAAGAATAAGTGATCTGGGATCAAATAAAAAAAGAGCCAACTAGTAGCACATAAAAATTATACCTGTAACCACAACTTTCAAATTCTTATCCTCGGTCCTAGAAGGTACCACATATAAATTACCACGCCCACCACCTGGCTTGGCACCTGACTAACCTTTTGTCTTAAATTTCTGACTACAACCTCGAGCACCATGATAACCACCCCTGTGACCATAAGAACTACTTCTACCTGAGGGATGACTTGCTCTAATAGGGGAACCACGCTGGGATGAAGTAACCATCACCCCATGACTAGTGAACTTTTTTCAAATAGTGACCAAGAAGTCCATAAGTATAATAGGAATCATAAGAAAAATCAGAACGAACAGATCCGGCTGATCTAGAATAACCACCACGTCTAGTAAGACTAAAAAATAAACCCCTTTAGGACTGATCATCACCCTTACTAGGACAACCACTAGCGCCAAAGTGACCTTCGCTAGTAGTCTGAAGAGTTTCTTGAACTGTCCAGCTAGCCTTACTCTGAGGCTGATAAGATGGATGAGGAGGATATCCAGCATGAGAACTACCACCTGTGAATGGGGAACCACCATGGCTCCAATCAAATCTGACCTGGATCGTAGGACTTTTATCATGTCCCTCACAGCTCTCCCTATGCATCTTCTCCATCTCCCTAGCATGATTTGCAACCTCAATAAAAGACTTATCCATAATGACTAAACTCTGAGTAGCCATAGGAATAGTGAGTCTCAACCCTCTAACAAAATAGCGACCTCTCTCATACTTAGTGTCTAAAATAGAAGTCACGTTCCTAGACAACTCATGAAAATGGTCCTCATACTTGGCGACTGACAAGTGAGAAGATGCAACTAGTCTAGAATTCGTGAAACCTCTCCACTAGTGATAAGCAGACAAATCCAATTGAAATGTGGTATAATACACTCCACGAGTCTCAACAATTCCTAAGCCATGAAGTCTATCCTCACAAGCAGTAAGAAACTCAAATACATCCTCTTTAGGATTACCAAAAATCCTAGATGGAGCCAATCTCTAAAATCTACCCAACATCTTCTGCTCTTCAGCAGACATAGCAACCTGGGTCATAATTAGTGGCATGACTACCGGCTAAACAACTACTGGCACAGGAGGAATCTCAACTTTAGGAGCTGCAGCTACAGGTTACGCCCTTGACCCAGTATTTTATGCACCATCAACTATACACCACCAACCATACTCAGCATCTGAATCAAGGAATCTATGACTAATGAAGAAGGAATAAAACATAGTCAAGTCTGGGCAAGTCCCTAGCCCACTGCTGGCTGTGGCAAAGAAAACTCTAGCTTTGGTGTAGGGATAGGGTCTGGGAAAGGTGGCCTATACTGGCACCTATCTGGGTACATATCACCAGGTTTTCCTCAACCTCTAGATTATCTACAAATAGGAGCAGGATCCCTGGGCCCAATCTTGGCACCCTCATCTAGCATAGAGGTAGCACGTCTACTCAGAATCTACGAAAGAGTACAGTGAAGAAAATATTCTACAAACAAACTCAGACTATTATCGTGATATGAATGAAAAAAAGTGAAGAACTCCTAAGAATGTCACATAGCCTCCCAAAGATAGGAAACGAACGGTAATATTTTGATCCGCAGGACACTATTAGACACTTGCTCTTGTACAAACAATACTGGTGAAACCTAGGCTCTGATACCAATTTTTCATGACCTAATTTATAGGTCATCATGGTACCTACAAATTCTCGCTAGTAGGTAAGCCAATACCATAACCTGGAGCTAACATACTAAGTTAATTAGGTAAGAATTTCCCAACTAGGCAACAAGCAAAGAATACAAGATATACATAAATAGTGTTCTATTATAAAAAAGAAAATCAACTATGGATACCAATCCGACGACCTGGTAACATTTGTAAAAGAGCACCTAAATACAATAGTAAAACAAGTACAACCCAAGAATCTTAAATAGTTAGTACATCTGCCTTGAATATAAGAGACCGAATCAGTGATAGAAAACTGATGACTTAAAACTCCAAGAGCTCATCCTATCTCCAGAATGTCAACATTGCACAAACTCAACTCAACAGCAGCAGCTAGTACTCGATTTAGCACCAAAAGAAACAAAAGTGTAGCATGAGTACCAAAATAATGGGTACTCAGTAGGCATCATCAGTCTACTAAGCTAAGTAATGGTATAGAGATGATATAATGCAATATCAACATATCTAAGTCAAAGTACAGAAAAAAACTTGAATCGTATCCATCATCACAAAATATAATAAGTAGGAAAACCGGAACAATAATATACCATAATGCATCAACACTTGCCAATGCCATCGTGCTTAAAAAATAAATAATTTGGAGTACTAAAACAATACTAGTACAGTCACGAACCACTTAAGTACAAAGTTGACGCCGATACATCAACTAGTGCATAAAGTAAAGGAACTCGTACGACGTCCTATACCACCAGAGAGTAAACCCAAGGAAATAATAACAATGTATAACCATCAACTTATCCAAATCTCAACATTATTCAACTGTATCCCACATTTATCATAAATCGAATCTTTTTTCAAAATTCTCATTAGAAACAAACATCGATAAAAATGCCCCTATTCCATATTATGATCATTAATAGCCATGCATCAACTATATTCTCTATCTACCATATTTTAACTAAACAAGGTTCAGTAACTAGTACACTAGATTTCTAACCATCAAGTAATATAGTCATTTAATAGAAAACTAGTCACCTCATAGCTTATTCCATTAGCCAAACTTTCTTAATTAATCCCTTGTTTAGTACTAACATTATTCACTAGGAGAATCCTTAGCTTATAATAAATCTCACTAGCCAACGAGTCTCGATTCATTATTAGGCAATACCTATTTCCATGGTCTAATTTTCAATAAACATGAATTACTTTTCTTTATAAGTGATTAGCACTAGAAATCTATAACTGATGGGGCAACCTCCTACTCTCATTTCACAAGTGGATGTAAATATAAAAAGCATACACACACACATGTATATTACCATCAGTATCATGAAAATATCCTCCAGACTCGAATCGTGTATCAATATCATCAACATATCTTTCATACTCGAATCGAGTATCAATATAACCAGCATATCCTCCGGACTCGAACCGGGTAGCAATATCACCAACATATCCTTCCAACTTTAACCGGGTATCAATATCATTAACATATCCTCCGAAATTGAACCAGGTATCCATATCACAAACATATTCTCCAGACTCGAACTGATTATCAATATCATCGACATATCCTCCGAACTTGCCGTGCATCATTGTTACATCAATGTAAATATCCATAATAATGAAAAAGCCCCACAAGGGCTAAAGTACATGCAAGCCCCATTATTGCATATTTCACTATCCATATAATGTCAATTTACCAACCTAATACGCATTTCTTAAGAGATCGTCTTTAACTGCAAATGAATGCATTTTGTCCCTTCATAGTACTAATAACTTTTCATGTTACACAACATACTTTACTGAAAACATATGTGAATGATGACATGAACTATAACTTTAACACTTATTAGCAGAATACCACAAGAAATCCATAAATACTCACTGCATCAGGTATATAACATAGAGTTATAACATTAATATTTCAACTTCACACCATTAGTTCTCTATTTGGAATTAGTGAACCAAATAAACAACTTTGATTTTGGTAAAGTTGTGCTCTGCCGTAAGAATAGAATAGTTACAAGTAATATGTGTTCCCTAGTTGGATTGGCAAAAATGTGTAGCTCTTATTTCAACTTTGACTAATGTAACTTCCATTTCACGAACAAGAGTGAATGATTGTTACAAAAATGTTTTTAAGCTACATTACGATGTAAAGGAAAAAGAACTCTAGAAGCTAGTACATAAAAAAGAGATACACGGTTAAATTCAGTTGTAGTGGCTCAACATGGTACGTACCTACTAATGAAATAACATTTAGGAACATTAGCTAAGTAATTTGTAATTATTGCTCAAGAAAATCCATAAAGGTTCACACCAAACAACAAGGGACAATACCAATTTGTCCAAGGATAAGCTGCATCACAAACTCTAGTGCTAAAGGAAGTCAAGATGACTCAATACCTAAAATAAACATTAGTAATCTAACATGTAAACATGTATTATAAAAAGAACAATATCAACTAATATCTATACGATACAGTAACTAACTAACCCATCTAATGGTCATTTAATCTACTAAGTAAGTAAAGACAAATTCTGTAAAATTTTTGAATAAAACGACTACTATGGTGAAAGAGATACAATACAAGTGCTAAATGTTGTTGAAAACAGGTCGATATTTACACATCAAATTCTCAAAAGAGGTCAGGATTACACATTAATCCAAAAGGGGAAATCAACTGAGCCTATAAGTCAAGTATTCCAAAATATGAGTTCAAATGATCTAAATAATTTAACTAATCTCAAGTTTTACCATTAAATCGATCCAACACCTAGATCCCCTCCCCACTTAATAAAATATCATAATTATACTATAACATACCTCAAGAAGTAAGGCTAACCTACCTCAAACCCGAAGATAGCCTACAAACCGCTAAACCTTTGGTTTTTCTTTCTAAGAAACTCATTCAAGGTGCCAAGCTATCAAATAAAAATTCTACACATCATTACGATAATTTTAATGCCCATATGGCACCATTGTGCTTTGGGTCCAAAAAACAACACCAAAATCCCCAAATAGGTCCTATGTATGGAAAACATGTTTCCAAGATCAACCCATCATTTATACACTACTAGGGAATCATAATCCTCAAGAATGAAATGAAAACCAAGCTTGTTTGGACTAAAATTGTGCCCTCAAGTTAATTAGGGTTTTGATAAAAAATTCAAGAAATTAGAGTATGAAATGGAAGGATTATTCTTACATCAAATCTGATGTTAATCAAAAATATACACGTTAAACAAGCTTCTAACTCATACCAAGAATCAATTTCAAGCTACTACGTCTTTCTAGGGCTGCTAGGGTTCAAAAAGAAGTGAAAATGCCCAAATTTCAACCAAAGGGCCTTTTTATACGAGCTTAAATGTGGTCCGCAAGATTAAAACTTGTTTTTGACCTTCTTGACTCATCCGGACTCCATTTTTTCACAAACAAACTATGTAACCCCACTAATTTCAATGTTTCAGACATGTTAGTAAAGTTGCATTTTCCATATGAGGTCATTTAGGGCACTTGTGGTCACACATCCATATCTTCCCATTTTCGACTTTTTGACCAATTGGTCAAAATGAGATCAAGTACAGTGAAACCCTAACCAAGGGTCTACCTAGCCTAAAATCAATATTACGGATCTACTAGCGCAGTCAAAATTTTTTCATCCAAAATTGTTTTACTGAAGTTTTCATTCGGCGATCATTTGGAATTGGCGAAGACTTATAAACGAGAAATTAGCTATAAAGATCAAACGAATTGTCCGGTAACCAAACTATCAATTTCAGCAAGTCATAAAGGACTTGGAGCAGCTTTGAAAATGATCTAATGGTGAAAATAAGTGGAAATACAAAAAATGACTTAAACGGTCATTACAGAGTGGGATAGTGATTTTCCTTTTCGTGAGGATGGAGAAGCAACAAAGAAAAGGAGGAATGAAGGTATTTTATGAAACTTTTGGCTTTATAATATAGTCAAATTGTTATAGTGGACGAAATATTAAATTACATTAATGATAATTATCATAATTAGGTTAATACGTTATTTTTATACAATATTTGACTATAAAGATGATAAAGGGGTAATTTTACAGAAAGTGTATTGCTAATGAATTTCAGATCTATTATAAGTAGAATGTTGTTATAGAAAAGTACCAACGTGACATGAATGTTTACTCATCATTCAACATACTTCAACATGGACATTCTTTAATTTGACAACTTTAGAAACTTGTTGACCTTTCTTTAATTTTCTATACATTTTTTTCTCTTTGTTGAAGACTCAATTTCAGAGCAACTGAATCTTGAAGGGCAAGAAAATGGTGATAGGCCGTCATTAAAGGGAAAGAGGGCTGTGAGTTAAATCCTTAAACCCATGTTGTTGGTTTAATTCAACTTTTGTAGTTTGACATCTCTTCTCTCTTTCTTGTTCAGCGCTTCACGGATGTCATTCCAAATAACATGCCAAAATGTGCTACTAACAGCACCAAACCTTCTCCTGGTTATCTCAACGCCTCATGCCTGTATATGTATTGATATGTATTCATGTCCATGAAAAAAGGTGAATGATAGAATTATGAGGATTATTGAGGATATGATTGAATTTAACTTGAATACAGTATCAAAAATGCCAGTCAAATGTTGTGATCACTATAAGTTAACCCAAGAGAATTCACAATGATTTGCCTGCTTGTTATATTAAATTTCTTAAACTTGTGAATTTCATAGTGATTTTTGTTTATAGAATATTTTGAGATATCTCAAAATTGGAAGTAGTCCTCTAGTATTCAACTTGTTGATAAAATGGAATTTAACATATAAATTGAGAAGTACAATGTGTTCATTATGCTCTTGTAGAAATGTCATGGGTTCAAGCGTGGAAACAACCTCTTGCAAAAATGCCAGGTAAGGCTGCTTACAATAGACCCTTTTGGTTAGTCCTTTTCCTAGACTCGTGCATAGTAGGAGCTTTAGTGCACCAATCTCCCTATAATGTGTTCTATATTAACAACCTTAGGGTCGTTTGATGTGAGGTATAAGGGATAAATTGTCCCGGAATAAAATGAAGGATTATTTTATCCCATATTTGGTTGGAGGCATTAGTTAGTCCTGGGATTATTTATCCCACCATTTATACCATAGTGATGGGATAAGTTATTCCATACATATGGTGGGACAACTAATCACTGAATAGCTGATTCCGGGGTTAATTATCCTGGTATAACTCTTTCCTAACCTAACAACCCTTTCAGGTTTAATTCACCTATTAAAGTCATGGATACGCCATGGGAAAGTAACTATTGTGGCTGAAAACGCCTGAAATGAAAACTTGAAGATGCATTTAAGGTACAGTACTCAAGATAAGTTAGGAAATTAAATTTAGAGAAATAGGTAAAATACCAAGGTCTCCTCACTATTGATGAAGGCTTAGAGAAATAGGAAATTGACAAGAACACTTGGAATCCTCGTAATATAACAAGTAACGCTGGTTGATTTGCGTTTACGTAGGTGATTGACTTCAAAACTTCATCATTTTGGAGGAAGGTAAGTTGATCAAACCTTCATGTTATCATGCTAGCAGTTCAATTAACAATAGCAAATTATCTCTATTTCTTTCTTTCCACCCTTGGTCCTTTATATTTTCCAGTGTAAGAAATAGTTGACGCAGTTTGCGACAATTGTATCATAAATTTCTTTGGTGTTGTCTACTTAGATCTCACAATTTTTTTAAGCAAGACCTTGATGAGGTGGAAGGTTAAGAAGTCATGATATTTTTAGTTCTTATGTATCTCCCTTATTTTGTACTTACATCTTTTCTAATGAGGATAACTTGTAATTCTCCTATGATTATGTTCAATTATAAATATTTCAGTTGATTATTAACCTCAGTTATTCGTAGATTGCTTCGAGTAAGATGACCTTATCTTTAAAATCTTTTGCTAGGATGTTGCACCTTTTTCATCTGATGTCATGTACTTGACAAAACTAAAGATAAAGTTCAGAAGTTACTAATGATGCCTTTGAACGAAGTGCTTCTCCCTAAAAACTATTCAGTCTTAGTGACTTCCCTTCCTATACATGTTGGATCATCTAATCTCTCGGTTGATAAAGAACATGCTTTGGAGGAACTAGAGAAATATCTTCCATCTCTGTGCACAAATTTTAATCATGCAAAGAGGCAGGAGGATGACTATTTTAGTAAGATTGCGAAGGTAAACCTGATCGATAAGCTTACTAAAAGCCAGGAGCGTTACAATGATCTGAAGAACCATCGCACTGAAATTGATGCTTCTATTTCAAAGTTGAAGGCGAACCTCGAAAAAGAAGAGATGAATAAGAGAGCAATTGAGGAACAAGAAATCAATTTGAAAAATGAGATATCCCCCTTGGAAGCTGCATTGGAAGAAGTAGGAGCTGAATCTCTAATACATGGTTGACTCTCTAACTACTCGAGCAGAGGCTAGTTGGGCAGACTGTAAACAAAAGATAATTCCCTTGGGAATGTGAAGTTGTCAAGACATCCTTCACAGATGAAAATATGTTTTGTTCTTTACTCAAACTTAAATGGTTAATTTGAACAAGAGTTTGTTACTTTTTCAACTGAATTTTTAATGTTTCTTAATTAGCAAAATATATTATCTCATAAACATTTATACATAATGTAGGCAAATTCTATGGGGTGGAGTGTGGGGGTTATGGGGGGTGGGGAGGAGTCCCATGTGAAACGCCACATAAACTACTTGGTTTCCCTGTTTTTTCCGGATCTAGGTTCATATATATAGCTCCTTGTGGGAGCGATAAGTGCATGAGTAATATGTTGTGGCTGATGCATTATTTATGTTATCATGTTATCTTTCTTATGTGTTCTAGTATTTGATCAACTTCTCGTTTATTATTCATGTGTTATAGTTCATGTGTTGTTTGTAAATATTTTCCCTTTAATAAAAGTCAAGTATCAAAAGAAGTGATAATTTTTCCTTATGTAAGTTTAAGAAGAATATTTCTTTTCCAAGAACATAAGTATCAAGACAAATAAATTACTTTTCTTCTTCAACTCGCATGTAACGGTAAAATTGAAGAAACCATCTGTTTTCACTTGCATTCTCCAAATAGATGTTTATACTTCTCTCAATCTTATAGAAATAAGACCAAATGCAGTTGTGCTACTGCATCAACAATCGTTCTGTCTATTTGCTTAAATATCAAACACATCATTTTTCAGTAAAGTATTACCCAAAACTCACGGTTTGATAGAAGAGATACGATTGAGGATCAAAGAGAATGCTTATCCAATAATTGGGTGATTCATGATGAATACTAAATGGCAAGCCTTTTTTGCTTAGTGGATTTGAGATACATTAATTATATATGTTAACAAAATTTCTTAATATAACAAGCTTTAAGCTTAAGCTACTGAATTTTGTTGAACCCGTATCTTCAAATAATGTTACTTCACCCCAGGTCTTCAAGCTTGCGATACTGATATGACCAAGGAGAGAATTAGAATACAGCTACTCACAACATCAGGCAAAATACGATGTTATACTACTGCATCAATAATCATATTTCATTTCACTTTGTAATGTTGCCATATCTTGGACAATATATTATTGAAAAATTTCTTCATATTTTTTATAAAAATCTCATGATATTTTGTTGGAAATCTTTACCAAGAGATTTTATTTGGGGCCAAAGTTTGATTGACATCATCCATGACATCAAATACTTGGACAACAAGAACTTTTCTGCTATAAATAGAAGTGTTTCTTTCACCATAGACACACCAATTTTATAGAATCTTAGTTGTTGCTTTTTTTTAGAGAGTATTTAAGAGAAAGTTGTGTTGGAAAAAACTTTGGTGAACCCTTTTTAAGAGTGATCTCGTGATGCTATTCCATTGGGATATTTGAGATATGAGATTATTTAATTATTCTAATTTTGTATTCTCTTTTATTCCCTTGTACTCTTTCTTATTCCATTATATTTAGTAAAATTGCTCCTCCTTTTGGTAGTGGATGTAGGTCAAGTTGACCGAACTACGTTAAATTTGTGCCTCCTTTGTTTCCTCAACTTATAGTTATTATTGTCTTTGCTATTGTCTTTAATTGATTACTTTGTTTAATTCTACACTATACGGGATTCCCTATCCTAACACACTTCAACATCAAAAACGTTATTTTATGGTAGGGTCGATTGGACATTAAACTTGACATGGCAAAAACTTACAACATGCAACTGGAATTTCTGAATTTCTGTTAATTGCTGCTATGAGAAGGTTTGGGTTTGAAGAAAAATGGATAGAGATCTTATTCGGAGATCTATCTCAAAGGTTTGGTTCTCAGTGTCATAAATGGTGTCATGAGAAGTTTTTTTTTTCATTTTCTAA
Source organism: Capsicum annuum (assembly GCF_002878395.1). Classification (NCBI taxonomy): domain Eukaryota; kingdom Viridiplantae; phylum Streptophyta; class Magnoliopsida; order Solanales; family Solanaceae; genus Capsicum; species Capsicum annuum. Next base: position 5,611,105 of record NC_061119.1, read on the forward strand.
CCGTCAGGAGAAGATTTTTTTTCATTTTCTACTAGAGGAGTTTTCCATAGCACATTCCTTTAACTTTTGGTGAAACCTTCTTATCACACAAGACTCCTCATGCAGTCTCCCATCTCCTTGTAAAAAGATCCAAGTTACATGAAACTTTCTTTGGGACTCTCTGTGTATGAAGTCTTACTTGCACAATAGCCGCATGTGCACATTACTTAACTTGTATTCCAAGTATCTTTTCTTGATTCTGCTCAACTTGAATCCTTAACACTCCAAGGTCTGTCATCCACAAATCTTATCAATGAAAACTATGTCATCCACAAATAACATACACTATAATATATCACCATGAATTTCCATAGACCATCAGATGCAGCTTATCTGCTCTTTTCCATCTTAAGAACATTTGTTTAGGATGATTAGGAAACATGAACATGATTGACTTAAGTATCTCCAACTGATGCTTCCTAGATTCTGCTCCATATTTTCTTATATCTACCTACTGATTACCTCATTTACGAGAGAGGACTATTTAAGATTTTCTAAATTAGAGTTCAGTAAAAATTATTTAAGGTATCTTGTCAAGGTATGAAAAGATATAATATTAGTTGAAAATATATAACATTTGTTGAACATTACAAGTAATTATAACACCCCACATTTTCGGGCTAAAATTCTAACCATCATTCCTTCGTGTGTAAACCTGATCCCCATATTTTTTAAGTAAATATAAATGTAATGATAATTTACCTAGTGTTTAATATGCTTTCGTGGTGATGAATGTTCATTGGAAACAGTTAGAGCAAAGTTGAGTTAAGAACTTTTGTTATCGACTGAATTTTGGTATTCGATCCTACAAGGATAAACTTTGAAAGTCCGTAACTTCTAAAATATATGGAATTTCGGAGCTCATGACCCACTAAATGAATGATAATTGAGTCATCTTTCCAATGCCACCGATTCCGCCTTAATCCAATACTCAAGCAAAAAGTTTTGAGCATTTTCACTAGCAAACCCGTGAGTGTTCATGATTAGGGTGTGGCACACCCTGTGTTTTCCATGATAAGAGAGTGGCACGCTCTGTATGCTCCGTGTTAAGGGCGTGGCACACTCATATTCCCAGAGACTCTAAAACTCACGTTTCTCTTTCATTTTTCGATGACAAACTAGTTATTTACGTCCAAAATCATACTACAACTAATACTAATGCATTTTCCCTTATCCTGTAACCCAAATACACTATTTCTCTTCTCCAACATTCAAGCTTCCAAGGATCCAAATTCAAGCTCTTCTCAAATTGTATCCGTCAAAAGTCACATTGGACACTCTTTATTTTAATTTTTGTTATATTGCATCAATTTACATGATTTCTTACGTGCTTTTGAATGATTGATTAATCTAGGATTGAGGATTTTTGAGTTGATTAAAACTACCACTGTATTTTCCTTGATTTAAATGGTTTATTCATGGTTTGAATGGTGATTTGCAAAATGAATTTTAGTCCCATGGTAATGGTGGAAATTGGCAATGTGATTTTCATAATCTTTATGGATTTTGGCATGATAATAACATGAACCTCAACCCACATCGTAATTTGTCTTTGAACAAGGATCCTACAGAGTTTAACTCGTCTTTTGAAATATTGCATTGTATTAAATGGTAAAAATATAAAGAGGTTTTAAAACACCCTTTGGGGATATAGTGTTGGATTTTAAAATGGAATTCGGAATCAAATGGTTATATGGTTATGGTATGGCATAATGGGAATAGCTTTCAATTCCATTGGTATGACAATACCAATTTAAAAATGTCGTAATAAAAAACTCTATGGTTAGTGGTATGCGTAAAATATTTTAGTTAGGCATAAAGAAAATTGTGTAGCTTCACTGAGAAGGTGTAGTCTAGGGGAAACCAACACTAAAAACCACATTTCCCGACGTTGGGGATCTATGACCACTATGTCTTCTTTACGAAGTATAGTTTTGGATGGCTATTGACTATGGATGATGTTAGCTTCATTTCTCCGGTCTACGCGGCTAACATGGATCGGGGCCCTTCTGGCAAGGGGGTGCTGGACCCATAAAATCTGTGGGTGCCTGAAGGTCATTATGAGCTAAATAGTTTAGGATTAAATTTTTAAATTGTCATGTCTCATGCCCCAGCATCCTATTACATCTATATTTGTTGCTCATATGATTTATGACTTAATTTTGGTAAATTCTTTCCTTAGGTTACACCGAGGAACAAGAAAATCCCTTGGGACATACATCGTGAAATAATGTACTGTCCAAGGATGGTCAGTATGAAGAGTACTAGCATACAACCCAAAAGAAAGGATTAAACATGTATGCATTCACCAAAACTAGTGATAAAACACATACATATTAGGTGTATATATGTGTATATATATATATACATATATATATGTGTATATATATATATACATATATATATATATGTATATATAATACGATGTCGTGTAGGGGTAAGGGACAAGTTATTTGAGAATTTAAAAATTTAAGCCTGAACTATATAACTTTCACCATCATCGAATGACCCATAGGTAGTATAAGTCATCTAGTCACCCACGGGCTATATGGGTCCCACTTCCCCTACCGGAAGGGCCCTAGTGAGTGTTGGTTGCTTTAACAGAGGTTAGGCCAGAGTCACAAAAATACTAAAGTCATCATACATATTATACTCACGGTAAGGATAAAATTTGGCCATCCAATTAAGGTATGACATTCCTATGCCGAGAAATATAGGTTTTGGGCATTGGTCACAATGACTATACCTTCACAGTGAGCTATATAATTCCCTTTAGAGCCCAATTAAAACAGTTTGCACATAACATTAATCATGGAGTTGTTCATTAGGAATATTCACATTGCTCTCGTCATACTAAGACTTGAAAGTCATTCATATTAGGATAAACATTATTATAAAACATTAAGGACTCCTTAACTTCATCACTCAAAATCATGCTCATCGTCATCATTAGATTGCATAAAATCTCAAAGCAGTCATAAAATTTAATGATTTAAATATTTCAAAAGAGATGGGGTATCATCTTTGTTAATCATCTTCATGAAAAGCCTTTTCAAAGGGCTTAAAATTCATGATTTCAATCATTCATAACTTTTCATGTTCCAAAGATAAGTTAAGTTATCTAGAATCCTTGTTTATAATCAAATTAATCGTATGGGTTGAGGTTTATGTAATTAACTTCATACAAGTTTCATAATCATTGTGAAAAAATAATTTGTCAATTTCCCCATTACTATGAGACCCAAATGCAGTTCACAATCCAACATTTAAACCATGAATGATTCATTAAAAATAAGGAAAAACAATTTAAGTGTACAACAACCAAAAATCCTCAACCCTAGTTTGAGTCAACATTCAAGAATGTGTAATAAATTATGGAAATTTAAACAACAGTGTAATAAATACAATAGGAAGTGTACAACCTGCCTTTTTTTATGGAAGCAATTTGAGAAGAACTTGAGTTTGAAGCCTTTTAAATTGAACCTTGTGAAGAAACCCTAGATTTGTTTCTCTTGGGAGTGGAGAGGGGAAAGAGCGATGAGAAACTGATATCTAATGAGTAAATAGAATTTAACGAGTGATTTATGTCAGGATGGTAGGGTTTGAGGTGAGGAAAAGGAGAAAATACCCCTAAAAATTCAAAAAAGATTGCAGGAATTTCTCAGTTTACAACTAAGTTATTGTCCTGTCAGTATAGAGACAACTGATCTCCCTAGTCATCAATCTCCATCTGGATTTGGCTATTTATTGGTTAAGGTTGACGGATTGAGTTGACAGCTTGCCAACTTAGCCGTCACCTTCTGGTAGGCATACACTCCCAAGTAAAATGAGCATAACTTTCTACAATGATATCAGATTAATGTAAAATAACATGCAATGGAATGAATATTTGAAGATCATTCATTTGGTATATAGTAGGCCACCTAAATCTATATATTATAGGATTAATCATTTTAAGTTTCCCCAAGTAGGAGAGTTCACTTAAACTCAATCGGTAGAGAAGTTCTCAACTCATGTTTGAGTTAGGAGATTTTTATGATCTCAATTCATCACCAAAGATATTCTCACACCAGTGAATTGATCGTCGCACTTATATTGACATAGAATTATTGGGTTCAGGTCTATACACGTAGGGATGACTCTTTGAATTCTTCTCTGAATATGTAGGTGCTACAGTTTCTCTATATCTAATTCACAAGAATCCAAGTAGAAATTTGTGTCTACAAAGTACTACTTTGTCTCAAAGAAAGGATTGATATCCACATTAATTTTAACAACTTCACTATATTTAATTTTAACAACTTCACTATACTTCATATAATTTATACATTAATGTAAAGTAGATGACATCACCCTATTTTCATGAATTTGGGGGAGTCCAAGAAGTAAGTTGAATGATGTCTTGGCATCTATAACATGAATCAAAATGTTTGACTTCATGTTGCCAGTGGTCAATCTGAGAAAAATCTTCCCCAGGGCCCATTGTCCTCCTTCATTGAAGAATTAGATCGTTATGTTGCACTTTGATGCTTTATCAATGGAGATTCCAAGCCTTCTGAGTACCATCTTCAGCATGATATTGACTATCGAACCATCATCAATCAATATGAGATTGAAATGTTATTATCAAATAACTCATACGAAAAAAGGTTGTTTATGAGGTTTAGACCCTAAAACAATCATTATCTGTGGGGGAAGTTGTAGAAAAACGTAATGGGACTTATCTATTAGCATGATATTCTAGTGTTGTTATTGGACAACACTTACTTTGCTTTTCGTTATTTTCCCTATGACGAAAATTACATCCGTGTCACTAATTTGACTATTTTTAAGGAATTTTTCATCGAAAGAACTCATGCAATGTAATATGCCTAGAACGTTCTAAGGCAATGAATCATCATTCTTCTTTCTAGTACCAAACTTAAAATTTTGTAATGGTCGTAGATGCTCCACGTTACTCCTCATTTCTCTTGGCTTAGGAATTTGTATCCTCAAAACCGCTTGATATCTCCTTTTCTTTTGAGAAACAAAGGTTGAGCTGAACTATCATTATCTTTAGAGTTGTCATTTGTCTATAGTGAAACTTCAAGATTTTTTCTTGGAAAATCCACTTCAACCGACTCAAAACTTCCAAATTTCAAGAAGATAGAGCTTGGTATAGTCCACGACATTGAACACTTTTTTTTCTCGGGTACAACATTGTCACAACACAAACTGAGGCCCTGATCGCAACGAGCATCTCGAAACGTGAAGGAGCAAGCACCTTTTGCTACCTGGCAATCATGCACACCATTCATATACTTTAAATAAATGCAAAACAATAAACAAGCGGAATCATGGTTATTTTCTGAGTTCAACTGAACAATACAGAATTTAATTCTTAAACATTTGAATTTATACTACTTAACTTATACTACTACTCAGGTAGAAATACAGTTCCAATATTCTGCTACATATCCATCCCCTTATGCATGACATAAATTTTAAAAAGGAATGAATACACTCAATACCTCAAGATAAAAGGCATGATTTCATTAGAATCAGTGTTTGCACTAGATTCAATAAACTTTGAAGAACTAACAAATTCTTCTCAAGTCCTTGCATAATTTTATAATCTTTTATGACTCAATCAAAAAAGGACCACATCATTTGGTTTCTAATCTTCTATACTTGAATCACCTCAACAATGAGAGATATCTTAGAACATCAAAGTAAGGAAAGAATTGGGATAACTTTACTTTCGTATGGACGAGACCATAGCACAAAATAGAGTATGAAAAAGGAACATTCTGACTTAGTAGTATGAACTAGAACATAAAGAAAGAGAAACATTCCTAAATGCCTTGTAGCCTCCTACTTTTAAGTGTGGCGCGCTACATACCTATGAACAGGACTCCACTCAACGTGATATCACAGACACCCTGGGACCATTAACCATGCTCTGATACCAAGTTTGACACGACCCTAGCCGGGGCCCTGGCCATGATGAGTATCTCAAACCATGAAGTCTCGGGTACCCCTTTCTATTTGGAAATCAGGAACACCATTCACATACAATAATAAGAAATATGAAAAGTAAACATATGAAATCATGGTCTTGTATGAATTTAATTGAACAATACTGAATGAAATCCATCAATATCTAGACAATATCTACTTCAACCTGCAAAATCTCTAATACATCCGAAATTAACAACTTGTCTAAAACTGGGATGAGGCCCCCAGTCGGACCATGAATAAAATTTAAATAACAATAAAAAGTTCTAATATAGGCCTTCCGAAGTAAGGGAGGCTCACCTGCTGCAAACTTCTGACAAGTCAATTCAAGGCTTAACGGGACCCTAAGACTGTGTCTTAGAATTTTAGAAATATAGGGGGTCAATATAGATGTACTGGTACGTAGAGCAATCGAAAATAATGTATTTATATATATATATAAAATAGGTGAGAGCAAGTCACGAAACATCATGCATGAAATAGGTAAAAACACTTGGGCAATTCTTTGAAAATCATAAAACATTTTTATCAATGTGGTTCTAGTCTTTGTATTACTTCTAAGTTAGGTGGTATACCCTACAAGTCTGAAATTCCACGAGCTATATAAAATCTGCCCTTAACTCAACATCCAAGCCCCTAAACCGAGTTTGTCATGAGGGTTGGTGTCTCTATCTCTGATATGCCATAGGGCAATAGGCCAGCATATAATCCCTATAGGGGACATAATAACCCGTATCGGCAAAACATGATTTTGGGCAATGACTTTTCTGAACATGTTCCTTCTTCAGGTAACCCCCTAATGTTTTTTTATGCCCATTTTTAACCTTTTCTAAACATACACCTTTCTAAATTTAAATTTATAAATCTGAGTGAAATCTGATTTCTATTTTATTCTGAGTCTGTTATTGCATTATCTAATTTGGTGTCGTCACACCAAGAATTGCAAGTTATGTTTGGGCCATTTAATATCATATTATAGCCTTCTTTTTCAGAACATTATTTTTAGATGACCAAACTATTCAAAAATATATGAGGATGCATATAGTGAAATTCATGAAAATATAGGCAAAGATCCTCAATTTCAATTCACAAACACGTAGTGGTCACTTCTCATGTAATAAACCATTAAATTCTTTCATTAATCTCCTTTAGAATTTACAAACCATAACATGCTTATAAAAAACAAAATCACCCTCTCTTCAAATCATAGACTAGATCAATTTCATAACAACATGTACAACACATATCTCATGCTTTCAATCGTGAAATGTCACAAACCATAACATGAGAAGTCAAGAAATAAGGCAATATAAGAGGGGTTTAATTGTTCATGCTCTCAATTTAATCCTTATGAACTGGAATGAATACTTATGTATATATGCGCAAAAATAATTTCAAGCGGAGGCCTAAAGGCCAGAACAACATGTATATATCAATAAAAAGATTTCCATTATTGGGCTATTCAAAACAATTGTTCAAACCCTTGTTCCAAACATCATAACATGCTTTCAAAGATTGACAAAACCATAATTTATGCCCATTAAGTTTTAAGGAAAGCCCTACCTACCTTAGACCATAAAATTTGAAAGATTGAACCAGGATCTTGATAGATGGAACACGAAGCTGTATTTTTTCTTGGAATTAATAATCTTAAGGATTAGTTCTTTATCTTTGGGGAAAGGATTAGGGTTGGATTTTAGAGAGGAATTGGGTAATGAGGCATATCATGCCTTTGGGGAATGAATTTTAAGGGTTATGGGTGGATTTTGGGTGATATAAATCGTCCTTTGGACGTTTGGGGGTTTAGGGGAAAGGACCAAAGTGCCCCATGACCCTTTTGAAGATGAAATTGTGCGGGAATAGCCCCTGCATCGCGACCCCTAGTTGGGTCAAGTAGCCCTCGCTTCACTGGGCTATCGCGACTTCTTACAGCCTCACATGAAAAGTGGCATAAATTTTTATTCGGTTAGCGGATTTAGGCAAATTGGTACCACTGGGAATACAATTCAATTATCTAAAATTTGATGGGTCTTAATATGCCAAATTATATATATAGAAAAAGTTATACTCATTCAAAGATGACCCTTGTAGAATCGAATATCTAGATTTTGATGAATGAAGGGTTCTTAGCTCAACTTTGCTTTAATCCATTTATATGAACATTTTTCACCTAATAATCACTTCATATACTGGGAGAAAGATAGGACACATGAATTTAAATAAAAACCATGAAATTAGTGCTTACACACATAGGAATGATGGTTCGATTTCTAGCTCAAAAATACGGGTGTTACAAAAAATTCTCTACAAACCTTCAATAATACCCTGCCAAACCAAAGAAGCTCTAGATATTAGTTGGAGTCGTGGGCCTGGGCCATTTAATCATTGCCTCAACCTTTTGGGGATGAACGTTGATCCCCTCACTAGAAATAGTTTGCCCTGGGAAAGCAATAGCACTAAGAATAAATTTACATTTGGAAAACTTTGCATATAATTCATGATCTTTGTGGGTCTAAAGGATGATTCGGAGGTGATTGGCATGCTTCTCCTCACTCTTAGAGTAAACCAGGATATTATCTATAAAGACTATGACAAACAGATATAGAAACTGAAAAAATGACCTATTTATTAGTTTCATAAAAGTTGCAGGGGCATTAGTCAGTCCGAAGGACATAACTAAGAAACCATAATGGTCAAATCAAGCTCGAAAAGCTATTTTGGGAATGTCAGCCTCCCTAACCTTCAAATGACGATACACTGAACAAAGATCTATCTTTGAGAATCATTTGTCACCTTGGAGTTGGTTAAAAAGATCATCTATTCTAGGGAGAGGGTATTTATTTTAAATAGTGACCTTATTCACCTAACAATAATCTATACATATATACAGTGAACCATCGTTCTTACGCACAAAGAGCACTGAAGCACCCCAGGGAGATACACATAAACAGATAAAGCCTTTATCAAGAAGGTCTTCCAATTGTTCTTTCAACTCTTTTAATTTTGTAGGAGCCATTCCGTATGGCAGAATAGAAATAGGATTAGCATCCAATAATAGGTCAATGCCAAAATCTATCTCCCTATCAAGTGGTATCCCTGGAAGATCATCAGGAAAGAATTTTGGGAATTCATTAACTATGGGAAAAGATTGGAGGAAAGGACATTCTGTATTAGAATCTTTGACCTGAATGAGATGATACAGGCAACCCTTTTATATAATCTTTTGGGCTCTAAGATAAGATTTGAACTTCCCCCTATTTGCTAAGAATACCCTCTCATTCATTAATTGGCTTATTTGGAAAGGAAAAAGTAGCTTTTTGAGTTCTACAGTCCAACATGGCATAACACGAATATAGCTAATCCATTCCTAAGATAGCATCAAAGTCCACCATATCAAGTTCGACAAGATCTTCCATAGTATCATGATTATAGATAGACACAACACAATTTCTATACACCCTTCTAGTGATAATAGAATCACTAACAGGAGTGGAGACAGAGAAATATTCAAAAATATTTTTAGGTTTGAACCTAAAATGAATGGCCACTTAATGATAATACATATTAGACTCAGGATTAAGTATAACGTACACATCACGGGAGAATATTTACAACGTTCCCGTGACCACATCTTGTGAAACCTCTACATTCTGGTGATTAGGTAAGGCATACAAACTTTTGTAACCATCTCCAGTAGCTGATGTAACACCCTTGGGTGGTGGAGGTGCTGTGGAATTCATTTGAGACTTAGCACTACCAAAATTCCCTCTTGTAGTAGGATAGTTTCTCTAATAATAGCCTAGCTAACTACAAGTATAATGCACCAACCTTCCCAACTGAAACCTTCCTGGGTGATGTTTACCGCAAGTCCCACATTGTGGAAAAGAGCGATGTGGCTGAGTCACACTGACTTGGGACTGGGTACCCTAACTCCTGATCTGTTATTGGGCAAAAAGTACTGGAACTGCTGATAAACTAGAGTTTTAGGTGCTCGGGAGCTAGATGAAGATTGAGCATTACTCCAAAACTTATTCTTTGACAACTTATTACCCAGTTTTTACCTTGGTGCAGACTGTTATTCTAATCGGTGGACCTAGCTCTCTTAGTTTGCCTCTCTTTGTCTATTATCTCAGCTAGCCTTTTCTTCTGTTCTTCAACCTGCTGTATATGAACAAACAACCTGGAGAACACCATAATTCTATTCATCATTGCCTCTTGCATTCCAACACCAGATTATTAGAGAGACTGGATGCAAACTTCCTCATGTGAGCTCTCATATTACCGCCAATTGTGGAGCACACCTTGACAGCTGGGTGAATTTCAATGTACACTCTTTAACACTCATTTTTCCTTGTTTCAAACTCATAAATTCTTTAGCTTTTGACTATCTTAATTCCTGGGGAAAGAAATGATCCAGGAAAGCTACTACTAATTGGCTACATCCTTCAATTGATAGGCCGCTAACTTAACCCCTTCAACCTCATTCGCATGCATAACCCTAAAAATCATCTGTAGTTCATCAATGAACCCTTAGGGCTACTCCTTAATTGTTGTTCCAGTGAACAGATGTTAGTTTAGTCTCATGAATTGACCAACCCATGTAATCTCAAATGAAGAAGACACAGAACCCATATCTTCAGATCGATGTGTCTGAGAGACCACGAGCTGAGCAATTATATGGATGAACTGTCCGTACTCCACATTAGAAACTTTCTTTGAGATGGCTGGGGTTGATTAACACCAGTTTGTGGAGCCCAAAGTGGACTAGTCAGAACTATAGGAACTCTTAGAGTAGCAACAAACTCGGGGGTACGATCTCTATTATGGGTCTGTATCCCATGAGTAGGACGGACATCCTCAGCTTGGGTGTTTTTTTCGTTGGTTTTATGAGGAGGAATGATCAATTTCTAGAATATAGGAAATCATAGATTAGAGGACATTCAAACTCTATAGCATGAACTAAATCATGAAAGAAAGAGAGACATTCCTAAATGCCTTGTATCTTTCTCTTTATAATTATAGTGCACTACACACCTATAAAAAAGACTTTACCTGATGCAATTTGACAAACACCCTAGGACCATTAACCGTGCTCTAATACCAAATTTATAATGACTCGAACTTAGGCCATGGTCGTGACGAGCATCTCCCCTAAGCACCCTTTTCTATATGGCAATCATGCACACCATTCATATACTATAAATAAATGCAGAAAAATAAACAAGTGGAATCATGGTCATTTTCTAAGTTCAACTGAACAATACGGAATTTAATTCGTAAACATTCAAAAACCACATGAAAACTACTCTATAAAATTTCTAGCAATACGAAAACCAGCATCTATCTAAATATTGGGACAAGGACCCTAGTTGGACCATGAAAAAAAAATAGAAATTGTCAAACAACCAAGGCCTTTCAAAATGAGTGAGGCTCATCAACTCCAAACTTTGAACAAACAATCTAATGCTTAGTGGGACCCCGAGACTGTGCCTCAGATCCTGAAATATAGGGGGTTAATACAAATACACTGGTACGCAGAGCAATAAAAAATAATGTACTTTTATACAAGATAAGTGAGAGCAATTCATAAATAATTTTACATATGATATATGAAAACATATGGGAATACTTAAAATACATTGAAACATTTCATTGAAACCATGACTCACTCTTTCAATTCTTAAACATATGGTGGTCATTTACTTCGTAGCAAAACATACAATTCTTTCAATAATCATCTTTAACATTTACAAATAAGAAATATCCCTTTTTTCAATTCACAACCAACATAAAGTTCATAAATGATAGTAAAACCCTTGGTTCATGCTTTAAGATATGCAATTGAGTAACCCATAACTTGTAAATCAAGAAATAACACAATGAGGGAGAGAAATACATTATTCATGCTCTCAATTCATATTTTAAAAATGAAAACAAAAATATACGTATACGTGAGTAAAAATTAAAGCCTAAGGGAAGGCCTCAAGACCAAAACAGTCGTAATGCGTACTTCTTAGATTAATTCGAAACACTTCATAAAAATATGATTTCTAAACATTCAAAACCTTACTAAAACAATTTCATCATGCCCATGTAGTTTAGTAAAACCCCACATACCTTAGATTACCTAGTTCGAAGAATGGAATCGAAATCTGGACTTGTTTCTTATAAATCTTATACTTAAAGGTTGATTCTTAATCTTTCAGAGAGAAGTTAGGGTTTTGCTTTGAAGGAAATGGTTACAAATTTCACATACTATGCCCTAATCATGGCTTGAATTCATGTTATGGCTTAGATAGAATGAGGAAAGAGGATTAAAATACCCTCCTGGACCCAAAAAAAGTCATTAAATGAACTGGGCACCCGATGCTTTAAGCAACGCACTACATTGGTCCCTACCGATGTGATTCCTGGTGTGACGCATCGATATAATATTGTTCCACTGTTGTAATCATCAAAAAATATCTCAAATGTCATAAAAAAAAATTTAAAACTTCCCCGAGTCACCCCCTTTACACCCCTCAGTATGAATCAACTCAAAAATCTACATCTCGGGGTCAGGAAGATTTATTTAAAACTTGTTGAAGTCTAGGAGCTTAGAATATGACTAAGTCCTTTCTAACACTTAGAAAAAGTTTAGGTTATAGGTCCTCTATGCATGATAATAAGGGTGGTACTAAGTCAAGAATGCTACGGGGCATTACAAACATTGACATAGTTTGCTTCTACTATTTCATCCATGTCGATGATAATTTTTCCTTCACTCACTAACATCATGATTCTCTACTTTAAGATTAAGCACTTTCCAGTTGGATGGCCAATGACTCGATAAAAATTATCATATTTGGGATTGTTGACCTTATTGATTTCCTCTAACTTCTATGATTCATCAATATCAACGACTCTCTTGGCTAGAAATTCATCAAATATCATAGGTATGTCAGAATCTAAAAATGTGTAAACCGTTGCTTCTAACTTTTTGAAGGTTGGATGATGTTTTCCTCCCTTTGATATTGCCTCAGGGTTTCATCTGCCTTCACCTTTTGCTTGTTTGTGACCTTCACAGAATTTGCTTTCAATACCATGAATTCTTTAGTTTGAACCTTTGAGGTTGTACATTTTTTGAATTCCTTCTTTTCTTATAGACGATCAACAAAAGGAGACACCTTCCGATGACTTGCAATGCTCAACATCAGGACATGTCCTCGTATAGGATGTTTTTTAATTGGTCATAGTTTAATTCCTTGTAGTATATATAGAAGACCTATGCATCTATTGAATGTATATTTCAATAACAGAGATTTCAGAAAGGTGAACTTTATTGTCTAAACTCAACAATATCCAATGATTATATAATACCCGGAAAATCCAAACCAATATTAGAGCAAAGATTCAATCTCATGCAAAGTACATTGTAGTTCCTTGGTAGTTTCAAGGTGTGTTGGATGTATATTAAGGCCTTAAATTACTCTCATCTATTAGACGGATAAAAAAAATACTTATTAATTGAGTTTTCGAGAAGAATGTTGATTTAGTCAACTTCAAAAGAGCTTATCTTTTATTCTACTAAGAACTTTCCATATCAAGACAACCCAAATTGTAGGAAATTGAATTAGCTTTATAACGATGCCAATTTTTCCTAAATTTGATACTCGAGTGAGAATTTATGGCACTTTTAGTTAAAGGAAGTGACCCATCGTGATAAGGCCACATCAGGGAGATGGCCAAAATCATATTCATCCTTTTCAAGTGAAGCACCACGATTGGCACCGCATCGATCCAAGGAGATAAATTAGGATTGTTCATTTCCAGTGGTGTAACACAATTGCACCGCGTCGCGCCAGAGTTAAAACTCGAGATTTCCGGTTCCAGTTCTAGTTATAAATGTCCAAGGTAATTTAAGTCATTTCCCTTCACCTCATTCAGTCCAAACATGCAATTAAAACCCTAAAGGGCATTATGTGCCCTATTACTCATAATTTCCCTCCAAGAAATTAATCCTCTCTTAAGAACAAACCCCTAGCCTTCATGATTCAAGATCAAATCTCAAAGAAAACTCCAAGAACTCTCACGAATTCATCAAACCAGGTATGTTAAATGTTTATCCATGGGTCCCTTCCACCCATATAGTCCAAGTATACAATTTTATGTTCAAAGTTGTGATCTTTACAAGTTATTGTGAATTTTAAATTGTGATTTTAACAATGAATTCCCATGAATTGAAACTCCATACCGTGTTTATGTAATATTGTTGTTGTTATCAAACCCCACACGTTTGAATAATGTTATTTGCCGATTTAAACCACAATTAGTGATATTGCCATTGAAATCATTCTATTACTACAAGCTTGAAACTATTCACATCTTAGCTTATACCATGCATATCAAGTGTTTGATGAAATGCCTACAAGAATTAATTTTGAATAAATTCTTTCATATTTTGTACCCAAAGTTTTATTACTATTTTGCTATTATTGCTATCGAGTCCTGGGGTTATGAATACTCGAAAACATAGTTATTTACTTAGTCTTAGTATCTTTAGAATAGGTTTAGATATGTTAATAGCATTATTAGTTTATTCAGTTATCATAATCAGTTAAACTTAGAACTGTTTAGTATTCCAAGTCAGTTTAGTTGGGAGTAGGATTTAGCACCGAGCGAGTACAAGGATGGTGGCTTCCCCATCAGTTATTTAGAGTCATTAGTAGCAGTCCCTGTATTCTAAAAATAAGTAGCCAGCGTAGGATTTGAGGAGTCACCCATCAATTCAGGCTTTACTACTTCCCAATCGTCACCCATTAATTTAGGCTTAGAAACCTTAATCCTTCTAGACAACTTATCAGTAGATCCACCTTATAGCTCCCAGGATATACTCTTTGGACGTTACAATCTTGGTATCAAGGCCTAATATTTTAAAGTGTCCTAGAGAGTCTAAAATTCACATCATGTAGAGTCTAGTGCATGGACGTGTAGTGCACCACACTTATAGACAAGAGGCTATAAGGCATTTTAAGAAAATTTTCCTTTTTTTCATTATTCATGTCATGCTATAGAGCATCGGCTCTATTTAAACTCCCTTTCTAAGTCATCCATCCATCTATTTACAGTGAAATAGCCTCCCAGATAGAACAAAAAAAGAAGAAATGGGAATTAGCCCACACCTCCGTCTCTTCAGGAAGACCCCTTAAATGAGCATGTCTCTCACGCTAAATTTAGAGCTTGTTTCACTACTTTAGCTTATTTAGTAGTTGCTCAGAACAATCTGTAGGTTTTTTTCACATCTAGGCTTTTGATTCACGGTCAGCTAAGTGAGAGCATAGAGCATAGACAGAAGGAGAAAAAGAATAAGAGGGCTAGAATTAGTTTTAAGCCTAGGTCAAGGGGTAGTAATCGTTCCCAATTCTATCAAAAATTCTCAGCCCCAGCTCCCCATTAGCCAGTGTGCCAGTGCATGATTTTAAGAATGATAGTTGAGATAGAGCAACAGTCTCTAAGTCATAAGGTAGTAGGAAGAGTGTTCGTACTAATCCACTTTACAGAGAATGTGGTAAGATTCATAAGGGTGTGTGTAGAGTCGATAGTGATGTATGTTTTGTGTGTGGTGAGCTAGGTTAAAGAGCCAAAGATTGCCCAAAGAGTGGTTATCAGGGTCGGTCCAATAGTTCTCCAGTTTCATCTGATCAAGGCTATATTTATTTCATTCCTGACAGGATCAGGTGAGTTCTACTGATGTGTTTACGGGTATGTTACCGGCCTTTCATTAACATGTTTATGACTTGTTAGATCCTGGAGCTTCCCTTTTTTTGTAACCTCCCTTGTAGTTGTCAAGTTCAGTGTCAGTCCTAAAATCTTAGCAGAGCCCTTCTCAGTGTCCACTAGAGTGGGTAAATCTATCCTTGTTAGATGGGTATATAGTGATTGCCTAGTTATAGTATCCCAGTAAATCACTTTAGTTGATTTTATAAATAGAGTAGTTTAGTTTCTGCTTCTCGATGAACCAGTCAGTGGATGAAGGGGTTGTACCTTAGTGCTTAGGAGTCAGACGTGATTTTAGATTCATTCTTAGAATCCTATGAAAACATACGATCTAGAATTAGAAGCATGAAACCAGGAGTTTAGAAGCAGTAGTAGAGTTGGAATAGTATTATTTGAATTTAAGAAGATTTTGTATTCCAGAGGACTAGTTGTATGAAATGTGTATTAGTAGGCTTGAAACAGTGTATACAAGAATTCAAGTTTAGTGATTCAAAATTATATGTTGTTGATGAGCAGGGTTTTACACTTCTAGGTGCAGTCTTTCAAGGTTAGTTTAGTGTTTATGTGTACTATTATATCTTGGATGGTTGAGTAAAGTGGTTTCAGTTCAGTTTAGAGTTTGTTAAGTGGTCCACAGACTTAGAATGATGGCTATATACTAAGGGGGATATGGTAGAACAAGTGACCAAGTCAGGCTCTTAAATTATAGTAGTGATGCTAGTGTGTTGTGGAACGAAACTAGGGAGGGAGATGCCCGACCCATGCTTATTTCAGTATTTATACTTCAGTTATTATGATATCTACTCATCCCTTACATATTACCTTAAAGATCATAGCTCATATTCGTACAACTTATTGAAAATCATGTATGTTTCCTGTTCCTAGTAAAGAGTTCCAGTTCTCCCAGTAGTCTGAATCATGTTCCACAAATTTAGAAACTCAAAACTCAGGTTATGCAGCTCATAACTCATGTATTCATGTTTTATAGTATGCTCAATTCCCATAACTAATGCTACACTCTTAATGATTAGATAAATTCAGATTATATCATGTATATCCTCAGTTTAGATCTCTTGATGAATCAATGATGTTGATATTCTATTCCACAGGCCTTAGTGAAGTGTCAAGTTCTGTATAGTGTTCATTCATGCTTTAGGTCCTCATGCTTTAGCCTTTCAGTGACCTCTTCTTATGAAATAATATAGTGATGAGCAATTTCTTAGATGGGAGATGTTACATGTTTCTTGTTAAGTAAATATTGTTTCATGCTTGTTAGAGCCAAGATTCAAGCTCATGCAAAGTACATTTTAGTTCCTTGGTAGTTTCATGAGTGAGTTTGATGTATGTTGAAACCTAATTTTTGCCCTCCAGGACTAACTTTAATCCTGAGTTTCTTCGTTTCTTAATAAAATCAAAATATTTATTTCATCCGAATAAAAAGTTTTTAAAATATTTTTTGTACATAATTTTGCCATTTTTAAGAAGCAATTATATTATGGTATTCAATTATACGAGATTATAAAATTTTATTACTTAATATTTATTTTATGAAATATCATATTTTGAAAATAAATTTAAAGGATTAAAAATCATGATCTAGATATAATTTATTTTCAAAATAATTTATTTGGATATATATGTGTTTGATTTTATTAAATTGAAAAGCTAGGGATTAAACAAGGTATTAATTTGTGTCGAATTTTGAATTAATTTAGTCAATTTATTTAATTTTGACCACAATTGAAATCAAATTGGTCGCATTAGCAATACAATGGACCAATTTAATTTTAATTAAATCAAAATACAAATTAAACTTGACCAAGTTCTAAATTTTAATTGGATTTATGTTTTAAATAACCCCCAAAATTTAAACACATCATCTACCCTTTCAATTAAACCAACCAATTCACCAACCCAAGTCCAATTAACCCCTCATCAGGCCCAAATAGCCTCCACAACACACCAGCCCCCTTATCCATGACCCGACCCATTTTTCTTTTCTCCCTCAAGACCACAAGGCAGCAGCATCAAAAAATAGCAAAAACAAACGACAACACCAACCTCAGCGTTAACAGCAACAATACTCTGACTTCAACATCAATTCAAAGGTGACCTGACCCGACGCCACTAACCAACTCCAATATCAGCAAAAACGTCCTTCCCCACAATCATATCACGTGGATTCGTACTAAGAACACCAAACGACAATTCAAAGGTGACCTGACCCGACGGCACTAACCAACTCCAATATTAGCAAAAACGTGACCCGGCCTTTCCCCACAAGCATATTAGAGCCCAGTTATTTAAATAATACGAAAGTAGCATATATGCTTAATTTTAGATTAGATTTACTTGAGATTAATTTATATTGATTAATTATGAGAAGACCATTTAAAAACAGAGAAGCTTTTAGAAAAATTAAAGAATCTTTAATTAGTAATTATTCAGAATATATAAGTCTAAATAAAACAAAAGAAAATCCACAAAGATTAGCCTACCTAATTACCTTAATATCTAGTATTGAAGCAAAATTAATAATCCATTTAAAATCTAGAAATATGAGAAACATACCACCTACTTATGATAAAATTAGATTTAGATACCCACTAAAATATTATAAATATGGTTTAAATGAATAAAGTACGAAAATACAAAGAATTAAAATAAATTATTTCTAAAAAACGTAAAGAATTAAAAATAAGAATAGAAAGACTACATTATAATATATCTGCCGGAGTTAGTAAAAACTCAATAAATGCACACAAAGATGAAATATCAAATTTAGAATCACAAATAGATAGTTTAGAATATATATATATCAACATGAACTATTTACAATAAAATGAACAAAGAAGAATTTATAATAGATGAAAAAATATATGAAAATCAAGAAGGATTAAAAATAAAAATAGTATTTTCTAATCTAGGAAGAAGATATAAGAAAATAGGTGAACATTTATATTTAATTCTAGAAAAAGAAGAATTAAAATTAGAAGATAAATTGACGGCTATGGTGAGAATAGAATAAGAAAACGAAGAAATAGATAGAAAAAAGGAAATAGAAAAAATAAAACAACAAACTACAGAAGCAATATGAAAAATAGAAGAAACTAAAAATAGTAGGATTGCTGAATTAGAAAAAGAACTACAAATGTTAAAAGATCTTTTTGAAAAAAGAAGAAAAAGGTAAAGAACAAAAATTATTAAATGAGATAAATCAATTTAAAGAAAAATTAGAAATAGACAATAAAGAAATAGAAACCAAGGAATTAGAAATTAATACAATAGATGTTGAAGAAATAGATTATTATGATTGGGAAGATAGTGAAACATATACAGAAATCTTAACAAATACAAAAATTTAGGAATCAGTTGAAAACAAGAAGTAATTAATGAAGAAAACTTAGAAAATATAAACACGGAAATAAATACTCTTGATAAAAAAGAAGATGAAAATATAATACCTAGAACATCAGAAATAAGAAAACCTACATATTATAAGAATAAGTTTAAAAGATATAATCTAAAGAATGTATATGACAAATGAACACCAAAATAAATAGTTAATAAAAATTATAACTTTTTAGACTCAGATTGTGTAATAGATACAGAAAAAACAATACAATTATGGATAGGATATATGAAAAAACAATTATTAGATAATAATATAAATGTAATAGATGCAATAAAATATATAGAAAGAACACTAATAGGAACAGTGAAATTATGGTTTTTAATTCTAACTGAAAATAGTAAAAGAGTATTCAGAACTGACAAACCCACAGAAGGAACATCATCAACAACCACAACTAAACTAACACCTATAGAATTATTAAAAAAATATGAAACATCTATTAAAAAACGAATTTAGTAGCATGACAACAATAGAAGAAGAACAACATGAAGAGAAAGATACAAATAGGAATTTAATGTTAAAATTAACAATATGTAATGTGTGCTACATAGATGAATATACTTGCGTATTTAAATAATATTATTATAAAGGAGCATATAATACAAAAGAAAGTAAATAAATAAGAAAATTATATTTTAATAAATTATTTGAACCATTTAGTTCAAAAATAATAAAAATTTGGGATGAAGCAAAAATAGTAGATACTCTAGAAGCAAGAATAAAATTTTTACAACAATGGTATAGAAACCTATGTGAAAAATATAGAGAAGAAATAAAAATGAAAAAAACATTAATAAGAAATTTAGCATATTGCAAAGATAAAATAGCACCTCAATTTGGATGCGAAGAAAGGTATTATAAGAAAAGAAAAAAGCATAAGAAATATAAGAAATACAAAAAATCAAAATATAAGTATAAGAAACCAAGAAAAGGAAATTATGTAAAAAATTATAAACATAAAAGACCATATAGGAAAAAGAAATCTATAAATGAATGTACTTGTTATAATTGTGGAAAATTAGGAAATTTAGCTAGAGATTGTAAATTACCTAGAAACCCAAAAAATAAACAAATATCAGAAATAAAAATAGAAAATACAGAATATATGCAGATAGATTATATGGATTACGAATTAGAAAGTGAAAACAGTATATATGAAATTTCAGAGAATGAAACAGATAATGAAATAGAAGATAATGAAATAGATAGTGAATTAGACGAATTAAATGACTGAATAAGATATACAAATAAACCAAAGGACTGAAGAAGATATAAAAATAATAACAAAAGAAGGATATTTAAATGACGAAGGAACAGATCAAAAAATAATATTTGATAACAATGTATTTGATGAAATAAAAGAAAAAGAGTTAGACTTAAGTGTAGAAAAAATATTTAAAATACAAACAATAAAAAATATATTTACTAAGAAAAAGGAAGAATATTATGTAGTAATTCAAAAGGAACATGTAATAGACTGCAGATATACAAAAGGTAAAGCTAGTATACCACTAGTAACAAAAAGGTTAATTAATCAAGAAATAAACGAAATAAAAAGTAGAGGAGACCCAATAGAATATGTACATCTTGGAGGTACAGAGATATTAATAAAAACATGTTTTAGAGAACGAATAAATACACCAATAGAATTATATTTAGCAGATGATAGGATTATAAGACCTATAGAAAAAAGCATAATAACTGCGATTAAAGAAAATTTAATACCAAAATTTTAAATTTATAATATGTGCAAATTATTCAGTAGCAATAACAGATAAAAATATAAATAAATCATTAGTATTATATTAGAAAATATCAGGAATAGAACTAACCTCAGGAAGTAAAATATTTATAGCAAGATGTAAAAATCTATATGTATCAACAACAAAACATAAAATAACGGGAAAAATAAAATTAATAAAATACAAATAGAAAGTCCTTTTGAACAATTTGTAAAAGCAATTGATAATAATGATTATAGTTATAGAAATATTGACATAGAAGAAGATTTAGAAATAATAAATGATAGAATAAGTACAACAAAAAGAATAGCTTATGAAAAACCTGAATCATCAAATTCATCAAAAAGAACAAGTTATGAAACAAATTCAATAGTTAATTTAAATCAATATTACATAACATGAACAATAAACGAAAAAGAATATTTAATACTCTTAAATACAGGACAAGAAGAAAATTATATAACAAAATATTTAGTAAAAAATGAGGAAGTAAAATTTGATAATAATATTTGCCCAGATCTACCAAGAAGCTTAATAAACACTAAAAACATAGCAGAAAAAGAAATAATTATAGGATTTAGAAAAATGAAAATAGAATTTGAAATAAAGGAAGAAATGCAAAAAGCAGACATAATATTAGGAATTAAATGGCTAGAACAAGTAAAACCATACAATATAGAACATATACAAATATCTATAACATATAATAGGGAAAGATTATTCCTAAGAAGAGCTCTAACATGAGATGAAAATATATGTATTAATGAAGATAGTAGTAGAAGGATATTATAGTAGATATTATACTCCTATGATAGATACAGGAGCAAAAACTAATTTATGTAGATATAATTGTTTACCAGAAAGTAAATGGGATAAATTAAAAACACCAATAATAGTTAAAGGATTTAATAATAAAGGAAACTTAATTACTTATAAAGCTAAGAATGTAAAAACACAAGTTTGGGATAAAATATTAACAATAGAAGAAATCTATAATTATGAACTAACATCAAAAGATATACTTTTAGGAATACCGTTTTTAGATAAATTATACCCACATATAATTACTAGAACAGATTGGTGATTTACAATACCATGTAAATAGAAAGTAAGAGCAAAAAGACTTATTAATAAAATAAGAAAGAAAACTGATTGGATAAAAGGAAGTGAAAAAATTACACAAAAATTATAAAATATAAAAAATACTGAAGATACAATAGAACTGGTCGTATTTTCAATAAATAAAAAGGAAATAAGTATATTTTCAATAAATAAGATAGAAATAATTAAGAAAAAATTAGAACAATTATATAGTGAAGATCCATTAAAAGGATGGGAAAAAACATAAAACCACTATAAAAATTGAATTAATAGATAAAAATAGTATGATAACCCAAAAACCATTAACATATAATTTTGACGATTTAAAAGAATTTAAAATGCACATAGAAGAATTATTAGCAAACCAATACATACAAAAAAATAATAGTAAATATAATAGCCCAGCATTTATAGTAAATAAACATAGTGAATAAAAAAGAGGGAAAAGTAGGATGGTTATTGATTATAGAAATTTAAATGCAAAAACAATAACTTATAATTACCCAATACCAAATAAGATGTTAAAAATAAGACAAATACATGGATATAATTATTTTAGTAAATTTGATTGTAAATCAGGATTTTACCATTTAAAGCTAGAAGAAGAATATAAGGAATCAACCTCGTTTACGGTACCACAAGGATTTTATGAATGGAATTTACTACCATTTGGATATAAAAATGCACTAGGTAGATATCAACATTTTATGGATAGTTATTTTAAACAACTACCTAATTGTATAGTATACATAGATGATATACTATTATAAACAAAAACTAAAAAAGAACATTTAAAATTATTAGTATAGTTTATAGATATAATAGAAAAATCAGGAATAAGTTTAAGTGAGAAGAAAGCAGAAATTACAAAAAATCAGATAGAATTTTTGGGAATACAAATAGATAAAAGTGGAGTCAAAATGTAACAACATATAGTACAAAAACTAATAAATTCAAAAGAAGAATTAGATACAAAAAAGAAATTACAATCATTTTTAGGATTAGTAAACCAAGTAAGAAAATATATTCCAAAATTAGCAGAAAACTTAAAACCATTACAGAAAAAATTTAAAAAGGATGTTGAATATAACTATAACATAGAAGATAAAAAACAAGTTCAGAAAATAAAAATACTTTGTAAAGAATTACCAAAATAATAATTTCCAGATGAAAATAGAAAATTTATATATATAGTAGAAGTAAATGCTAGTGAATGTAGTTATGGAGGAGTACTTAAATATAGATATGAAGAAGAAAAATTAGAACAACATTTTACATACTACTCAGGTACGTTTAATGAAACAGAAATAAAATGAAAAATAAATAGAAAATAATTATGCTCATTATATAAATATTTATTAGCATTTGAGCCATATATTGTATATAACAAGTTTATTGTACGAACAAATAATACACAAGTACGTTGGTGGCTAACAAAGAAAATACAAAATTCAGTTACAACAAAAGAGATTCGGAGACTAGTCTTGAATATATTAAATTTACATTTAAAATTGAAGTAATTAGTACTAACGAAAATGTTATTGCAGACTACATATCAAGGAAAAGTTACACAGACTGATATAATAGAAGATGATGCTTTAGAAAAGATATTCAAAAACCTAACTATGCTTTCAATGAAAGTGGATAGTATGGGTAATGAAATAGAAAAGCTAAAGACTAATGACGCTAAACTGAAGTATATAGCTACAAATCAGATAACTCAGCAGTGCATAGAGTTATGTCGATTGGAAGACATTAAAATTCCAGAGCTAGAAGGAGACGTTGGGGCACTCCTTAAAACCCATAACGTTTACCAATCTACTTTTGCAGGTACAAGCAAAGGAGTTAGGTAAAGCACAAATATAAACCTAAAAAAGCTATTTGATAAACCATATATTCCAAATACATCAAAAGATCCCATGTTTATACCCCCACAAATTACCACATACCGAGATAGTTTAAACCAAGATAAAAAGACCTACAACTACACAGCCCAAACATATATAGAAAATATCTACAATGTACAAACCTTTTTAAATACTAACCCCAGAGCTATAAACATCCAAGAACCAGATACAAACTATATAACCCAAAGATT